>NC_086363.1:14919152-15519152 GCF_036324505.1 Eleginops maclovinus | reverse complement strand
TTAAGATCTACTAGTATATCCGCTCGGGTCACGTGATCATACAGACTTAAGTATGGTTCAAAAGGTTAAGTGCTGCCAGATCAGCACTATTTAAGGGGATTTATCAATACGTCCTCAGGTGTTTTACAACTGCAGATCGAGTATTGAACCCCTATTCACTTCTCTGACAGGCCCCTGATAAGTTGTATGAGGCTCTTTTGGGATCCATGTATTGATTGTAAATCGGGTGAATAAAGAAAAAGTGGCTCTTATTAATATAACATGGAGCGGTTTATTATCCCAGAGACAGGATAATGATCCACGGTCCCTGGGTAGCACTGATCAGTTGGTTCCTGTGGCTCGGACTTATCGATCGCTGTGTCCTTGTGGGGACCCTGAAACTATTGACGGTGCAGGCTAGGGAAGGGAAACTTAACTAGGTTTGTTTGTGAAGGAGTACACTGAATGGCTGTCTGAGGCCCGGAGTTTATCTGCGTATAGAGTGGTGCAGTTGTTACACATTTTTGTAGGCTGACCCCGAAGTTAACATTGCAAGGGTTCGGCCCTGGCCGTGGCGCAACTGGCTGGGGCACCTGCACCATACACCGGCGACCCGGGTTCGATTCCCGACCCGTGGTCCTTTCCAGATCCCACCCCGACTCTCTCTCCCACTTTACTGTGTCCTATCCGATTAAAGGCAAAAAGCCCCCTAAAAATATCTTTTAAAAAAAACATTGCAAGGGTTTGCTCCATAAAATCAGATTTGACTATTGGATATTGGAATAATTGCAGAAAATAAGATCTGTAGCAAACACATGTTCATGATACTCAGCAGGATAGTCTCCAATAAGCAGTGGTAAAAAGCTAACGTAAGGCTAGCACAGAAGTACATCATGGTTTATTGACTTCACGTTGCTACCGCTAAGGTAAAGGCGGATTCACGTTTGGCGTGATGACTTTTAGAAGTGCCATTTAGTCAAACACTCCTTTTTTAAGCAGTCAAAAGCCCCAGTGGAGTATTTACTGAGATATTCTGTATTGTAGAAAAGAACCTAAAAATGTTGTTGACTTGTAACCACAGACCCTATTCCAGAAATCTTACCATAAACTCATTCCAAAAAAAAATTACGTTGAGACTAAGGAACCAAGAGGTGCTTAAATGCTAACTCTTTTCTGGCTTTAGGACTCTTTCCTGCACCACACTTGTAACGCTTTAATACAACATCTACTGAAGTTGATCGTCTAATCAGCAAACCTGGAATTTTCCAAGCCATCTCCAAAGAAATCAACTGCAAAACTTCTTTCTTGTAAGATTCAAATGACATAACGGTTGTTAATTTTCACCCACTATACCCCACTCGGCTCTCTCTCGTCTTTCACAGGTCAGGTCGGGTGAGCGGAGGCGTGCTTCAGAGTCGGAGCGTCTTAGGCTGGAGGAGAAAGTGTTGCGGATGGAAGCAGAGCAAGAGGCAGTCCTTACCTCCATGGGCGAGGAACTGGATGCAGCCTGGCGCAGCCTGGCTAGGAACGGTGAAGACAAACTACAGGTAATTTATTTGATTACGTTGTATTTATTATTAGCTTGAGTATGTTTAAAGCTGCATTTAGCTATTTCAGCCACTGCAGGGGCTTCAAAAGTACAATATTGACTCGCCGTTTAGCTCCAATAGTCCCAAAATTCCTGGGAAACAGTTGATTACTTCAGTATTTGTCAGGTCTTGCTAAGGTTAGTAAGAGCAAAGGGACTCCATTCAGTACCTGAGTGGCTGGAGAAGCAGGACAGTGGGGTAAATGCTGCATAGTGCTGCAGCTTGGTAATATTTGCAACTCTTTTACATGCAGTCATTTTATACAATGTCAAGGTCAAGTGTCATATGGCATTTCCATTATGTGGACAAGTACAATGTCTATTTTTGATTTGTAGGTTCAGCTCACACAGCCATATTTGTTTTAAGTGTTAAAGTTTATAACATAGCCCAGGGTTTTGTCTAAACCGGGTAACGCCTGCTTACTTCCGGGATGCGCCCTCATTACAAAATGCTCATTTTTCCCATCAAGTTTTTACTTTATGCTAGAAAACAACATTTTCGTCCGTCAAAAACGGTATATTTATTCCTAAAATATGAAACGCGTCAAATAGAGCCTCAGACAGCTTTGTATTTACAGAGTAATTACGGGATGGATGTCCGTTCAGTCTGTGGCAGGCTTCGGGCTTACACTGAAACTGGGATTTCTGAATTAGATCATTTCTTTTACTCTACTTTTTTGGGTGCAATATAAGACTCCGCAGCTTTAAGACATGAAGAAACTATTATTTCCCGCTTCGCTCTTATGCATTATTTTCACCTTAAAGTGGGCGGGGCCGTCATTTTTTTGCCCCAAGTGATGTTAGCGCACTCATGCTATATTTTTCTAGAGAAACCCTGTATCCCTTAGAATATTATAAATGTTATTTTTATAATGTAATCATTTGAAAATGATCTTTTCAATGTATCATTTGGTCTACAAAACACCAAAGAAAAGTACCATATTTTAACTCTTAAGGTCTTGTTTTGGTCAGACAAAACCCACAATTAAATGAACTAAAATTTAAATTCCTTAAAACCCCAACATTAAATTTAACAATCAACTTTGAATACTTTTGCTTGGAAAATGATGATAATCAATCTGAATAATCTTCTCAGCTCTGTATGACATGATGCATACTCCTCATCAAGGCGTACTTATCTCGGGAATACTGTATACTGCGATGAAGGCTGTATGGTGGCTTGTATTGAATCTGAAATTCTTCCATCTCTTTTTGATTGAAAGATGTTTGTTCCTTTAATAGCGTGAATATGTTAGAATCAGAGAGTAGAGATGCACTGATTGCAATTTCCATGTCGGTCATGGTTATGCAGGGTTTTCTTTCTGCATACTCTTATTGACAGCATACAAACATTGTTCTATACATTTCCTTTTGTGAAGAAATGAAGTTCACATTTTTTCTTCATATTTAAAAGTGACAGTACCTCCTTCTCTTTAAGGTTAATCCTCCACACTCTATTTTCTGTGAGTGGCTTTAAGGTACTGTCTGTGTTGCATTGTCCGTGACATAAAACCATCAGGTAGGTCAGTTTGATGTAAAACATTGGATATATGAGACTGATTGACGGCTGTGGCTCAGGAGGTAGCGCTGTTCGTAGCTCCAATCCGAAGGTCCTTTGGGAATCATATTTAAGGCTAAAAAGCCCTCTGTGGCAGGGGCCAACAGTATGTATGTGTACGTTAGACTCCCTCAGCACCTTGAATTGGAGTCCCTGCCATCATATGAATGTGTGTGAATGGGAGAAAGCTGGGTGTGTCTATATAAGTGCAGTCCTTTTACTGTTTGGCCCTGCATCTCTAGGTGACAGTTTTTTGTGGGGTGATTTATTTTGTATATGTTTCTGCGTGTATGAACTTGCCAAAGTGTACCATAGCATTTTGCTACATCAATGGAAGAAATGTAAAGCTATTTTGTTGGGTTCAATCAATTTTTATATAAAGATAAATCTGTTTCAATCACAGGGTGAGGTATGTTTTCCTACCCTCTGTGCTTTCAATTGCTCCTTAAACGCTCCTCCTGAAACACCTCCATTGGACTCCTTTGTTTGCTAACTTAGCTTAGTGGCATCCCCACATAACACTTATGCTTGTATTCGTTAGCGCTCCAACAGTTTGTACGTGATAGGCTGAGGGGCGGGACATCTCTTAAGCAGTTGACCAACCACAACAGAGCCGGGCAAAAGAAAAAGAAGACATACTCTATCAATCCCTCACAGGGAAATTTCTTTGTAACCTTACCAATCAAAGCAGGCTGCACTCTGGTTTCAGACAGAGGGTGAAAAGATGTGCTGCAGCACAGTCAGCATGAGAAAAATAAAGAGCTTTTTTAACGCTTGTAAACCTTTCAAAGAAGAGGAAAAAAATATGAAACCTGAGAATTTGCATCAAAAGGCAAAAAGCCATGTAAAAAGGTATCCTTATCTGATAGCTATTGTATTTTGTGGATTAATTATATGTTATATAATATGCATGACATCAAAGCTAGTTATGCACAGTAACGTTTCTACTTTCCTACTGAAAACACTAACGTTTTACACATATTGCCTACAGGAAATACCCACACACTAATAGACACATGGTTCACACTCTCTCCTCCCTACAAGCTCGAAGCTAGTTTTACTCGGCTACCCCAAGCTAATGAACCCAGCTTGCTCTTATCTGCTCATATAGATTTCACTATCTGGCCAGCAGTGCTGCAGCCAGACCTGCCAGCCAATGCCTCGCCTCATCTGTAATCTGTCGTGTTGGGAAGAAGTCAAACTCATGAGTGATTGGCCTAATGAGGGGAATCATTAACAGTTAAGGGGTATATTAGGTTTCAGTTTCCTCATGATACCTCTCTTCCTTCTCTTAAGAGGCACTAATGCAAGAAGTTGTAAGACAGTGTAGTGGAAGTTAATACTTAATAGAGCAGTATGCTGTCATATAGGCTTCGGTGATATGGCCAAAGTCTTCGTGCAATATATACAGTGGGGCAAAAAAGTATTTAGTCAGCCACCAATTGTGCAAGTTCTCCCATTTAAAAAGATGAGAGAGGCCTGTATTTTTTATCATAGGTATACCTCAACTATGAGAGACAGAATGAGAAAAAAAAATCCAGGAAATCACATTGTAGGATTTGTAATGAATTAATTGTTCAATTCCTCGGTAAAATAAGTATTTGGTCACCTACAAACAAGCAAGATTTCTGGCTCTCACAGACCTGTAACTTCTTCTTTAAGAGGCTCCTCTGTCCTCCACTCATTACCTGTATTAATGGCACCTTTTTGAACTCGTTATCAGTATAAAAGACACCTTTCCACAACCTCAAACAGTCATACTCCAAACTCCACTATGGCCAAGACCAAAGAGCTGTCAAAGGAGACCAGAGACAAAATTGTAGACCTGCACCAGGCTGGGAAAACTGAATCTGCAATAGGTAAGCAGCTTGGTGTGAAGAAATCAACTGTGGAGCAATTATTAGAAAATGGAAGACATACAAGACCACTGCTAATCTCCCTCGATCTGGGGCTCCATGCAAGATCTCACCCCGTGGGGTCAAAATGATCACAAGAACGGTGAGCAAAAATCCCAGAACCACACGGGGGGACCTAGTGAATGACCTGCAGAGAGCTGGGACCAAAGTAACAGAGGCTACCATCAGTAACACACTACGCCGCCAGGGACTTAAATCCTGCAGTTCCAGACGTGTCCCCCTGCTTAAGCCAGTACATGTCCAGGCCCGTCTGAAGTTTGCTAGAGGGCATTTGGATGATCCAGAAGAGGATTGGGAGAATGTCATATGGTCAGATGAAACCAAAATAGAACTTTTTGGTAAAAACTCAACTCGTCGTGTTTGGAGGAGAAAGAATGCAGAGTTGCATCCAAAGAACACCATACCTACTGTGAAGCATGGGGGTGGAAACATCATGCTTTGGGGCTGTTTTTCTGCAAAGGGACCAGGACGACTGATCCGTGTAAAGGAAAGAATGAATGGGGCCATGTATCGTGAGATTTTGAGTGAAAACCTCCTTCCATCAGCAAGGGCACTGAAGATGAAGCGTGGCTGGGTCTTTCAGCATGACGATGATCCCAAACACACCGCCAGGGCAACGAAGGAGTGGCTTCGTAAGAAGCATTTCAAGGTCCTGGAGTGGCCTAGCCAGTCTCCAGATCTCAACCCCATAGAAAATCTTTGGAGGGAGTTGAAAGTCCGTGTTGCCCAGTGACAGCCCCAAAACATCACTGCTTTAGAGGAGATCTGCATGGAGGAATGGGCCAAAATACCAGCAACAGTGTGTGAAAACCTTGTGAAGACTTACAGAAAACGTTTGACCTCTGTCATTGCCAACAAAGGGTATATAACAAAGTATTGAGATGAACTTTTGTTATTGACCAAATACTTATTTTCCACAATCATTAGAAAATAAATTCTTTAAAAATCCTACAATGTGATTTCCTGGATTTTTTTTCTCATTTTGTCTCTCATAGTTGAGGTATACCTATGATAAAAATTACAGGCCTCTCTCATCTTTTGAAATGGGAGAACTTGCACAATTGGTGGCTGACTAAATACTTTTTTGCCCCACTCTACATACCTTACAATATAGGTAACATTATATCACAGTTACAGTATGTATTACAATAGATTGTTCTGTTTATGCAATAAAGAAATGGTTTGAAACAAACATTCATTACTTCAGTGCGTTCAATTATTTTCTTTTGTCACATGATACATTGCTTGAGTTAAAAAACTAAAATACAGGAAAACTCAAATATTTGATCAGTAATTACATGTGGTGCACTCATTCACCTTCCTGTCAGAATGAATTGTAGTAACTCTGATTACTTTTTATTTCCAACTCTTTATATCTTTTAAAGTAATAAGATTCCATCAGACTCAGTGTTACTTTGTGTTTGATGCCATTGTTGCTAATTGCCATTGTTCAGGTCAAGATTTTAGTTGCCATACTTGCAGTGATTCCAGTTGGTCAATCCACCACTTGGCTTGAGGCTGAAATATCTTACCAATTATTGGATGGATTGTCATGTAATTTGGTACAGGCATTCATGGTTTTCAAATGAGTTCTACACATTTTTTTATTCATAAAACAAAATATCTTTACATCTACTAGACGATTTGGCTCAGCATGTGATCTAGGCAATTTCTCATTATGAGTTTGGAGTTCCCCTGACCTCAAATTGTAGAGCTTAATATTTGATACATTTTAATACAATTTGGTGCACACATTCTCTCTGTCAGAATGAATTGTAGTAACTTTGGTGACTTTTTATTTCCAATTCTCAATATCTTTCAAACTACTAAGATTCCATCAGACTCAGTGTTATTGTGTTTGGTGCCATTGTTGCTAAAAGGATCAAATAAGATGTTTATGTTAGCCTTATCTTTGTTAGCATGTTAGCTTGATGATGTACAAACTGAATCCTGAAGCTGTGCCCTCTTTCAAAATGTAAAGTTGACCATTCCTAAGAACAATATTTCAAGTGCCATTAGCTTTCCCACAAGTCTTCTTTTTCATCTACTCTTGTTGTGCAATGCAGGGCAAGGGCGTAAAGAGGTGGGGCCAATGGAACTTCGGGCACTTTACACCCTCTGTTTGAGTCAAGCCTGCCATTTTTTTGTTCTCTCAATCTTAATCATTCCTGTATTTTTAAGTTCTACCTGTGAGACAGGTCTTATTTTGTGATATGCATTATTAATGCAGATTTGTGCAGCAATTTGGAATTGAGTACATCTGAAACTTAGTTTCGCTCTGTATAGAGTAGAGCAGCGATGACATCTTTTGTAAGCTAACCCGGTAGTTCTCAAGGCAATGGGATTTTTCCTTTGGATACTGGTTTGTAGCAGAATATACACTCTGTGAATAACACATTTTGTCCTCATTTTAACACCACCTTGTAATTTATGATGCGTTAATGCCATTGCCAGAAGAAGCTAAGTTATTGCAGCTCATGTCGGCGTGATGACTTTAAAAGTTTATTCAGTCACTTGTTAGCAACATGTGTTTTTATGACACATAATCTCTGGATGATTTTATTGAGATATCAATTTGCATTTCTTTTCCAACTTTTCGGCATACCCTGCTGTCTCCACCACCGCAGACCTAACGCACTACCCACATGGAATGGACTTTTTTTGCCACCACCCTTGATTCGGTATGAATCCAGCTTTAGTCTGTAACATCTCCACCTTTTGCTTCTCTCTAAACTTTGCCATTGTTGCCATTTTCTCAGCAGTAGGTGAAGCAAACAAACTGTAATCAAAGACACACAGTAGTAGTCGCACTCTGAAATAGACATATACACCACACAGTCACACATTTAAATTAGCTGTGGCAGACACTTGGATTTCTCGGCGGTGCTGCTGAGAAAATAGTGGAATTTCTCTCACTTCAACCCCACAGACAGCACTTTAAACTCCCAGCCTACTTGTTCAGTTTTCCAACAGTTTCTCCGCCTTTTTGTCTGCCACTGCGCGCAGCTGCCTTTGATGGTTGGTGAAAACAGTCAAAAAGGAATAGCGAGAAGCACAGACGCATGTTTTATCCTCCGACACATTCACACGCTCTGCCATGTGGTTCTACGCTCCTGGAGACGGGGGACCTCAGCACAGCAGAACTCTATAGCCGTACTTTGTGCTGCCGTGGCAGCAACTTGGGAAATTCATTTTGCTTGGATCTGGGTTTTGAATGACTGCTTGAAAAAGTTGCCTGACACCTCTGCTGTGACTATGTTCAGGGTCGAAAGAAAGCCTGCTTTGTGCTTTCCATGTGTGTTGATCATGTGTAAACACCTTGCTATAAGCGTGTACCCGGGGAAAAAATACAAACTGTTGTACTTTCTGTTAACTGTGTGATTTAGTACATACAGTCAACATGGGAATCTGTGTTTGTTGGAGATGTTTACCTCTATGTAGTAGCGTGGGAGTTTTTTGCTTTTGCTCTTGTCTCTTTGTGTGTTAGCAGGGTGGCAGGAAGTCTCCTTGCAAAGGTATTTGAAACTAAAGGTTTGTCATTGGGCAAAGATCCTTTATTCGCTTTTTATTTTCCTTAGGAGCTTGTAGCTTTCATCTGATAAACATGGACATCAAACAGATTCAGGTCAAGATTTGTGTTGCCATACTTGCAGCAATTCCAGTTGGTCAATCCACCACTTGGCTTGAGGCTGAAATATCTGACAAATTATTGGATGGATTGCCATGTAAATTGGTACAGGCATTCATGGTTTTCAAATGAGTTCTCCGAGATGTTTCATTCATAAAACAAAATATCTTTACATCTACTAGACGATTTGGCTCAGACATCATGTGATCCATGCTCTCGTTATGAGTTTGGAGTTCCCCTGACTTACACACGCAGAGCTGCTAGTGTGGCTGAAGAGTATTATGCTGCATTCAAAGAAACACAGCCCTGTCACTTTTTTAAATGAGGTTAGCGCGGCCGTCTGGCACAAAAGATGATTCTGGCTCAGTTTTTGCTAAAACACAATAACGAGTAATCCTGCAAAACACTGCAGTCCAAATGTTAACTTTGCGGTGGTCACACTAAAAAAGAACTTTGTAGTGTGTCATATGTCAGTGTTACAAACCGCTGTGCAGTGTTTCGGCTTATGACAGTAATTCAAGTTTGATGATCTATTTCTCAAACTGAACTTCCTGGAATCTGTTTCATTTCTCTTCGGTACATACAGAAATATAACCCCCACTAAAACAGCCCATTTCTTTGAAATAAAGCAGGACTGTTTTATGAATGCCAAATTAGCCTTGTGTGAGCCATCAGTAAACATTGGATATAATAAGCCTTCCATTATTGGCCAAATTGGAGAAGTGGAACATCAGAAAGTTTTTTTTTTTCAGTTCCAGACAAAGCTAGCACTTTAGGATGACCTGTAAGCTCATTGGTAAAGACACATATCATCCAACCGTTGTATTTTCTTGTCATATCCCATGGTAACCCAAGTTTGTTTCTGTATTGACGTTATTACTATATAGTAACAATGCCTTGCTCTTCCGGTTGGTGCATTGGTCAAAAGGCAACCATAATGACCACTAAACAGAACGGTTTGTGTACACGGGGTTACAAATAATAAACTACATTGCCTAAAAATATGATTGGATCAGGATATTAAATGTTCCATTTCAGGTATTGGCATGCATGCACATGTGTTCATCTCATGTAAAACAAACCGTTTTTTTGTTTCTTTACCTCGGTTGTGTACATACTTCATATTATTTGTGTCCATGCCTCTTCATTGCCTTTTTATCTGCACTTTCCATTTGGTTTAACAAGGCAAATATCCCCTCAATCGGACAAATAAAGAAATCTTATTCTGATTCTAATAGAGGGAATCATTTGTTAACCTAAACATTTTAAATGTAGTATAGTGCTGAAGGAGGTATGCTCGAGTGCAATCTAGTTATGTGACATTGTGTTTATGTATGAAACTGAGGCTCGTTTTGTGTGTGTGTGTGTGTGTGTGTGTGTGTGTGTGTGTGTGTGTGTGTGTGTGTGTGTGTGTGTGTGTGTGTGTGTGTGTGTGTGTGTGTGTGTGTGTGTGTGTGTGTGTGTGTGTGTGTGTGTGTGTGTGTGTGTGTGTGTGTGTGTGTGTGTGTGTGTGTGTGTGTGTGTCAGCAGTCATTAGGAGTTTGCAGAAAGTCATTTTGTATTGTTGATGCTGACAAGCTTGTCTGGGAAGGATGGAACACACTCCCTGAGCTCATTTTTATGACACACACACAACCTCTGTGTGGGCGTATGTGCATGCACAAGTGTAGTGTCGTGGGCTGTTAAACGCACACGCACGGCAATTTAAGTTGGCAGGAGCCGTTCTTCACAGAAGTTAAGGGTGTGAGAAGAAGCTGTTCCAATTTGTGTCCTGGTGTTCCACAATACTACTTCTGCTTTTTATTTTTTTTACATTGTAAACCTCCAAATTGCAGTAAACCCAATTTGGATATTAGGTGAATGCAAAATATGTGAAAATATCTGAAAGAGGTATTGTGGCGCTGCACATCAACAAACAGTGTTCTAAGGAAACATCTTTTTTTTGCCACTGATCCTTTTAAAAATCACACCATGATCATTGTAATGATACTGTGAATTATTTTCAAAAATGATCACTCTAACATCACGAATCATATTCAATTGCAAAAATCTGTCAAAGTGTGCAATTAGTTATTTCATCCAAATCGCACCGCCCTAATCCTAACTGCAAAATCTCTAGGATGTGCACTGCTTTCCGATCTACTTATATTTATAGATCTGAATGTTTTGTAACGCATGCTAACAAAGGCGGCTTACATTTGCAGTAATCTCTGTTCTGTTTTAACAGGCCATCTCCCAGAAACCTGGATTAGTGAAAGACCCCCACCGCTGGCTAGCTGAGACAAAGGTATGATTATTACACGCAGTGCTGCTTTTCCTTACAAGGGATTTGTCTAAATAATCAAATATATAATTGAGAAAACACAAGATTAAGCATTTGGCACTATAAACCTTGAACGCCATGCTCATTCCCAGGCCTACACTGTATAGAAAATTAATGTAAGACAATTTAGGTATGAACTAATAACAATTTCACCAATTACATATGTTTTTCTTTTGTGCTTTAAAATAACATTTCCAAAAGCATAACCCCTATGAAAAAGATGAATTATTGTTGAGGGAACCAGAATAAGAACCCACATCTGAGCACTGATGTGTAGCAGAGTCATCAGTGATCATAATGAAAGTGAAGTTATGACAGCATTTTTCTCCATAATAATTATGAGTGCGAGGGAAATTGGAAATTGCAATATCCTTAGAAGTTCAATCATAGGACAGTATTTCTCTGGTTATCACTCCTCTAAGCCAGCATTATGTTCAACATGATGTTTTGCTTTTGTAATTGATGAAATTATAAGATGCGGTTTTTCTTTTATTGTGTGTGCTTCCTGTCTTTTGCAGTAAAATTGCCACTTGGCTTCTTCCCAACACAAATCATCTCCCATTTAGTATTGCAACAACGCTCTGTACAAATGAAACATATAATTACGGCTGCGGCGGTGATGCATGATACTTTGTTAAATTGTGTTTTCACAATTCATGGTGTTTATCACCATAATGTATTCCTCCTGTCAGAAATTCTTTCAGAAGAATAAAATACCACAGAACAATAGAGATAATTAACTCCCTAGTTAGTACTTTCTGTGTGAGTAAAAGCAAGGTATGATTTACGATCTTATCCAGCACAGTAAGAAAACCCATTTAACCATTCATTTTGCATGGCCGGAACAACGTTTTGTATGAAAAAATGAAAAAGATTTTAAGAGAATTGTACACTTGTTGCCTGGACAGTACAATATACATTATATTTGTATTATTAAAGAAAAATCTGAATCTCGGGACCCCCTTGAAAACGAGATGGTGCAGCTCAAGGGGTTTATCCTAATACATTTCTATATAATCAGGATGGGAGCACATGTTTGCCCTGTAAAAGGCAGGATGAAATATTATTGATTTGAGAAAACAAAAAATCCTGTGCTCTGTTTTCAATGACGAGCTTTATCAAAACAATGACTTTGAATTTAAAATAAACTATTTAGTGTCTCTAAATTATGACTTAGGTAATCAAAATGATGACAAAATATTTAAAATAAAAAAAGGACTTTTAAAAACAATGACTTATGATCTCAAAATGTTGACTTTGAATCACAAAATGAAAATAATTCCCTGGTTCTGCAGTTTGAGGAGCTTCCTTAAAATACATGAGTAAAGTTTCTCATTATTCTGAAATAACCAGTGAATATTTGGGGACATTTCTCACAGGATCTTTTTTTTATTATCTGTTTTTAATCACATTAGCAGGAATGGCTCTTCCAAATGACTGAACGGATTCAGGTTTAAAGGGAAGACAGAATTGTATTGTCTTTTTCTTATATCAAACAGTCCAAATATGTTCCTTTGAATAAATTGCAGACTTCTACATACATAAAAAAACTACTAGAGCAGAACACAAGAAAACATATAATATTTGTACTTCTCAATTTAGGCCTTAGTCTTTAAAAACATAGGGTTACTTAATGTTACTTTGGTTCTTTGATAACAGAGTTGGATTGTTTAACTTGTATAGTACCATCTTGAAACATCGAACAAAGATAGAAAAAGTATCTATATTGGTTAATGCCCATTGCTAATGCCCTTAAGTCTTGATTAAAACCTTGACTACAAGAACCCTTGATACCCATCTCACTCCAGTCCATTGATTCTAAATGTATTTCACCAACAAGACCAAGATACGCTGGCTGTGTGAGGAGGTGCGGGATTGCAACACAAGAGAACAGCGCCTGAGGAAGCAGCAACAACAGACCAGGGATCAGTTAAAGGCCCTGAGGCAGAGCCGGGACTCGGAGCAGACGGCTCTCCTGCAGCGCCTCGATCAACAGGAGAAGCTCCTGCACTCCCTCGACACTGAAAAGAGAGGTACATAGACAGCATTTAATTAGAGAAACACCACGTTGATTTCACTTAGGAATTCAGTGCAGGATCATCATCAATGCGAAGCCAGGCTATACAACAGTGCAGCATCATGTAAGCAGCTAATACCTGATTAAAGAAAGTGCTTTGACGAGAAATCCTTTGGTTTGCTGAATGTCTGGTGGTGAAAGGCGTAAATATTTAGCATAGGTCTTAAGGAAAATCTTCCTTGATGGTTTGACGGTCAATTTGAGTGAACCTAGACACGTATTTGATTTTTTAATTGAATTACTCTTCCATTAAAAGCAATTACTGATTAAATGCCTGCATATTACTGAAGGCTTCTTGTCACCAAGTCGTTGCTGTGTGTTGTGTGCTAACGGATGCTTGTTAAAACGGCTGTTGCTCTGTATCTGATGCATAGATTGTTTTCAGTATCAGGCTCACTGGCATGTCTGTTTATGAGGACAAATGTTTTAGGAAGCATCTTAATGTTTGTGAACTTCCGTGGAAAATTGACTTGTTTTGCACATCCCCACTCCCATTTTTTTAAACTGAATTTCTCCTAATTAGCTGTAACTGCCAGAGGAAGAACAACTTGTTTTTAGCGCTTCATTTGAACAATTCAGGGAAATGGTCCTAATTTGTGTTCCGTTAACAGAGAAAAAGAGAGAGTTGAAAGACACAGTGAGACTACAGAGAGGGGTAGTGTGAGATGGACAGGAAGATGGCAGAATGTGCGATAACATAACATAATAAAGTGAGTTAACTGTCCATTATTTATTTTCTTTTTTGGCTATTGCGGTAGCATTGAACCATTTGGATTAGCCATACGTTGAAACAGTTCACTGCCAGGCCTCTCTTTAGTTATAAGACATAAGAGTTAGGGCCATAACCGCTAAAATAGTTATTTATAGATGTGCTTTGACTAGCTTCTCAGTAGTGGTTTCTCATTGTTCCTCTTGTGTTCATAGAGTGGTGCAGTGATAACGTGTTCTTGTAGGCCAAGTTGTAGTTGTAGTTAGCCAAAAACAAACTGCGTCACAGTCATCTAGGAGCTTAGCTAAAAGAGATTTGTTTTAAACATTGTGTTTTATAGTAACTCATTTCCATTTTAGGACTCATTCCTGCACCACTCTATTGTAGAACACAACAAGATTTACAAATCCCTGCCTTGCATTAATATGTAGTTCATGATGAACATTAAGGACATAATGCATCTGCAACAATACACTCCACCATTCAGTGTCGCACACAACTGTTTCTGTTTTTGTCACTGTTCATATTATCAAACAGGACGTTGTATTCTTACAAGATTTATTTCAGTTAATACGTCCTTGTCTGCCCATCTCAGTAGATTAAATGTTAATGCCGGCATGCAGAACCCTTTACTATACGATATACTGTACTCGTCTCACAGTGAATTTATTACTGTCAGATTACGCTTTGTGTTTTCCTTCAGAGATTTCATCACTTCTACTCTCTGTTGGCCTTTCTCTCTAAAACAATTTTGCAATGCATGTGAAGATAACTAGATAGAATGAAATAACCTACCCCAGGTTGTATGTGAGATGCAAACCGGTGTGATTAAGTGAGGAGAACTTTGGCAGCAACAGTGGACTCTCTGTTGCACAATTAATAATTATAATAACACATTGTTTTAGTGCTTTAATAATAATATGTACTCAAAGTCACTTAACATGGCCAAAGCAGTGACACAAAAAGCACTAACAGTATAAAAACAATTGCAGTGTAAAAAACATTTTTAAAGGCGGGGATGGCACAGATTAAAAACTTATTTTTTAGTGTTATTATGGAAGTATAGAGTAAGTGATTTACAGGATGTTGATGACTTCCATACAAAAAACAGGTTGATGAAGATGTGGATCAGTGTTTCAGTGACTAGGAAGGAGAGAGTTGCAAAGACAAGCTATGTTTTTAAGATGTCAGATTTTGCAACATTTTGTTAGGAGAGAGGTTGAGTAAGGGTCCAAAGGGTTTGCTGTATAGTCTTTAATAAGACATTAATTTGAAGGGCCTTATTGCGGTTTTTTTGTTGAATTAGGTTTTTCCCTTTCCTGTAGTGTGTTATATTGGATTGTGTGCATGTAAATGGTCTTGAAAGGCTAAATTACCAAATTTCACACTGGAATGCCTCGATCGGACTCCTTTGTTTACTTCCATACATACTAACAGCACTCGCGTTTCTATTGGCTAGCACACACAAATCGAGGTGATAAGGGGCGGGACACAGACGCAAAACATCAGTATGGTACTTATGGCATGTGTGAGTAGAGGACTATCGCATTAGGAAATATTTCTTTCTGATTCTGTCATGTTTGAAGCCGTCATAAATGGAGCAACCATTATTTTAAGCAAAACACTAATCCAAAATCAAAACAAGTTGGCACAGTAAGTATTCTTTATTGTGAGAATAATTGTCTATGCTGTTATCTGACAATGATTCATACAAATCAAAAGGTCTTTGAACATTTTCTTTCTTTTTGTATTAGTTCCGTAATGACTTGCCACCTTTTTTTATTAAAACACACAAAGCACAAATCATATTCTGCTCGACAGGAAGACTGTAGACTGTCAATATTGTGGCACTTGCTAAGTAAGCCTCTACTGTTAACTGAAATGAGAGTTATTCCTTTGATTCAACACCTCATTAAGCAAACAGCCAGCGATTGTAATTAAAAACAATTTGTTGTTGCAATCAACAACAAACCCAGCAGAGTTTCTCTCTCCACCTGTTCAGGCAAATATAATCCACGAACAACAAAACTGTGTTTGCATTGTAACATTCATTCATTACGCGACCAAGCCACTGCTGCTTCTGTTATGGTTTTGCTGTAATGTTAAGTAAATCAAAAGGAATATATAGAACCCAATAACATATTGTTTATATTTATATACATATTTGCATCATTTTGGGATGTCCCCATTAAGTCGTTCTGCCCCGATCGTCATCCATGTCAATTAAAGGGGCCATGTTATACTCAGTTTCAGGTTCATATCTGTATTTTCTTCCTCTACTTTGAAATGTTTAAATGCTTTAATGTTCAAAAAGGTCTTTATTTTTCTCATTCTACCTCCTTTCACCCTCTGTCTGAAACCAGACCGCAGTCGGCTCTGATTGGTTAGCTGGGCATCTTGATTAGGGTTGCAAAATTCCGGGAACTTTCAAAGATGGAAACTTTCCATGGGAATAAACGGGAATTTATGGGAATAAACGGGAATTTATGGGAATAAACTGGGAATTTCAAAATTGAAGGTTGGCTCTTCATAGGGAGCTTAAATATAGTTGGGGAAAGTATATTTTAGCATAATCTTGACTAAAACAAACAGATGCCATTCAAGTATATCCATGCCATTCCTCAATCACATGCATATACAGTAGCACACTGCTTACTGCATGGCTATTGAGACCACACCCCCTACAGGCACTGTGCATTCCTCCATCACATGCACATATGATTTCTAGAAGACTGGACCACACCTTTGAGCCCAAAGCACAAGAGTATTGAAGCCACACATTAGAGCCTGTGGACTACACAAAGTGAAGTAAGGTTTGATGATACTATGGGGTAATATATTTATTTTATGTTTAAATTGCAAATATCACATACAATTGCAAATATCACATACAAATGTGTTCATCTAGTAGGCTACAGGGATTCCCAGAGTGTGGTGCGTGAGCTGCCACCAGGGGTGCGCGAGATGAAACATGTAATGGTGGTCTGGTGTAAAAATATTACAGTGTTGTTTTTTAAGTGGGATTTTTCCATCGGCTACAATAAAAAACAGGAACAATAAACATTTCCTTTGTAATCCCTTTTATTTTAAATCAAAAAACTATAATTTATTAGTTTTTGATAGAAACGTAGAAGAAGACAGCGGCTGCGGCAGCGCCAACTCGTTTCATTCATTCTTTCAAATATGATTAACTGGCTGAAATCAGGGAAACTGTCAAGTGGAACGTCTCATGACAAAGTTATTTAAATGGCGATAAAACAAAGCTTTGTTGCGTTTTTGTTTTGTTGCGTTTTTTGGGGGGGTGCGTCAACCCGGTTGAGACGTAGATTCCCAAAAAAAGTTTGGGAACCACTGATCTAGTAGATAGCTAGCTGATAACTTAGATGCTAAATAAGCCATAGCTAGCATCACTTCATTTACCATCTATGAGGCACTCTTATAAAGATGCTAGCTACCTCAAATGTGATGCTGTTTTTATCTGCCTCCTGCAAGATGTTTTGAAGATCATTCCAGGTGTTAGCTAGCCTAACTATTTATATATCTGTTCATGCCATTACATCAATTCCCAGTTAGTTCCCATAAATTCCTATAACTCCCATTATTCCCATGGAAAGTTTCCAATATGGAATATTTCCAAAATTCCCCAGTTTAACTTCCCATGGAAATTTACCGGAAATGTTCCGCCCCTTTGCAACCCTAATCTTGATTGACTCCCATGTGGATACTTGAATACTTGGTCAGGAAATAAAGTTGACTCCTCTTTCTTTCAGAGCTGTTGGAGAGGAGTCGCAGGAAGGAGGAAGAAATGCGGAGCCTTCAGGTTCGCATTTTTTGTCTTTATTAATCCCTATTTGTTTGTGTCTGTAAATCTGCACCCTAAACAGATTTTAAATATCCAGCTGGCCTCATTTCAACTGCGCTGCCAAAAAGAGACAGCTGGTACTATTTTTATTTATACACCACATTGCCTTCAAACTCTGTTTTGCATATCTGTTGGGGTGTTTCTGAGTAACTGCTGGGCTGGAGTCCTGTGATGCAGTGCTCCAAACATTAGTACACAAAGCCGCGCGTTTGACAGACTGCTCGCAGCCGTGCTTGGACAAGTAGCTAATTACTCCAGACACCAGGCCTTGGAGTTTAAAAGCCACCAGAGGCCTTGTCTCTGTCTTTCAACACCGCCGCATCTTCACTTGGCGGGCCACCAACACACCTCGTCTGCATCACACAAGCCCCAAGTGCCTCATCAACCCTTTGCTCACCGTTAAAGTTCAAAACACATATGCTGTGTCTCAATTCTCATACTTCTGTACTTACATTTGCTATTTTGACTGGGTCCCAGTGGGAGATGATGCCTTTGCAGCACCTGGATGGTGCAGTCATCATGCAAAAAATCATTCCGTTACTGCCTTGACTGCGTAACGGAAGTGTGTTTGCTTCCGTGAACACAGCACTATAAAAATAAAAGTCAAACAAGCATTTTTTTTGTATTTATTGAACGTTCCAGTGGTGTTGAAAACAAGCGGCCATTCATTTTATTGGGCTGATTGAGCAGTCTGTTATGACTTGCTACCGCGATCACAATGTTGCTAGCAATCCAGCTACTGTAGGTAACGGCGCTTGTCACAACTTCAGGAAAGGCGTAGTATGCGATTTGATCCAGAGCTACAGGGTGGAAATACACTGGTGTAGAGATGACATGTTTTTTTATGCCAACCTGCAAGTGCTCCCTCGACAAAAGGCAATAGGATTTGAACATTCGATTTTGGAATATTGGTGAAAATAAGATCTGTGGCAATCCAACATTTATCATGCCGACGCATTTTTGTTCAGCAGGCTAACTTCCACATATAACCACATTTGCATTACTTTCTAAGCGTAAATGCAATCCCGGCAGTAAATAACTAAAGCTGTTAGGTCATATTAAGTGCAAATCTTATTTTCAGCCTTTAGACAAAAACGCTTTCAAAATACAGTTTGAGGCTACGGACCCGGAAGTGATTTTCAGGTTTAAGGACGCATTCCAGCACCGCTCTATTCCAATACTGTGCAAGTGTTTACTGTACAAAAGTAGACTAACCAAATTGAGACACAGCAATGCTCTCACACACACACTAAAATGTCCGCTAAACATTTGTTCCGTCCCAACGTCTGTCTGTACCTCCGTGTTGAATTCACACTCCCATCTGCGGCTGCATGATGGCACCTGCCAGAGCTCGCATGCAATTAATCAGCCTTCTCAAACCCGGCCGAGCTTTTAATTATGACGGATGAGTAGAAAGACGTGTAGAGAGGGAAGGCAGAGTGAGTGAGGGATGTAAAAGAGTGAGGAAAGAAGGAGGGTGGGCTGAGGGAAAAAAGAAAAAAGTACTCTTCATAGAAAAGCATCAACACATTAGAGGCAGCCGGCTGGGGGGAGAGCAGGTGTGCGTTTGAGTGGCAGATAAGAGGCATAGCATCACTTATGCATCGTTAGGGAGGGAACATCAGTCAGAAGCGGGCTGAGTGGCGGGAGCGCCTCGTCTTTGTGTGCGATAAAAAGCCTGTTGTGAGCTACACACTCCCCAGCGCCTTCATTTCCTTCCCTTGTTACCTATTTGTTGTAACACTATATTCCTTTCCTCTGCCTCTACTCTCCCACACACACACACTTGGGTTTTCTCTGTTAGTCTACCCTTTTAATAAAAGGCTCACCATATGGCTCATTGTGTTAGTTATATCTTACTTTGGTATTAGTTCTGATGGTAATAACACTCTCTATGACCCACTTCTGTAAAGCATTAAAGATAGACATATATTGTGTTATATTCTGCTTATACCACTGTATTAAAGGACCAGGCAATATATTGATATTGTGATATGAGACTAGATATGGCCATAGATTTACGATATGCTATCAGATATTCAGTTTTTAAAGGCTGCAATACAGTAAAGTCAATTAATTCTCTGAACTAGGCAGACTGTTATTGTTTATAATATTTACCTTTGACTACTTAAACGTTCAATTCACATTAATGCTGATTTCTTATCCAAATTCTCTGTGTAAATATTTTTTTAATCATCAATAATCAACCCTACAATATCTTCCAATATCGTTATTGAAATATTTAGTAAAAGATATTCTGAAAACAGGCGTTTTTCTTTTCCTCCTGTCCTTAAGTACTGTATAGTAATTTGCTCTCATACATATTCATAGAATATTGTATGTTCATACATATTAATTAGAATTAAAAAAAGATGAATAACACATTATAAATCATGTCACATATGAATTCTTTGGGAACTTTGAGTAACATAATTCCCAAAGTTTGAATCATTTATGATATTTTCTTGATGCATTCTACGACACGGCGACTTTAAAGTCGACACGGCGACTTTAAAGTCAACATGTCGACATTAAACTCGAAATATCGAGAATAAAGTTGAAATGTCATGTCGACTTTAATCTCGACGTGTCGAGATAAAACTCGAAATGTCGAGAATATAGTTGAAATTAGTTGGGAGACATAGCAACCGCTCCCACAGGTCCTGCACTGAATCCGAAATGGCTTGTGTAGATCATTTGGTCAAATTATACTTCCGAATTGGATTTAACAATAAAGAGATCCTCGCTGTTTTAGCGAACCTCGACACGTCGAGATTAAAGTCGACATGACATTTCAACTTTATTCTCGACATTTCGAGTTTAATGTCGACATGTTGACTTTAAAGTCGCCGTGTCGACTTTAATCTCGTCACGGCAAAAAAAAAATGTTTTCTTCATATGTGGCCCTAATATTCCGTCGTACATTTAGGTGTACTGATAAAATGCAAAGAGAGAAAAAACATTCAATATCTTCATACCGATGTTAACTTAAGGTTACGGTGTATTTTTTATTTATTTTATTTTTGAGGATCATAAACCAGTCCAGGAAAGACTACACTAGTTTATTTATTTGTAAAGCTTTGTGCATTTACAGTAACTGTTGCAAAAACCAAACAATTCCAAAACAGGAAGATGTTAAAAAAAGAAACGCGTCTTCTTTTTCTTCTTCCAAAAATTCAGAGGGACCATAAATCTGTTTACTGATAGTTGCCCTTATAACTAAGATAATTGTTCTGAAACATGGTAAATATTTATGAGGGCTTATAGCACATTATATATTTAAAGGGGTTGCTGTGGCTCAGGGGTTAAATGGGCCCCCAATCAAGGGGTCAGTGGTTTGATCCCCGCCCCTGCAGTCCACATGTCGAAGTGTCAATGGGCAAGATACTTAACCCCACTATAAGCATGTTTGATAAGGCATTAAAAACATGGGGAAGTGTTCCTACTTAATTATATAAGTAATATTGCTTTGCTTTTTTTTACAGGAAGGTGTATTGGATCTGGAGATGGTAAGGTTCTATCTATTTTAAAAGTAATGTATGCAGTTAAAACAATTCAGTGTGTATATTAAGGTTTAGAAAGCTTGAGGTGTTAAATTAGAAGTCGCGTTGACTCAGCATGACTCGGTGCAGCTGTGTAGGCAGGTTAATGTAAGGCTGTGTTTGTTTAGCAACCCATGGAGGCTAACACAGGGCGAGAACAGATTCAGTCAAGGCCTGGCGCTCCGTTAATCATCCCGAGTCTCGCTGATGAGGTTAATAACCAAGCTGTACTGACAATACAGTATTGACCTCACCATCTAAGCTGCTAACGTTCACCAAACATCCATAATAAGCTATTACAGGGAATAACTTAGCACCACAGAACGCTTCTATTGACCCGAGCTTTTTCTCACTCTCTTGAAGTGAATACATAAATAATGCCGTCTGACGCACGCTGTCCATCCATCACAATTATTTGTCCACCTTTACCTTCGGTTAGCTGTCATGTCAAAGAAGAGGAAATACCTCGGACCGCGACCAAGTCAAATAATTTCCTGCTTACCGCAACAACACAGCGGCAGGATGATCGACCCACCCTTTGTTCGGCCAAGGGGGATGGGGATCAACTTGTCTCTGTGTGCTATTCAGTGTAGCATCAGCGTGACGCCTTGTAACAACCGGGCTTAAATGCTCCATCTGAATAGGAGGGCTATTGAAACATACAAGGGAGGGATGAATAGACTGGAGTGTGGTTACTTAGTCACACATTACACTGAGTGTGTTGTATCAAAAGTCCTCAATTAGCTTTTGAATTGGTCCAGCTTTATGACATAATGTCTGTTAGCTTGTAGGCTTGAAAGGGAAAGTAAGCACCAATGTTGCCTCAAAAATCTTTTATTTTTCCGGTAGCCAAGTGGTTATACCGCTGCATTTTTCTCAACTTTTAGAAATGTAATCTATACCTTGGTTAATCACTTAATATGTTCTATTCAACAAAGTTTTAGAGGTAGGAAGAGGCAATGGCGTGACACACAAGTGTTGTATTAAAGGTGGCCTGTGTCATTTAATTAAAAATAAAA
The DNA here is from genome assembly GCF_036324505.1 of Eleginops maclovinus. Lineage (NCBI taxonomy): Eukaryota > Metazoa > Chordata > Actinopteri > Perciformes > Eleginopidae > Eleginops > Eleginops maclovinus. The sequence goes on along the minus strand of NC_086363.1, from coordinate 15,496,951 downwards.
GCTATTTTAAGATTTTTTGCTCAGAAACCCTTTGCGTGTAATAATTTAGAAAGATAAACTGTGAAATAAATGTCTGTTAAGTCACTTTATTGAGTTATGTAAAGTGACTTATCTGTCACAGTGAGATAAGACAATGGTTACTGAGGCTATGGCCCAGGGACAAAGCTGTTGCAGTATTACCATCTGGGTGTCTGGTTGGCTTTTGCATTATTACCATCTATGGATTGAATTCTTTTTAGCTTCCTTTGTCGGCAAATAACATTATTCTTAGTAAATGAATACCAACACAGACTCCTGAAAAAGTGTGAAAACAGCTGCAGTCTAGTGCTTGCCTATTTGTTACAAGACTATGTAGATCCACTCGTTAAAACATAACTCTGTAGTCATTCAAATTTGTATGGCTGTGTCTGTTTAAAATATTGTCGACAAACTATGATAATTTGAAGCATACAGGAAGACACATCATATCATTTTGGAAATTATTATATTACATGTGCTTACAAATGCACTTAATCTGTCTAAATTCAGGTTTATATGTATGGCAATGAATTATATTATTTCCCATTCTGTTTTGTCATGTGGGAGGACAGAACAGTATCAGCTGTGCACCATTGTTGGAGGTGGTACATCCCATTATCTTTCAAACACAAAGGCATCCGTATCCACCACAAAGCAGTTAGAGCCCACGGACAGCTGATCCAGCTGTGCAGCCGTCAGCACCGTGACCTTTGACTGGGAATGACATCTCCTCTCACTAAATGTTTGTGTCATGAATTATTCCGTCATCACTAATCTAGTTCATCTGTTCCTCGGCCATTAGTGAGACGTGCTTCGGAACAAGGAAAAGAGGGAGCCATTTAATTAGAATGTAGCCCCGTTTTTTATATACGCTATGTAGTTGTTTTCGCTTGGGTCTTACATGGTAGTTTACGATTTTGGGAGTCTTTACTTTATTTCCTTAAACTTTAGCAGAATATCATCATCATGCCTATTCTTAGAAGTAGTTTTTGTTTACTTCTCATTCAGAGGATCACTTTGAGATACATTACATTGTACATTATATTAGCACAAATGCCTATTATCATTTGTACTGGAATGGATCTCAGTTAACCTTTTTACAGTTAGCAATATTCATAGCTGTTTGTGTGTACATAGCTTTTTGGGGTTTTCCTCATGTTCTGCAAAGCCCCAAATCCCAAAGCTCCCTCCAGAGGGAGTTTGTTTACTTCTGTACCTTCCGAGACATCACTTTGTAACACTAGCGCTTCTATTGGCTAGAGCTCCGGCACATTGTATGTAATAGGCTAAGGGGCGGGACATCTCTGAACAGTCGAACAATCACAACAGAGCCAACAAGCTAACCAATCAGAGCAGACTGGGTGTTGCAGCACAGGCAGTAAGAGAAAAATAAAGACCTTTTTGAACATCAGAGAATGTAAACATGTCACAGTGGAGGCACAAAATACAGATATGAACCTGAAAATGAGCATAATAAGGCCCCTTTTAATATTTCAGACTAACCATGAAATGTATATTCCAATGTAAACTGACTAATTTTCTGTGTGTGTGCTTTACAGAACACAAGAGCAGCCCTGGACCACTTGGAGTCATTCCCAGAGAAACAATGTCTGATGGAAAACTTCAAAGATTTGGAGGTAGAATCATTTTCTTTGTAATTAAATACAGCGGTTTTATTTCCCTCAAATTACCAACCCTGGAGACAAACATTTAGACGCATGCCTTATCACATTGATCCACATGTTCATGTCAGTGTCTTTCTTCTGCTATTAACGAGGCTTAAGACGTTTAGATGCTGCATTTTTTTCCCCTTTGGCCTTGTCAAAGACATGTTTTTTCTCTGGTAGGCTATAATGACACAACCTCCATTTTGTGCCAACAGGAGTCCCAGCGGCAGAGGGAGACGGTGGAGCAGCGCTACAGCAAGTACAAAGAGATTGTGTGGGACCTGCAGCACCAGCTGGACGAGTCCAAACGCAGAATCCAGGAGTATAGAGTATGGCACACTCACACACATGGACAGATGCAATACTGTACTCTGTAAAAACGAGCTTCATAATGCCTTACAAGAGCCCGCATTGCCAAAACAACAACCCACTCTTTTTCTATTTCTGTCGGTAATTGCGGTGCTTTGTTCAAACAGCAGCCGTTAGGATAAGGGTAGTCTGACTTTGAGAGTCATTTATGAAGCTAGCTCGCCCACACCACTGCCAGTGTGCGCCCCGCACCTAATTTGCAACTTGTATGAATAAATGAATAATTCCACATGCTGGTAATGCATCATCGATGGACGGTGTGGGACAAGCTCAAGCAGTGGCACACATGTTCGCTCAAAGTACATTTTAGCAGTCTCCGCTAATTGCTACAGCCATCTTCTGTGCTATAGGGAGACATCAAGACATCACTGTTGACAGCTGATCGCCATCAGCACCGCTAAACAGCCATGCAGTCACTTCCGAAATGCTTTAAATCTGGCAGATTACCCCGTTGGTTTGCCAAGCGACTCCGTGTTGAGTGATAAGTGGCGGTCACATTAGCTTAATAGCCGCTGCCCACTCGGGGTTTATTTAAGGAAAAAGGATGGGTGGGATGTCTTCACAAGCGTTCCATGTTGATCACAATCATCAACGCCAGCAACACAAACAGCTTCTACTGCGTGTAAGAGTGTCTGTCTGCTGTAAACACCAGCTTGTAAAGCTCCATTTGGACAGAGTTATGTTCCGCCTCAGTGCTTGTCCTGCCATTAAATGACATCTGTAATGGAAATGCTCTATAAACACAGGATACAAATCAATCTGTAATAAGTGTCACATTTTCAAGAGGCAGCAGCAACTTGGCGGGCATTGCAAGAGAATAGCTAAATATTGAAAGATGTCTTATTCATGCTCTGACATTAGTGTTTACAGGGAAATCTTGCCTGTAAAATGAGATTTTATTACACACTGGAGGATCCAAGTCACTCCCAAAACAGAATATTTTATAATTCTGGAAAGCTCTTTTTTGGGCAGACAAATCTGGCCCACAACCCTCATTTTAAGGTACTTTGAATTGTTATTTTGTGTAGCCTCTGCTCTGCAAAGGGTATTACTACGCATACATTATACAGAGCTCTTCACACTACTGGAAGTTCTGTTCATTTCAATTAGAAATTTCCCCATAGTCGTGGAGCTGTGGCTACATCCTCAGTTGGTCTGTCACTAACAGCTAGGATCAACAGACAGCTTTTCATCAATCATTTATGGATGGTTTCTAAACTTTCACTAATGTTTGTTCATTCAAAGTAATTACGCTTCATCCTCGTGACCACGAATAATAAAGATTGCATGGAAATAATTGTGTTTATGTTTCAGATGAGGCAATTATGTGTAAGTACATTTAAAAGTGTAATTTAAAGTCATTCAAAATGAACTATATGGTTTTACATACACTATATAGACAAAAGTATTGGGATACCTACACATTACACCTACAGGAGCTTTCATGACATCCCATTCCAAATTCTCAGGCATTAATATGAAGCTCGTCCCCTCTTTGCAGCCGTAACAGCTTCCACTCCTCTGTGAAGGCTTTCTACAAGATGTTGATGTGTCTGTGGGAATTTTTGCCCATTCATCTAGAAGAGCATTTGTGAGGTCAGACACTGATGTTGGACGAGCGTGCCTGGCTCGCAGTCTCCGTTCTAGTTCATCCCAAAGGTGTTCACTGGGGTTGAGGTCAAGGCTCTGTGCGGGCCAGTCATGTTGTTCCTCACCAAACTCATCCAACCATGCCTTTGTGGACCTTGCTTTGTGCACTGGGGCAAACTGTTTCCACAAAGTTGGAAGCATAGAATTGTCCAGAATGACTCGGTAAGATGTAGCATTAAGAATCTCCTTCACTGGAACTAAGGGGCCTTGCCAGCCCCAGAAAAACAACCCCATATACACCTGTGGCAATGGGTCTGCATTAGACACCTGAATTTAGTGTCCTAATACTTTTGTCTATATAGCGTATAATAGGTTGTGTTTTCCACATTGTCTTGTTGAATGTGCTTTACAGCTTTCGCTTCAGTGTTGTTGCTGTGTTGTCTTGCAGGAGGAGAAGCTGGACGCTACCTCCAGGAGCCTGAGACTGGCAGCTCTTTCTTCTTCTATCAAAGGGCCAAGCACATTCCTGAACAGCACGCTGAGATCTGACACACTGTGTGAGTATTTATACTGAAGCTACACAACCTGTGCTCTGACAGCTTAGCTATTGCCTGCTTTTCTGCATCCGTGCATCCTCGAGTCAATTGAACACACATCCCAGTATTTAAAATGTTTTTTACTACAGAATACATCAAATAAAGAACCTGCTAGTTCCACAGTACGATAGATCTCATAAGGCTGGTATATGTGATGAATTCCACTGTGGCAGTCTCAAGGTACTGTCACTTCCATTAAGTGTTTCTACATGGCACACAGAGCTCAAACTTTCCGCAGAGGCTCTGGTGTGTGTCTGTATGTATCACTGCCAGTGGCTAACAGCCAGAATCACTTGTAGCACTCTCCTAAGCTGCTTACAGATATTTGGAGAGAGAGAAGCGAGCTTTCTGTGGCTTTGTGTCGGTTTTACCTCCAAGAATTATGGCTGCCAGAACCTATGGCTATATGACACTGGTGGTAATATACAATGATCATATATATTCATACCCACTCTGGCAGAACCAGGTAGGTTTTTAGCATTTATATACTCCTCGTAATGGACTAGATCCAATAAAAGCCCAGTTCCACTTACATGAAGTACTTATCTGTAGTCAGTGTCCATAGTAGATTTAGCCACCTAAAACAATTCAATATCAGTTTTTACATTGCCATCAGACATCTATTTCCAACCAGGATATGAATTCCTCAAAGCCAACAGACTCCATTGGAAAAAAATATTATTTTATTTAGCAGAACATGGAATAAGCTGGTTGTGTGATTTTAGTTATTTCAGATTCACCAGTCAAACAAATGTACTAACTGATCAGGCACCAGTAGAGCAGAGGGGTGTACTACAAAACAAGATGAGTGTGTAAGCGAGGTATGTTGAGCCCTAAACCAGATTTTTCCAAATTACAAAGGTGGCTTTATTTTGACCTGGCTAAACTGCAGCGACAACTTGGTCTGGTGTATTTTATGTCCATAGTTTAGGCTTCAAATCAGCAAAATGCGCTGTTCTCTCTCTACAATACAATAATGTCAATTTAGTAAGAAGTAAAACTACAAGCTTTACAGATTCTGAGCTGAGGGAATACATTATATGTGCAAACATATTCTTAAAACGCGTCATTTGTGTCGATCAATCCACTTCATACTGTAGAAGAGTCAAATGACGCATCAAATCCCCGTTCATGAGAGCCAGAGGATGAAGCCCGGTTAATATAGACAGTTAATAACTACCCTTGCCATACCAATGTCTGATAAGGGTTTCATGTTATATTGAGCCAGCTAGTAAAGAAAAATTAAATGTTTTTGTAACTCAAGGTCTGGCGACTCTGGCCAGAGCATAGCTGTTAGCATAGGTCTTTGTTCCCCAACAGAAAGGGCTGACTGACGGAATGGTAAATTGGTTTCACAATATTCTCAATATATTCTTAGGCCTCGTCCATACTACTGCGTTTTCATTTTAATCCGGAGTTCTAAAACTAAAAAGATCTCCGTCCACACAAGTGTTTTAGCTCCATATCAGAAGTAATCTCCGTCCACATTACACACCTGAACACGCATATCACGTGAGCATTCACCTATACTGGGCATGCACGTGCCGGTGTAAACAGGAAGTCTAATCTGCAGTGGCTTTCAGTTGGAGAAAGCAGTTGGTCATTAACAGACAACGACACGACTATGGCGAAAACAAACAGTTAGAGATTTTTTTACCACTGGTAGTCCACGCTGATCTAACCCGATACCAGCTGATTTGAATCCTTCCGGGTAAGAAATGGTCAAGTGGTAGGAGCGTGACTGATCAGAGAAGGATACTCGTGATCGATAAGACCCAATCAGAAAGCGCTCATGGGTGCCTATGTCAGCGTTTCTGCCTGTCCACACTAATCAGCAGCCCCGGGTATTAAAACTGAAACGGGGCCAGCAGCGTTTCCAAAAGCCTCTGTTTTAGGGGCTCGAAACCCCGGAGTAGTGTGGACACGAGGTGTAAACATAGCAAAAGTTATACGTTTTAAAATGAAAACGTAGTAGTGTGGACGAGGCCTAAAAATAAACTGGAATTTAATTGTTTTGGTCCTTATTTATTTGTATAAACCACAGTAGTAAATTCACCAAACAAAGGTAGTGCAATCCACTGTAGGCAATACACTAACAATGACTAACTATGATAACTATCTCTTTAACCATCAAAGAAGTATAGCACATTTGGGGCTGAGAGTGGGCGACAGACTGACAGGAGTAACTGTTTTTCTCCTCCTTCCCTCTGTCGCAGCGCCTCGCAAACGCCTGACCAGTTCGGACTTGGATGAGTCCCCAGTGCACGGCGACAAACCCCGCAAAGATTAGCTCAACCTCAAGTGAACCTTTTTTATATCTGTATCTCTACAAAGCCAAATACACGGTGCTTACAGCTGATTCTAGCTGCCTGCTGCTCATCCAGAACAAAGAAACTACTTGACTGTACGAGGAGGCCTTTGCACTCAACACTAATCCTCCTCCACTACCTCAACCATCACTGAAGGTGCTCAAGAGCAGAGGGTAAGACTGAGAGATTTCACAGCAAACTTTGAGAAACTCTTCAGAAGAGGTATAAGTTTGGTCACTGTAAATGGGGATATACTGTTTTGTGTTTAAATGTTATTTATAGGAACTCAAATTGAATATATTTGATGGATATGAAAAAACTAAAACCAAAATAGTTCCACTTGCATTTCTTGCCATTGTTACATTTGTACTACTATGTTTCTGTTTTAGTATTGTTTGCTTTATTACCAAATTCTTATTATCATGCAAATATGTTTGTGCTTAAACACTCAAATGAAAAACTAGTGCCTTTTGAACAATATGTAGTTTTGTTTTTAGCTGTTGTCTTTATCATGACAATATGACATCTCTTTGTGTATTGCCCAATTGATGACTTTCTGTTGTCATTTTTTATGCAGTATATAGAAAAATAAAAATAAGCACAAATATGTCTATTTTTCATGAAATGTGAAGCAAATATATGCACTATGAATAAATCTCCATGCAGCCAAATGTCTGTTTTATAAACCCACTTGATGTCCCCTTCATTTCAGAGTCAAGTGTTTGCTTTGCAGCAGCAGAGCGATTCCAACGGCTAAATCTTTTGCTTTTTTGCTTAAATCCTATATTGGAGAGAGCCACACGAGAGAGAAACTTCTTCTAATTCACTGCTTAACTTCAAAGATGTAAACACAGCACCTGCTGTGCAAATATTTCTCAAAAGAGTCCATAATCTTGTTGGCGCCGCATGTTTCGAGAATTCGTGCAGTATTTTTGAAAGGTGCTGTAAGTGGGTGTTTACGATAAACCTGGCCAAGCTGGCCGATATTAAGCCCAACAAAGTAGTTGAAGGGTATCAGGCAAGGGACAAATCACTGAAGACATCAAAATATAACAATACTTAAATGTAGTGTCAAAATAAATATAAAGCTTTGTACATTGAGGCTTCTATCGGTATGCAAGAAAAATGCAAAGCAATGTGTTATTCTTTGTTTACTAATCAGTGAGAAATATATTCCCTTTCGTTTTATTTTTTAAGTTTTGGTACGCAGAATTTAAGTACCATTTCACCTTCCACACTAATCAACCCTTTTTAATGATCATTAGATGTGGTATGGCCCACAACATAAAAAAACACTGATTAAAAAAACATTGAACACTCCATATGGAAATAAAATTAAAGCTGAAAAGCTAAATTAAAAGCTGGATGGCTGCTTCTGGTGGCCACATTCAGTGGTTGTCCAGGATTTATGTTTGTAAATCAGCAGGGCAATCGAGGGACTGCGTGGCTAGCTAGCTTGGCTCAAACACTGGCTAAAGACATGTAGCACAAGCCTTTTCAGTTAACCTAGATACCTAGCTAAGCCTATATTCAGTACACATACTTTTAGTCATTTTCAAACTGTACTGCATACTGCAGTAGCATCATTGTATTAAGGTACTAACAGTAGCAACAGCATTTTGGTAGCAAGCTAGCTAGCATACGCTACTTAGAAGTTCTGAGTGCAAACAGTTTGGCAGTAAGAAAAAGGGGCAATACCTCACCCAAAATAAAGAATACACAAAACTCAATCTTATTTTCCGTGTGATCTTAGATGAAGAGACATGTGCTTTAAGACGAAAGTAGATGTTTGCTGTGTGGACTTTCAAGTTCTTAACTTGATGGCTAAATGCTGTAGCTACTTTAATAAAATGTATACAGCGATGCTACAGCAGTATGCAGTTCTAAATTGAGCATTACAAATTCCTACCCTGCTGTAGATTTATGAAGCACGTTTAAGAAAGGTACACAATGTAGCTGAAAGCCACCTCAGTCGTTTTGTTCAGTTAGGCTAGCTAGACGCAACACATGTTTAAAATTGCATTCTAACAATAGCTACTACATACTGCGTTCCAACAGCATGTGGATTTTGTGTATGCTATGTTTCCCCAGATGTAGGCCTTAATTCAGAGTATCAGCAGTAATCTTACTGAACATATTCAACTGCCCCAAAATGCACTTTGGCTTCTCAGACTGTCAAATGCCAGACATCTAACATTTACTAGCAAATTACTAATGATGGCGAGTGACATTAAAAGGTACAGTTAAGCGTTGGAGCTCACATATAAACCACTGATTCTTGAAGTTAGGGAGAAAACATGTCTCCCGTCTAAATGTTGCAATTTTCCTTAAAAATCAATAAATTATTTAATTTAAAAAGGCTTTAAACGTTGGATATGAAAGATCTGTGAGTGTTTACACACTTAGTTTTGTATGTATTTATATTATTTCATAATAATTCATAAAATACCGGCACTGTACAATGAAAGTCCATGCAAATGAACTTGTCCTCCGTTAGAGGTCACAGTATCAAACTGCAAAAATAAGTGTTAAAAAATGCACAAAATTGTATTTGAAGTTAATTGGATGGCTTAATAAGAGATCACAAAATGCTTAAAGTGAACATTGCATTATTTTATCCATTAACAACAGCCTTTCAAAGTAGTGTCCCACTGCTCCTAATACTAGGATGGGTTAAATGCAGAGGACCAATTTCACTGTGTGTGCTCTGCTGTGTGCATGTATGTGACTAATAAAGAGGGTTTCATCCTCCGATTCTATCTATCTATTCTATTCATGTCAACTCCATCAGACTTTTTTCAAATTTGAAATAAATCAGGCATATCTTGGTCAGTTATAACCCTGAAGACCCCCTTTTTGACTTCTTTCTCTTGATGGATGCAGCAGTACACCACATGGTCCCGTAAATTTACATTTTTTGTTAAATATTCAGAAAACAAGTTGAAATCCCTGTGGTCACAGCTTTTATGTGTCAACACTGTCTTCAAATTAGGGATTATTTCAATCAAGAATTTTGAAATAGAAGTTAGCATTTTAGTTTAGTTTGTAGTGGCAGTCGGCAACTGAGGGAAATCAAAATGGCTACCATGTACTAGACATGATTAGATTGAAAAAACACTTGATTATGATCTAATAACTACATGTTAATTGACTGAAAATATCTAAAATGCCAAATTGCAGCTAAAGTGCATGCTTTTATCTGTACCGTAGGCAAACATGGCTAGAAAAAAACTATCAGTTGAAGCAAAAAAAGCATTGAAAGAAAAGATTGGGAAATTGACAAAAGAGAGAAACAGGCTAAAAAAACAGAAATGGCGGATAAAGAAAAAGGCTCAAATTGACAAATCAAATGACAAACGAAGTGATACATTGATAGTAGATTCTCCACGAACAGCAACAGACCGGATGATAGCAGGAAGCCAACTTAGGAACCCTAACATTAGGAAATCTCTTCTTTTCCACAATGTTCTCTGCCGAGAGCTGAAAATGAATAAAACAACGCCTGTGGCACGGAGACGTGCCATTGCTAAATCTGGTCACCCACAACTGGCATTATCAGGCAAGGTTTTAAAGAAGTATCGGCTTCTTCGTAGGGTTCGCCAGTTTGGTGTTAGCTACAAGTTAATGAATGACAAAAAACAGACAACAAAGAAGGCGGCAACATATCTCCAACGTATCAGCCGTACTGTTAAGGAGTTCATTGTCAACTCATCTCGCATGACAACTGATAAGACAGACACCATCACAAGGAACAAGATGAAACATCAACGGATGATTTTAACAGACTCAATGCTGAACCTCCATAGTGACTTTCTCAAGAAGAACCCGAGCGTGAGGCTGAATTACTCCTCCTTCTGTGCTCTGCGGCCCTACTATGTTACAGCACCGAAGGCATCTGACAGAAGTACTTGTCTGTGTCGTCATCATGAAAATGCAGACTTGATGCTTCAGGTTCTAAGGTCATCGGGTGTACTAAAATCAAACAAACTGGAGGATAGTTTTCACTTAGTTTGTTGCACTCCAGCAAATGAGGCCTGCCTTCTTCGCAATTGCTTACGGTGCAAAACCAAGCATACAGCTCTGGCTCCAGAAATAAGTGGAATCAGTGTTCACTGGCGGCAGTGGGAGCGAGTTCAAGACCAAACAGCCAGTGGGATCCACTTCAACATGAAACTGAACATGCATAGTGGGAGTCTTTCAGAGTTACTTCATCTGTATGAGGAGAATTGTGTCATATTGTGTCCTCAGTTCAGTTAGATATACAGTTTAGTTAAAATACTGTATAGATCACCTATAGAGGACCTCCAGATGGTCTACATTTGTTTTCTCTTTTGAGACCAGGAACATTTTGACCTTTTCATGTGTGCCTTAAATATCCTGTCACCAGGTGTTCTTAAGCTTGACATTCTTTCCCTTGATACTCTCTACCTTTTTCATGTCAAAAGTAGAGAAATATCTTTAATAAGTTTAATTTTCCATTAGTTTGTCAACACTGTCAGTAATGTGTCAACACCGTCAGTTGTGTGTCAACACCGTAAGATGAAGGTCTTTCCTTTGTTAAAAGAAATTCTTTTGGCTTTTGTTCAATTGAGTGTTCATATATTAAAACTCCAAATGATCTACATGCATTAGTGTCTTGTTTGTGCAAAGCCACTGATTTTATATGGTTAAAATTAAAAATGAGTAAACTAAATGAAGATAATTTGAAATGGCTTGTTCCAAAACAATGAAAAATAATATTAAAAGTCTATGCAATGTAAATGTATCACTTAACTTTGCTGAGGCACACCAGTTCTACATGCTTAAAGATGTTTCAGTGTTTTTGAATTGATCAAACTAACATATGTTCATATGTCAGACGGAGTTGACAATTGTCAAGTTACTAAGTAAGTAAAAGTATTTTTTTATGAAAAGTGGTTCAATAAAAAACCTGTTCCTTTTCATGGCATGATAGATAACACCCGTGTTTATAAAGATATCCAATTAAAATAACTGTAATGTAAATTATTTTTTTTTACTTTTCAAAAGTAGTTTTGTCCCGAATCTCAAGAATCAGTGAAACATATACCTACGGTGCTTTAGTTTACTTCAGTAGAACCGTCTCCTGGTAATAGCACACTTAATCATTTATATAGTGGGCAGTATGCACAGTACTTACAGATTGAGTAGTAAATTATTGTTCCTCCTAGACCGATCACTGCTTTGTTCATGCATGGACACACCCATCTTATTATTAAATCAGCATTAGGAAATAGCGTTTCATCATTCTCTTTACATAGTGATTTAATTGTGATGCTATAATGCTTGATTACTCAACCTCAAAGTATAATTAATTACACCACTTGGTTATAATCTCAGTGATTCTCACTGCAATCATGTTCCTCTTGAGTAGCATGGTACTTAAAATCTGTAACAAGACATACAAGTGAGAGTTTTTGAGGCTACGTTTCCCAAAAGAAAGAAAAAGATTCATGCACCTTTACTAAATCCAAGCTTGCGGGGTTTCTGGAGCTTTGCGTGTGCCAGCTGCACAACATAAATCCTTTGAGAAGCTTCTGCAAGTGTCTTTTGTACAGCAGCCTGTATTCAAAGAGAATGAAAAAACACTTAATTGACAGCTAAGTAGTTTTCCTCCTTAATGAAAATCAAAGCTTTGGCATTTTTTTGAAGGTGTTTAAATTCTAATTTCCTGCCTAATCCTCTGAAGAAACAGCACTGGTATTTCGTAAACATCATTTTCAAAATAAAAACTGCTTTGTATTCGGAAGAAAAAAGACTGTAAAGGCAAATAAGACATGTTTTACACAGTCCAGGCGATTACAGGTCCAGTATGACAAAATGTGTCTGTCTTATGAAGCAGCATCCAGAGGAAAGCAAAGCTCAGCCAAGCTTAGAGGAAAGAATGAGCTGCGAGGCCGTACTAAGCCTCCGCTCAATCCCTGTTTCCCCTTTTACCTTTTAAGTACAATTGGAAAGCCGAGGTCCAGAGAAAATATTGAACAATCCTCCGAGCACATATTCCAGCACAGATTGACTGCACATTTTGCATTGGCCTAGCTTTAAACACAGTCTAATGGAAAGTCTTTCAGATACCTGGAGAATATATAATTCAAAGTTCAGGAATGCTTTTGCTCCGTTAAGCTTTAGGTTTTTGCAATAATAAGGGTCCAAACTTGCGCTGGAGCTTATATTTAAAGATAATGAGCAATATGAGAGTTTTGCTTTTTCTCCATCCTCATTCATCATAGTATTGGTATCTTCACATTTGTCTCGATAAATCACATTTAGCAAGTTCAGTCACACTCAAAGACAAACCCTTGCTCCCTAATCTGTTTATCTATACTGTAACTCCGTCCCCAGGAAAGCGTCTGCTTATCTAAGCTATATTAGCTTGCAAAACACATGCACACTCATAGATCCGTCCTGCTGCTCTCAGCGGACCAGTTTCCGCATTTACATTCTGCCCCATCATTAGTCCAGCTTTACTCCACTTTGTCAGGCTGAGGGATGGTAATGAATGAATTCAGAGCTTTCCACTGGTTTACGTTTATTTGTGTTTTCAGAGGGAAATACCTCTTCTACGTAAAATAAAATAAGTTTGTCATCAGCGTTTAAGAATGCATGGAAACCGTAGCACACATCTCTCTGAGCCTGTCAGAATACATTGCAGTATGACAGTCCAAGTTATTCACAATTACCAGCAGATCTTCTCAGAAGGCTTCATTATCTGTCTGTATAAATGGAGAAAAAGTGAAAGCTGGTAATTGGCCATGTGATGCATGTTCAGAACAACAACATGCAGAAACGGCCCAAAAATCACATTGAGACACATTCAAACACTTTTCCTCAGCTCTCGGGAACACAATGTGTTACAGCTGTAAAAAATCTCCTACATTTTTTTTGTTGTTGTGCCCTCAGTGCCTTCCCTCAAAGGTTCATCGCATCAGTGGCTCATCATACAGCTCCCAGAATGCTTCAGCTCTTGCCCCCCAATCTGTTTATACACCTGCCGTTAAACACTTATTGTGCATATTTCAGTTTCATATTAATATGTGTGTCTCTACTGTGACGTTTTCCATGCTTTAACGTTCAAAAAGCTCTTTATGTTTCTCATACTGCCTGTACTGCTGCACCTCTTTCCACCCTCTGTCTGAAACCAGAGCCCAGTCTGCTGGCCGGCTCTGTTGTGATTGTCCTGCCTCTTAGGATATCACTTACAATGTGTTGTTGCACTACCTAGTAGAAGCACAAGTATTACGTAGTGATGTCATTATGTTACTGAAGGAAACAAAGTCCAATGGAGGCGTTTCAGGCATACCATTTGCAAAATATATACATATAAAATCTCTTATATTAATCAATTTATATTCATTTCTTACCTTTTACTAAACAAAAAGGACCTAGAGTGGAGGATTATTGATTTCATTTTACGGAGAAAATCCTTCTTAAATAAACACTGTTGCTAATGACTTAAATGTAAAGTTTCAATGCTGCTAGCATCGCACAACAAATCTATTTCTCTCCCCTTTGTATTGAAGGATATGCGATACCTTGTTGTGAATTATTATTTGAATCCAATAGTAAAATTGACATGATTATATTGTTTAGTTTAAAAACAGTTAGGAGAAAAGTATTTACATTATTTACAGTAGATATTTGGAGAATGTTACTTCCTGATGGTAAAATTATTAGCTTGAATGTGATAATGTGAGACCTTTATTTTGATGAACAGGAAGTAATGTGTAATGCGTATTCGTTGTATGAAGGATTCCAGAGATGAAGTCGCAAGTCGCAACCTGCCTTAGTTTAAATAAATACTACTTCTTTGTAATACTGTAATAGTGCATTTGGAAGTAAAGTTCCGTTCAAAGAAAACGTTTGATCATCATTAGAAGCTTAAAACTACACAACATTTTGGTGCCGAAACCCGGGAATTGAAGATTGAATTGACTGTGTCGAAGTTGGAAGCTAACGCTAGCTACATTGGCAGCAGAGATGGCCGAGCGTTTTGAACGGATGAAGAAGAAGAGAAAGACGGTACGCACATCTACAACGAAGTTGTTGAATCGCTTAGATGAGGAGGTGATCAATGAGGTGCCCGACTGTGATAAACTTCGTGAAATGCTGTCAGTATTGTCGACCAAGGAAGATATTTTAATGGACTTAAACAAAGGCATTGAAGATGAAACGTCGACAGACGACCTTGAGACGGAGATTGCTAGTACTCAGGAATACCAGGACCGCATTACCACGCTGAAGGCTCGTGCCACGAGGCTCATTCAGCCTGCACGTGATAACGTGAGTGTGCGGGTGAGCAATGCAAGTTCGAACTCCGTGAGACCAGTGAGTAGAGAAAGTAGTGTTAAACTACCGAAGCTGGTGATAGAGAAATACAGTGGAGAAATTAGCCAGTGGCAAGAATTCGGGTCTCAGTATGAAACGGCTATTCATGAGAATGATGCACTGTGTAAGAGGGAGAAATTTACCTATCTGAGATCCAGAGGCGGCTGGCCCATAGGGGGCGCTGGGGCTCTGCCCCACCAGCTGTTGAGGGGAAAAAATATTTTTTGCATATTTGTTTTTAAATCAATGTCAGTTTTACTTAATAGTGTGTGTGCCTACATGCAATTTAAATCATTTAAACAACATTTCCACCAACTAACACTCATTAAACAGTGAATTTCCACTGACAGACAGTGTATCATTCTCTCATGGGGCGATCGGCAAAGTGCCCCTGACCGGCAGCTAAACAGCCAATCCGGTAATGTTTGCTAGGGGGAAATTATGAATAATTGGCCTATCAACGTCGCCAAATTTAACGCCAGTGGGGCGCTGGAAATTTAGCCCCAACTGCTACGTAAAATGCGTGAAGGTTTAGGATTGCTGTAGCTACATAAGGAGCCAGCGATAGTTTTTTTTTGTAGTGCGACTCCCAGGCTCTGTCCTACGCTACGTGGGGAAAAAATACGCGCGACGACGCTTTGTTGTTTCTCTCAGGCTGTGACATGCAATGACAACTGTATGGCACTGATGCTGTTTTCTCCAAGTAAATGCATTTTTCCTTGAGAGAGGGTATTAAAATAATCTGTTTATGTAAAATGTTTTGAAAAAAACTTGGTTCTAAATTCTTTGTATATGTTACATTTTAATAGGAAAGTTCTGTTTCATTCTCTCTTCTCAACCCACACTCACTCATTCACTCACTCACTGTTGATTTGTATAGATTCAGCTGAAATCATACCCTTGTTGTTAATTTATCCCTTGATTGTATTGTATAGTATTTGATAGCATAAAGTCTAATATAGCTGTAAATTGTTACTTTTTCTGTGAAGCTGGAAACTGTGAAATTAAATTATTATTGTGGAACTGTAGTCATTTTCCGACTGTTCATTTGAATGCTTATGCTAGATTAGGCAGGGAAATCTGTTGGCACATAGCCCCACCAAGATTTTTTTTCACCAGCCGCCACTGCTGAGATCCTATTTGACTGGAGCAGCAGCAAGAGCTGTTGCAGGGCTTACTTTGAATGATAGCAATTATGACGCTGCAGTTGAATTGCTCCGCAATCGTTTTGGAAGGAAAGACATTGTAATTAGTGCACACATGTCCAAACTACTGAGCTTAACCCCTGTGAAAAGGTCATCAGATGTTGCAGCACTCAGGCACCTGTACGACGAATGTGAAATACAGATTCGCAGTCTAGAGTCCATGGGAGTTCACAGTGACACATATGGCTGCCTGCTATGTCCAGTACTGCTCCAGCTTCTGCCGGAAGACATAGCACTAGTCTACACGCGCAAGTCAGACCCCAATGACGAATGGAAGATGCCAGAGCTCATCCAGTTCCTGCAAAAAGAGGTCCAAAGCAGAGAGAGAGCACTTCAGCTTACCAGACCAGGTAACACTCAAAGAGACATTCCACCAAGTAATAAACCATTCAGTAGGCCAGCATCCCCTTATGAAAACAAACCTAAAAAATGGAACGTGCCCTCAGCTACTGCGTTGCACACAGCAAGTAATGCACCACAGATCTGCATATATTGTGACAGTGCTAACCATAAACCAGAACATTGTACTGAGAATTCTGTGTCTACTCGCAAAGAAAAATTAAGAAAGCTTGGAAGATGCTACGTGTGCCTTGGCCCAAAACACATAGCAAAATTCTGCAAAGTTAAAGGTGTTTCATGCCCTCTGTGTGGTCGCAGACATCACCAGTCAGTTTGTGAGCAAGGTGAAGCAAAGGCAGATGTGGACAGTGGCAGCACAGAGGCTGTTGTGTCCTCTGTGTCCAGCACAGCGAAACAGAAAGCTAATTCACAGAACACAGTGTTGCTCCAGACAGTGAAAGCATGGACAGAGGGCCCAGCAGGGAGAAAAATCGTACGCTGTCTGTTAGATGGAGGCAGCCAGAGAAGCTTCATTCATGAGGGTGTGGTGAAAGCCTTAAGATTACCAGTGGTAAGACAAGAAACGCTGCATCTACACACCTTTGGATCTACAGCTCCTGTGAAGGCACAGCGTAACATTGTGAAGGTCTCTCTGGAAAATGTGTGGAACACACAGCAAAGGATTGAGATTGAAGCTGTGGAAACCCCTCAAGTGTGCTCGGCAGTGATAAAGGTCCCCAGTGAACCCATCCAAGAGGAGCTCAGGAGAAAAGGTCTGCAGCTTGCTGATTTTCCACTGGACGGCCCTGATGACCCAGAACTGTCGATGCTCATAGGGGCAGACTATTACTGGAAAGTGGTGTCAGGCAAAGTCCAGAGAATAACAGAATCACTAGTGGCCGTAGAAAGCAGCTTCGGGTGGGCTTTGCAGGGGCCAGTTTCAACATCCAGTGTAACTGATGCTACTTGTATGCACATCAGCCTAGAAGAGGACACACAGATCTCAAAACAGCTACATGCCTTTTGGGAGGTGGAGTCACTGGGCATTGTTAATGAGAAGGCCCAGAGTGCAGTGGAAACTGACGCTCTACAGAACTTTGAACAGACTGTGACACACAAAGATGACCGCTACCAAGTTGAGTTACCATGGCGACCTGACAAACCGACACTCCCAGACAACTTCCGAGTGGCTAAAGGACGGTTCGAAGGCCTCAAGAGGAGACTCAAAATGGATGCAACCCTGTACTCAAGGTACAATGATGTCATACAGGATTATCTGCAGCAAGGCATCTGTGAGGATGTACCTGAGGATGTGTCAGCGGCAGAGCAGCCAGAGGCTGTGAGATACTACATGCCACATCATGCTGTTCTTCGAGAAGATAAGGTAACAACTAAACTGAGAATTGTATTTGATGCATCATCACATGAGGAAGGTTGCCCCTCCCTAAATGACTGTTTACTGACCGGGCCAAACCTTAATCCAAACCTGTTAGATGTGCTAATCAAATTCAGATTACATGAGATAGCCTTTACTGCAGACATTACCAAGGCTTTCCTGCAGATAGCTCTAGCAGAGAAGGACAAAGATGCTGTTAGGTTCCTGTGGCTACATGGACCTCTGACCAAAGATGCTGAAGGTGAGCTGCGGATTATGAGGATGAGTAGAGTAGTTTTCGGAGTGTCGCCCAGCCCATTCCTGTTAGCTGCCACCATAAGAAACCACATCAAGCAGTATGACAGTGAGCAGCCCAGGGCAGTGGAGGCACTGAGAGAGTCTCTCTACGTGGATGATCTGATCTACAGCTCAAGTAATGTGAATGAAGCCCTTTCAGTTTCCTCAACAGCAAAGGAGATCCTGTCCCATGCCGGCATGAACCTGTGCAAATGGGTAACCAACTCACCACATCTGAGAGCCAAGTGGGCAGAGAGTGGAGTGGAGCACGCGACAGAAACAGACACCTGTGGAAATGTGCTGAAAGTGTTGGGGTTAGTATGGAGATCAGAGAAAGATGAGTTTGTGTTTGATTTAAAGGGACTGTTGAACATTTTAAAGGGCAAAGAGAACACAAAGAGAAGTGTGCTACAGACATCAGCTCGTATCTTTGACCCTATTGGTTTCCTTACTCCATTCACCATACGGGTAAAGTGCCTGTTTCAAGAGCTGTGGGAGAGGGGAATCAGTTGGGATGAACAGTTGCCCACAGATTTGGCTGAAAAATGGAATCAGTGGTGTGCGGAGCTGCCGAAGCTACACCTTCTAGCCATTCCGAGATGGTACCACATTGACATTCAGCCAAACTCACAGACACTGAAACTGCATGTCTTCTGCGACGCCAGTGAGAAGGCATACGGTGCTGTTGCCTATCTACAAGGACCGAACAAGGAAGGGGAGATTGTGACAAGTTTTGTGGCATCCAAGGCAAAGGTAGCCCCATTAAAGAAATTGACTTTACCACGCTTAGAGCTTATGGGTGCACTGATTGGAGCAAGGTTAGGAAATAATCTTCTCAAGCCTCTGAACATGGAGAAAAATCAGCTGAGTATGAGAACAGATTCGATGATTGTTTTCCATTGGATACGCAGTGCAGCACAAAGCTCTAAGCGTGGTAAAGTCAATTTCTTTAATGGGGCTACCTTTGCCTTGGATGCCACAAAACTTGTCACATACCTTGGGTAAAATAAAAAAGTAAAAATAAAAATGTTGTAATGTACAGTTGTGTTCAAAATAATAGCAGTGTGTTTAAAAAGGTGAGTAAAGCTCAAAACATTATCATAGCTTTTATTTTCACACAAATTAATTGGGAACACTGCACATTCTATTCCAAATCAAAACATGAAGAAAAAATTATCAAATTAGTTTTTATTTTACAGAAAGTGAAGATAAGGGAATATTAGGCTGTTAAAAAAAAAATAGCAGTGTCTGCATTTTTCTTTACTAACTCAAATATTTACTGTATGAACTGAAAAATGCTTGAAGACGGAGCTTTCTTGGGAATCACTGAGCTAATATTTAGTGGTATAACCACTGTTTCTGAGAACTGCTTCACATCTGTGTTGCATGGAGTCAACCAACTTCTGGCACAGGTGTTCCAGCCCAGGACGACTGGACTGCACTCCACAATTCCTCTGCGTTTCTTGGTTTTGCCTCAGAAACAGCATTTTTGATGTCACCCCACACGTTTTCTATTGGATCCGGGGATTGGGCTGGCCACTCCATAACATTAATCTTGTTGGTCTGGAACTAAGATTTTGCTCGCTTACTGGTGTGTTTGGAGTCGTTGTCTTGTTGAAACAGCCATTTCAAGGGCATTTCCTCTTCGGCATAAGGCAACATGACTTCTTCAAGTATTTTGATGTATTCAAACTGATCCATGATCCCTGGTAGGCGATAAATAGACCCGACACCATAGAATGAGAAACATCCCCGTGTCATGATTCTTGTGCCACCATGCTTCACGGTCTTCACAGTGTACAGTGGCTTCAACTCAGCATTTGGGGGTCTGCTGATAAACTGTCTGCGACCCCTAGACCCAAAAAGAACAATGTTGCTTTCATCAGTCCTCAAAATGTTGCGCCTCTTTAGGCTAGTCGATGTGTTCTTTGGCAAATTGTAACCTCCTCAGTACATGTCGTTTTTTAAACAATGGGACTTTGCGGGTCTTCTTGCCGGTAGATTGGCTTCACATAGGCGTCTCCTTATAGTTACAGTCCTCACAGGTAACTTTAGACCTTCTTTAATCACCCCGGAGCTGATCATTGGTTGAGTCTTCGCCGTTCTGGCTATTCTTCGATCCATTCGAATGGTAGTTTTCCGTTTTAGTACGCTGTTGTTCTGAACAATGTCTGGAACGACCCATTTTACGCTGCCTTCGTCCTTAAATAAGGGTCACCTGTGGACACCAGTTTTTTCAAAGAACTAATGATTTCACTAATTGAACTCCACACTGCTATTATGTTGAACACGCCCCTTTCGATCTATGATTCAATTACACAGAATCAGCAGCATGCTTTTCGATGACTCTACTACACCTACTAGTAAATTATTCGCCATGTAGAAATATAATTTCGACCAAAAACAGTTGTTGATCTGGTTAGTGATGTTGGACTGCTATTATTTTTAACACAACTGTAACTCACATTAAATGGAGCTCTATTGAAGTAGCTTTCTTTGCCTCTAAGTGTCACATCTTTACATACTGAGTTGGATTCAATATTATTAAAGACAATTGTAGCCATCTACTGAGCAATTCTCCCACAGAGGGAAAGAAAAAAAAAGTTGGTAATTCGCATTTGCACATGCATGAGAACCGTGGCACATATCTGTCTGAGTTTGTCAGGATACATTGCCAGTGCCTGTAGTCAGAAGACAGGGATGCTTTGGATTTATGAAGTTATAAAAATACCTGAGCCAGTAGAGCCTGTTGCATGTGCACAACATGCACATGCAACAGATATACTGTACATGATCCCTTCCCTCAAAAACACAGTGATTCCTAAAGTCAAGGCTCATTTAACATTACCTCACTAAAGCTGCCATTAGGAGACACAGCACCCTCAGTGTTGCTCCTGTCTCTCACAGCCAATCACACAGCGAGGGGTGTTTGCCCCCACTGCTCATTGCTGTTATAGTGCTGGCGTAAGCCTCTGCAGCAGCCACCGAGGCTGATTCCCATTAGAACAAACCTATTTGGCTTGCATTACAAACCCATTCAATCAGGCAGCCATGCTCTGCCTTTTCGTTTAAGGCCGCAGGCTGAGAGAGTATCCAGCCGCTGCTGCTCAATAAGTGAATGGGTTATTGCAGCTGAGTCTCCGTATCCACCTCATTTTCTTCTGGGCTTAGAGGAAAAAAACGTGTTTTTTTGTGCAATTGTTGTGCAACAATTTGTATTTATAACGCATTTTAGAATAATATGAAGTGCTGCACACTGTGTTGGTTCATTGAATATGCAACAGTTATGGATGAGCGGGGTGATCTCCATGTTTAATGGCAGGCAGGTGTGGGGGGCCAGTGATGGAGGCAGAATGACCTCTCCTGGCGCCATGAGCAGGAGGCTCTTCACAGCCTTTATGCCACGCTCGAGTGTCATCACCGGTGAGGACTTGAGCTGAAACGCACGGAGCAGCCCTGCGCGGCCTCGCAGCAGCCAGCCGGTGACTGTTACGACCAAGCTGTGAATTGACTTGAGTGACGTGGCTGTAATAGTCCTGGATTCAATTTATTATCACTCACTGCATCACATGAATATGGGATTAGCCTGCATTAGGGGACTGACTCTCATGGCAGCGTCTGAACCACATGTATTTCTGTAATCCTCCTGTGTACGTTTCCAAATAGCTTTTACTTCATTTTGCACTGAATTAGAAACTGGTTTGGTAAAATCCACAAAACAAACAGACAGAACAATTCTCTAGCAGGTGCTGTAAGATAAGTAAAAACAGCATAGATAAAGAAATATTACTATTGTTTTAAGATACTTTCATTTGATATTTTGAGTGCTTTAAACTCAATTTCATACTACATGTCATTGATTTTCTACATACTATAAAATGTTGGTTTTTTTTGCAGATATTCCAACTTAATATACTTTAATAGTACAGTATGTCAAAAACATCAGAAAACAAACAAACACAGTATTCAGTGGTTTTTTTTAGCATTTTTTTGCCATTTCGACATACTATAGTATCATATGTTTGATTTTTGCATACTTTGTACCTTCTCTATTTTGCAGTTTTTCTCATCTGTTTTTCACATATTATCCTACAGGCACATTACCGTACTTTACTTCTTCCCTTAGATTTCTTATGACCAAGTCACTTTTTCTGAAGAGTTAAATGTACTTAAAGAAGCTTTTTTTATTTTCTGTATCGTTCCTTTTGAACTATGGCTTCTTTTATACATATTTCTTATACATATACTTCACCATATAGTTTTTCTAAATGATGTTGTTTTTTTTATTTATAATTTTGTCATATTAAACAATGTGGTTTACTGATAATTCAACAAATTATACTTTGACTTAAGACAATACTTGACTCTCTATGACTTCTTGATAATTATGGAACACTATATTATTACTTTCAAATGTTTCCCCATATAATACTGTCTTTTACTAAAGTAAGCTTTTTCTTATTTTTTAACTTACTTTGATTTTTTGAAGAAATTATAATATGACTATGAGAAATATTTTATACATTCATATTGTTATGTCTTTATTTCATTGCAACGATGCCTTAATCTATAGTTTTAGTCAAATGAACCACATTTTCTTTTTGTATTTCACAAAATACAGTAACAGTAGACTAAGGATTTCTTTGATTCTTTGTATGTCACCCTTTAGAATGACTTATTTTACAAGATACTTTACAAACATTTTTATAGAAGCTTACCAGGTAACTCAATTAGAATAGATATTTCGTCAACGTACTTTATCTTCACATGAAATTCATTATTGAATTTATGCTATCAGGAGCTGAGTCAAATTTACGAGCAACACTTATCTTTAGCAGACTAAATATTTTTCGACAGATAAAAATGTGTCACTTGAAATTGCAATAACATTCTGTTTTTGGTATCAGTTAATGTCTACACACCTCTTAAATCCAGGACTTTATGAATTCCAACCCAGCTCTTGTGACTCGAGCAGAATACAGAACCCAGTCAGACAGCCTCAACAATTACCTGCCACCTTCACTTATGATCAGGTCATTTTCTACAGCTGGTTTTGTCGCAGTAACCTTCACAGCAGCTGAATCGGTTTGAAGCTCACTCGCCCTTTTTCTGCCCATCCCGCTTCACTTTTCCATCTGGTCTTAACAGGCAGTGCTGGGGCTGGCCTGTGGGCTGTGCGGGGGCCCCGGGGAGTGGAGCTGCAGCTGAGATACTCATTGCTTCATTGGGATTCTCACTGGATCCAATCACACTGTCAAGCTTGGATAGAAGGCCTGTCTCCCTGGGTAGTGGATACAACACTCACACACTCACTCAGAGTTTTGAACATCACTCACTGACACATAGATGAAGACGGAGACCAATGGTGTAAATGTGCACCCACGTACTCACCGCCATCATGCGCACTCTCGCGCTCACATGCCTGTTGATGTTGTTGACTGCAGCACCACAGTAAAACAGTGTTTTGGTATGCAACGTCATTCACTGCTGTCCCGTGTTGGGAAACTAAGCTTTGATTTTAAAATATTGTTGCACTTCAGTGATAATCCTCTCCAAGTCATGGTGATATTACTCTAATGTCAGTAAAATAACAACTAGTAGATCCACAAATGCTCACACTGACAAAAAAGAAAAAAAAAATGTCATGAGACTTTTACCACTTAAGTGCTTTGTGTATGCATGGCAATAAAATCCCCTCAAGTCAAAAAAGTCGAGAGCTGCCAGACCTGCTCCCTAGATGGCACTGTGTCCACTAGGCGGGGGAGCAGCCCTGCTGTTTATCATGCAGCTGTGACAGCCTGTAAAAGCTTTTGTCAGTGGAACTGAAGATTTAGAGTCCAGATTAGTGCATTCATATCTTGGCAGTTAATTAAGGCTGAGGAGCTAACTGAAAGCCTCGGCTGCTGAGTGATGGAGCGGAAGAATAAGAGAGGAGGTGTGCTCCCTGCAGGCGGACACAAAAGTGAATTAAGTGCACATATATACACCTGCCTATTCTGCTAATGTATCGCTGTGTGCACCCTCTGTGACATATAAATATGAATGCTTAACCCACTGCCACCACTGAGACATTTCTTTCTGTGTGTGTGAACTCAGCATGCCCATCTCGCATACACAAACACTTTGAGGTGTGCACATTTGTGCATGTGTGTGCCCTTCATAATGCTGGAGTTAAGGTCAGCGGGCTCATATTTTACCTGTCAGGATTGATCACCATCTCCTTCACAGCTGCTTTGCTTCAGTCCGCGGAGGATACAGCATTTCTCCTGAATCTTTACCGGGATAAAAAAAGCGGCTTGTCTCAAATCTATACAAGAGGAGCGATTAAATGATACAGCTGCAGACATTCCCAGCGCTCAAGGTGTTTTACAGCAACCTGCCTGTGTGGTGTGTGGGAAGCAACAATAATATACTTCATGTGTAATCTCTGACACAGCTGCTGCACGACTCCTATAAAGCCGCTGTTTATTTGAATGGTGAAAAAAATTGCCATAAAGCGTTTACTTGGAATTAACCAGTTCATTAGCTGAAGTAAAATTTCATGACAGGTCGACAGTCAGCCTTTAAATGCATGAATGGGAGCTGAACTGCTCCCTTGTTGCCCTTCCAGAGAGCCTATACAGGCCACAGGCACAGCTAATACACTCAAACACATGCAAAACCCATTTAGAAAAGCCATTAGCAGATGTAAATTGTTTTTCTGTCAATTAAGATATGAATTATCCGGCCGACATTGGCAGGATTGATGTAATTTACCTTCTACTAATTTGACTAAAAGGAAAAGTAGTTGCCACACATAAAATGCAATCAATAAACTTTGTCAGCCAACAACTGTGTAAGCAAATGGGTTGTTAATATCAAATGGATACGTTTCCTCTGCTGGCACCCTGCTGGTGTAAACATGAAAGTGACTAATGGTTGTGAGAACAGCACTGTTTCAGGGTTTGTGCCAGCAGGATTTATAAGAGCTAAATGTAAACTTCTCATTTCCAGAATTAATACAGTTCCTTTTTGGGGATCTGAATACATCACAACTATGATATGAATAGTTTATTTGTTGAACTACAGTGCTTTTGATGTATTTGCAGTGGTTTGTACTGCAATTACCTTCCCCTGTGCATGTTTTTGTTTCTCTGTTCTCTCAATCTCATTGGCGTGTAAAATTACTCATGAAAATAGCTTTTTAATCCATGCCCCTTTTTTTTAATGGGAAAAGGCCTTTTGTACTGCTGGAGATTCTGGGTCACATTTATACATTTTGAGATTATGTCGGGTTGTTGCCTGCTGTCTGACCAGCTTCTTGCTTTACCTACATTCTCACAATAAGACTGAGATTCAGTATCAAGTGTGATCTCATTGTCTCTGGCAGATGCTCCTGATTACACATCAGCTCCAACAGATGAGAGATAAAGGAGGAGAGGTAGCGCTGGTGCACAGTGCACTGCAGCTCCAGGCTCCATTTATAAAAGACCAGATTGAGAGATTTCAAAAAGAGCTTAGAAAGAAACTAAACAGGGATGGCAATCAGCTTCACATGCCTTACAACTCCAAAATACCCTAACAGAAATAGCATGCCATGTGTATTCTGCTCTATAAAGGAAAAAACCATGTACAGAAACTACATACAGTATTTGATCAAACCACACATGAATCTGACTTGATTGGAATCAAATTAATCTATGGTTTTGTTGTCAACTGTCAACACATTTGTTTTTCTTTTTTATATAGTTTTGGACCCATTACGCAAAGTTCTGTCTATGGTTAAAGTCAGAACAAGTGTAAACCAAATTGGTACAAGAACTAAAAAAGAGTGAGTTGGAAAAAAACTGAAATGATCTGGAAGTTATTCTTCAAAAATGAACAAAAAAATGTGTGCATTTCTCTATTCATTCAAACAGTAATAGAAGACTATGTGACACATTGACAGAACACTGATGTCAAACATAAATTGTCTAACAAACCAAAATATTGCTAATAAAGGGAGAGGAATCAGAAGAAGTGATAGTTTGGTAGGTATGTTATGTATAATTCTTTAGAGCGGCGATATCAAACCACAATGAACCAGATAAAATGTAAACAATATTAATAAAACCAAACCTTGGCTCTGACGTTCAGGTGGGAAAAGGCCTAGAAAGGTTTACAAGATCGCTGAAACAACGCCTTTTTTGCATTCTGTAAATATAAGCTTATCCAAAGGTATAGTGGCATTAATAAAGTTATAGAAAAACAATAAGCCTAAAAAGGTCTAATTAAGTCATTATACCTTGTCTTTCTGTTAGGCATGTCTGCTTTCTAAAAACCTGCATGAACAGATTGTTTGGGAGCAACCGAAGCAAAATGTAAGCACAAACACACAAAGCCCTTTGATGCTACTGAGGATTTCCTTCTTTCTTCTCAGAAATATCTGTGTTTTCTGTTTCTGAAATGAAATTAAAGAAGCTGAAATGCTTTGTAGAGCTCAGAGGAACTGAGTGTGATAATTCTTTGTACATTTGTTATTACAGTCGACCCCTTCACACAGTAATCATGTTTCAGTTTGTTCATATAAAAGTATTGATCGCAGCCGCTTTAACCAGCGTTTCTCAGTTTCATTGCTCCCTGCCTTCGTACGGCAGGATTCTACAGCAGGATGAAATGTGTATTGAATATCATTGCTTGCTAAAATTATGTTGTTTTTTTACACATTTACTTTTTATTATGTTGACTTATACAGAACACATTTCCACACATTTTCGGTGAAGAAAACAAATGAATCTTGAAATGTGGGTCTGCCTCAGACTGTATAAAGAAGTCTCTCAGTGGAACAAATCCCTGCTGGCCTTTGTGTTCCCATTGCCTGTGGCAGGACGAATGAGTTAATATGTAGTCATTGTGTGATCTGGATATACTCACACATGCCGCTCTGATATCCTACATCATTGGGCTATTGCAAGTTAATGACCAGCTCTGTGAAGGCCCATTTGCGCGAAATATGGACAGTGTAAAAACGAGCTGGGAAAGCAGGTGCTGCTGCCATTGAGTAGCTCATAACCCGGCCATATGGTTGTGGAGAATCTCATTTGGTTGTGCACTCCCATAAAGGCCTGACTCTAAAGAAAACCCAAAGCTATTTCTCTGCTGTTGTGAAGACTTTGGACCCTCTAATAACCGTTTTCTACAGCCGTCCTTTTTTTCTCTTGTTGCAACGATGAACACTGTATGAATTTGCATAATCATCTATAGGTAAATGATAGTGTCGAGGCGCTCTGCTCTGGACTTCATTTGAATGGAAATTACACCACTTTTTGGTATGAAAGGAAATCGCTGAAGCGATAGCAAAATGGATGAGAAATTGTGTCTGCGCTGTAGATAATATCTATCTCCCTCTCTTTGCAGGGTCTTCTGCATTTAGACCACACCATGGATGAGTGAGGGACAGCAACCTCACATCGAAAAAAGTTTGGGAACAACATTTTTTTATTTGTGGGAATTGCTTGGAGTCAAAGGAGCATAAGACAATAATAATTAACTGGTTGAAAAAAGCCAAGTACCAACACAAAAAATCAAAGTGAACATACACACCGACTGATTTTGCATGAAAATGAGAAAAAAAACCTTCAGCAATAAATAATGACATAAAAAAACAACATATTGCTAGAAGAGAAAGTCATAAAAATGAGACATGAAATTAAGCTACACAATGAACAGAAGAAAAACAAATGCAAAAAGACAAGTTGAGCAGACGAGAACATTGACGTCAGTTAAAAAAAGGAAAATAAATAAAACACCTGTAAGTCAGTAAGGTGCTAGCAATAGATTTCCAAATCCATCATATTCTGTCTTTGTTCTCTTGTTCTGTTTTTTAAATTTCCAATAAAAAAATAAGTAACATGATCAAAGTAAATTCAGAATAAGGAGGAGTTCCTAATACAAGATCTGAGGGAGGTGTTTTTCTATTTGACTGACAGCTTCTGATGGTGAAATATTCATGCGACTGAAGAGAAACACCATCCAGAGAGACTAGACGTCTAATCTAACAACATTTGCTCCCCGCCTAAACAAATGTTCCTGTGCACATTATTTTTTATCTCCAGGTGTCCCTGGTTAAAAATAAAATATGAATTCTTCGTCGCGTTGCTACAGCAGCTGAATCAAATCAAATGATCTGTCTATACAAGAGAACTTAAAAAAAAAAAAGTCAACAGAAACTTGAATTTTCTGTACAATATGGACCTGCAAAGCACAACGGCTATGATGTATTAAAATATGTAAACATATTTGCTGTTTTTGACACAGTCGTCTGTGACAACAGATAGAATCACACTGGTTCACACTGGAGTATTTAGTCTGTTTTTTTTCCTTTTTTTTCAAGATTGCAATAGTTAAATCCCCGCTGGACACAATTCTCAAACATTTTAGGAAATGTATAGAAAACTGGACAACAAAAAAAAAGACATTAAATAAAAAAACAAAATGCTATCAGAGATTTAGAATTCAGAGAAATAACTGTGATGTGCATTTTTCCTGGTGGATCCACTCTTACACCCTTGAACACCATCTAGAATTTGGTTGCCATGCATAGCAGTCCAATCCTTAGCTGAGAGGTGGGGGGGAGAAATATTGTGATACATTACTGTATCACATCTTGCAGAGCGGTCAACCCTGACTGGACATCATCCTTAAAAAAAAGGACCTATATTCAATAAATAATAAATTACTTACTAAATGAATAAATAAAACCAAACAAAAAAAGAAATGAAACAACAGCTTTCATTACACATATACTTTAGCTCATATCGCATCCATGAAAGCTACATTTAATGAAACCGTTTGTAATGTGAAATCATGTTTTGACTTCCAACTTTCCCGACAATCATAGTTTCTTGAGGTCCCTCACTTACACAGATGCCAGCACCACGTCACATACACCTCACATGCATGCTCAGAATGGCCGAAATGACAGTGATCGTATTTTACAGGGTTACAATGGACAAGGTCGTTAGAACTCCAAGGATCACACACCTCTTGACAGTCACTTAGGGTCGCGTGGACGTTTGAGCGATGTTATTCACACTGCTAAATGTCTCCAGCAGGGACTCCTTAAAAAGATCCACGCTGAGTCCCGTTGAAGTTGTACTGCAATGTCTCTCTGTAAATCTTACAATAGTAAGTGTGCTTCCGTAAGCTAAAGTTCTTTTGTAAATGTTTCAGTGACTCAGTAAGTCTCGAGTTCTCAAGAGATTTTTATCCTTTTTAAATCACAGTTGCCAATATGGTACTGTCAAAATGTTTATAACTGTGTTCCAAACAGTTTATTTTTCTATGTGTTGGGAAATGATTTGATTTCTATACATAATATTCCTTGTCCTTGTCTTTCGGTCTCTTGCTACCAGCACTACCTTTGGCGCTGCCGCTGGGTGCTTTATCCTTCACCACAGCGCCATTGGTTTGCGCCGAGTTGCTGATGTAGTTGCGCGTCTCGTCCACCTGGTAGGAACCCTCGTCCCTGTTCCTGTACTTGTACATGGCGTAGAGGAGGATGAGGATGCAGAGGGCGGCGGCCGAGACAATGCCCACCACCATGCCCGTGGTACTGCTGGATTCCCGGATCACCTCTTTGGCCCCCGGGGGCACCCGCCGCACCACGCCGGGCACAGTGGGCAAGGCGGCGGGCACCGTGCGCAGCATGGGCGAGGTGATGAAAGGTCCCCGTGGCTTGGTGCCGTCCAGATCGAAGGACGTGGGCAGGGGAAGCAGGACTATGTCCGGCTGCGGGGGTTTTACCTCGCGGTTGTTCATTTTCCCGGCGGGCAGCTTGGGTGGCGTGTCCGAGGGGACCGCCGGCGTGCCCCGGAGGTCGGGCAGAGGCGAGGTGGATGTAGTCCTACCTGCCTCAGAGGCTTTGCTAGGCCTCAAGTCCTTGGCCTCCCACTTGGGCGCGATAGCATTGTAGCCGCCTTCATAGGCCGATGTGGTCAAGATCTTATCTGTTACCAGGGAGAAGGTGGTGTAAAAATCTTCATCGTCAGTCGGGGGCAGGCTAGAGTCGAAAGCTTCTCCAGAGCCAAACCCCGAAATCACCATGCCATCATCATCATCATCATCACCATCATCACCACCATCACCATCATCACAATCATCGCGGCCTCGGTCCGACAAGCAAGGTACCCCCGCCTCAGTGGCCATGGCCAAGGATTCTTTGGTGGTCTCAATAATGGTGAGGACGGGGCGAAGGGTTGGGGGGAGGGGGATGAAGGGAGAACGGGTGGATACAGAAGGGATGTCTATGGGGTCCTCGACTAGTATGGGGATAACTAGTTCCCCTCCTGGAAAGCGAAAGAGAGAAACAGACAAAACTCAGAAGGCAGAAAGTCTTCTCTCAGCAAAGCAAGAAGCAGCCAAACACCAAAAGAAACGTAAATCAAAGAACGTATAAAGCAAAGCTCAACAAAGGGAGAAAAATGAACAGAAAATAAAGAAAGAAAGAAAGAATGGAAAATACTGTACCAGTGCAAAAACAAAGAAACTCAAACAAGACCCAAACTGAAAGGAAAACAACAGCCATAAATAAAGTATACATTGCATCAAAAGGCTTTGAGGGATGCACAAGGGTGAGCCACAATAAATTGACTCCACAACCTAAGTCCTACATATCCTGCATGTTCTCAGGTCAGGACTTCCTTTACACAGTGTTCCTTCACACCGCACTATACACTACTCATGGTAATCATATGTCTATGTGCTGCCTGTATAACTAATTATGGGTTATGTTTAGTTCAATGCTACAATGCTGCATTTTTTCCACATAAATGAATAGCTCCGTTGAGGCGTGATGCATTTATCTTCAAGTGTGAATCCTTTTCAGTCCATTCAAAAACTGAGCACTGAAAGATGCGCTCTGTGGTTAAAAAGGAGCAGAGGGTAATAGCATTTGTTTGCAAATTAAGTGCAAGTCAGTGGGCCTGAGAGCACGTTTTTTTTAAGGTGTTTTTATTAAGCTGTTGAGCGATGCGCTTTTTAACCCTGTTCAATCAGAGGTAATGGGTATGACAAAGGTGGATCCAGTCTTTTCTCCTTAGGCTATTTGTGTCATACAAACAAGCTGCACTGGAGGCCCAATGCCATGCATCCAGAGCTACTGTAACGGCTTCATTCGGGGGTGTTAATGAAACGATTTAGCCGAGAACTGGTTCCGCTTATAGATTTTCTAAAAAGGCAATTTCAAAAGGGACTACCTCGCTAACCCTCTAATCTGGTTCATAGGTAACCCCACGGGAGGACTTTGTTGGCGTCTGATGTGAAAAACAGAACTTGGTTTAATAACACTTTGATCTAAGTTTAAGCCAAACCAAGATCTTCCGCTCAAAGTAAGTTTGTAGTTTGTTTGCAAAACACTAAACAACTGTCTGAAAAGGCGACAGAAAAAAATTAACTAAATTTGGGATTCCAGGAGACAGGGTTAGGGTCACACACTGATCTACAAAAGCAAACTGTCCCAGCAAAAAGTCTCCATTCACATGTCATAGAGAATAGCAGGTACAGCATTTAGTGGGCTCCCCTACTTGCCCTAGCCTCTTGCCTTTTGACCCCTACAGTTACCACGATGGCACAAAGTCACCGGGCAGTTCAATCACACCTGAATGTTTGCCAATTTGTACTCTCTAGTTAGAAATCTTGCTTTAAGCAGGTTGAGTTTACCATTTAGTACTGGTATTACCATATTATTCATAAGATTAATGTGCTTAAAAAACATTCCCAAATTCACTCATTCTAATAAATCCATTGGGGAACGCTTGATACCACACGCTTTATTGGTTACCGTGTTGTTGGGCGACTTTGAAACATTCAGATGTCTATTGAAGCTGCTTATCCTCTTGCCAAAGTGACTTGTTTGTACATTGCAAAGGCTCACAAACAGGGCACTATAAAGAGATGCAGACCTTTAGGAACAGTAAAAGAAAAAGAACACAAGAAATGAAGGAAAATTGAAATAATAATTAAGGCATTGCAAAAAGAGTTTAGAGTTAGAGCAAACATTGTAAAAAAAACATTCACAAAGTAAAGCCACAGATAGAGCTATCCAGAAAGGGATTAGTAATAAGTAAGTAGAAACAACAGGTAAAAACAAAGTCAGCTCGTAAAATCATAAAGCCTACCAAAAAGAAAAAGAACATACCAAAGCATACCATCAGTTTTTTCAACTTACATCAACAAATTGCCCGCATGATTTTGGCAGGAAGAAAAAATGTTTACAAAAGAAAGTTGTGTAAGAATGCCTTTGGACAAGTTAGGTTAGTTTCTTTTTTAGCAGTTTCTGATTAAGTAGTATATATTTCTCTTTTTAGACAGGATGGCACAGGGAGGCAACAACACATACATCCACACATCATGACATGAAAAATAATCTTCACCATTCTGTTCAGGATATCTTTTTTTTTGATAATCATTATTTTTTTTTAGAAAAAGAAAACTGTATATGTATAATTCTTGCTTTGATATATAAGTCTCTTGGTAAATATCTACAGCCGGATTAGATGACTCTTTTTTCTTTTTTCGCTCGACTTTTTACTTCAGTAATGAACAAATGGATGACTGTACATATCTTAGAATCTCTACGTAAAGGGGTCGGGAAGAGGGAGTGTGAAACAGGGTGGGACCTATGAACATACTAGGAAGGAAATGACATAGATGGGGGTGAACGTGTACATCAGTTGCCATGTCCATGTAAAGGCGGCACGAAGCGGTCGGGCGGCATTAGAGCTTTTGGCTGTAAGGAAGGGATGGGGATATACAAACAATGAGCATATACATGCCCATTTACAAAAGAGAACAGCACTCTCAACACTGACAGTTTTACAAACCCTAAGCTGCAACTTCTTTGCCATGCACAAAAGTAATCGACTAAATAAATCCAAATTTCAATCAGAAGATAGCTATCATATAACAGGAAATATTAGAAATCAGCATAGAAACAGTTTGGAACACTTTTCACAGATAGTGGTGAGGGTCTACTTTGGAGGTGTCTTCTCTTTTTTCTCTATGGAGGATGTGAATTTTGAAACCAAATGCAGCTGTGTAATTTTGATACCAAATCTTAAACAAAACCTCCTGTTTACAAAAGTAGTAATAATTCATAGAGAAAAGAGGAAGCGTCATTCTAATTAGGGAGGAAATCATCATTACATTGGTAATTCTTAGCAAGTATTTAAAATTTGAACATTTTCAGAAAAAAGAAACATAGATACACATATATGTGTTTTTGAACATATATGTACAAAAAGACAAAATAAAAGAGAGATTGGCAAGCAAGAAACAAAGGCATTAAATTTATCACACTATCAAAGATGAACAACCAGAAAGCACACACTGCGGCAGACAAAGAGGAGGGGGGACAGTTTATAGGCAAAGTGTCACCACCTTCGCTTAACTAATAATAAAATACTTTATTATTAGTTACTTATACATTTCTCTTGTTAGTATTCTTTTAAACACGGGACAGGGCGTGCAATCTGGATGTACGTCAGAGAAAGAGAGGTCAATCAGACATGGTTTTTATTTTGGAGTTTAGTTCCACTATAAGAAGTTGGGTTAATGCATGCTTAAGTAAGTTGCATTTAGGGAGAGTAATATACAATAACAATACAGCAAGCCATGGGACAGGTGGGTGGGGGTGGGGGGTGGGGGGTGGGGGTCAATTAGAGGTCACTGCCACCAAAGGGCTGTGGGATATTTGGTCAGGCAAAGAAACCATTCATCATGGGTGATATATATCCAACGTTATGTGGCATTTAGGCCCACTGCATTCGCTAATTAATCATGAGGGGAAGTAGAGTATAATTAATGAGCTCATTTTACACTAAATGTTTGGATGCTTTAACCAACAGCCTTCGTTTGACAGATAAACATGTTGGAAAGGGAGTTCCACAAGAGGGCTCGGGATGGAGATTATCTATGATTATTATTAAATGATTATTATTTGCTTTATTTATTTCATTATTTGTAGAAACTATAATCGTTGTTAAGTTCCTTTGGTGACTTTCAATAGATGTGAGGCTCTTTTTTTCTTCTGATTTCAAGTTTTTTGTTAGTCTTCTGCAAGCTGGTTACCTCATCTACTACACGTAACTAGGTTTATGATATTATTGAGGAAATAAAATGTGCATTTCCTGATCGTTAAAACATGTTCTGCAAAATGGACTAATTTCTGACATGCTCAAAAGTGGCTTCCTCCTGTACGAATGCAGCGCGTGACTTCAGCTTACAGCACATAGCTTTGATATTGTTCTACTGGCAGAGACAAACTCCCGCCTTGTTAAATAAACAATAACAGCGCACAGTAAGTGATTTCATCCGAGGCTTTATTTATCCAACTCTGCCCTTGCTGTCATGGCCTTGTTTGCATCCTTTCACTCCTTTCTAGGCTAACGGCTTTCGGCAACTGTTAGCTTTGCGCTATATCAACAAAACACTTGTTTGGGAGGGGAATCTCTGCAGTCAAGGGTCTCCAGTCAAGTCAGTGCAGAGGACCTTGATGTTTTGGTAAACACTTTAATCCTGTGTAAGCTCTTGCACAAGCGTTGCACATCTTGCTGCCTTTCTGAAGCAGACAAACACTGTGCTTTCTAATGGGTTTGCTTAACCAGAGTGCGTTTGTTTTCTGCACTCGTCAAGATGGATGGGATTTTACTCTAAGCCTCTGCCTCACTGGCAAATAATTCTGCTAGATCTACAGCTAAATTTTCAGTTTTATGTCTTTCTAAGCAAAAGAAGTCAGGACTTTAGATTAATAGATGTCTCTTTTGGGCTAGTGCTTCCTGAATAGCCTTTGAATCAATGAGACAAACTGATGCTATCTTTTAAACCACAGAAACGGGAGCATTAAAAACAAACTGAATTCCATGCATTCTGCTTTTCATAATTCTAAACAGGAATATCTGCGGACAGCTTGCTTTTGAAGAGGAATTAAGTAAATATAGTTATTTCTAAGTGGCTGATTGAATGACTACCTAAGCAGCTTGAAGGCTACAGATGCAGAAATATCAGCACTTTCTCTCTCTTCCCCCTCTCTTCTCTCTCTTGGCCTGATCCGCGTGTCCATCCAGCGTTTGCTGAGGCTTCCGAATGGAGATGAATCCCAATGGTGTGTCAGGGATTTGACTACGCTACACCATAAAAGAGGAAAGCCGGTGCACCAGCCCCAACCATGGATGAGTCAATGGGATTTTAACGCTGCAAATTGTGGGTGAGTCAGTGGTTTTGGGCCCTGAAATCTCATTGTGGCTGCACGCATTGTGCTCAGACACCTGCTGTAGCAGATTCATTCACCTCTACCCACCACAGGTAGGGAGGTGATTACCAGCGAGCCAGCAAATCACAAATTCTCACTGTGGACACATTTCTAGGGACATGCCAGGGATTATGTTGGTACCCAGTGCAAAGGCAGAGAAACATGTATCTTAAGAAGCTGTGCCCTTTACCCTGTCATTAAATTATCTTATCTTGCCAATGCACACCCCGGCCAAGAGAGGTCCTATTTCTCACTAATGGAGAATTCATTTCTGTTCTAAAAGTGTTCTGTTTACACCTCCAGCAAGCAGAGAGGTCTGGCCTGTAAGGATACATGAACACCCTCCGGCTGCAGTAGGAGTGTCCTGAAGCCACGGTGCATGGCAGATAGCTCTTAATCTGTCATCATGGGGCTGGGCGCAGTCTGGCGGATTAAATTGGCATCTCCAGCAGGCGTGGCGACTGCCCCTGTCAGACGGTCGATTTGCTTTACAGCCGTTAGGCTGCACCTCTGCACTCTGTGGACATGTGTCAGCTGAATAACCTTTAAACTGATCCGAGGCCTGTGTTGAAGTGACAGTTGGGCCGATGGGGCTTGACGATAGCCATAGCTGACGCCACAAGGAAGCTCAGTGATCCATCCCTATCATACTTTATTCTGTACCTCTGCACATGTTGGGGCTCTTAATATACTGCAATGAAGAAATCTCACAACATGCAGTTCAACACCAAGGCCAAAGAGATGAAGAGAGATGTATAAGATGTTAGACCTGTTTGATCTGTTCTCCACTTCGTCAAAGGCTGATAGGGAAATGGTGCATGCAGGACCATTCACAGCCCTTTTATTAAACACACACTCTTTAAACAACCCATTGACTGTCACAGGGAGTGATACAGCTACCCTGTTTGCAGAGATTTGTTGAAGGTTGTCTGCTCTAGCGGAATGATAATGTTGTGTTAAATCAAACACCTACCTGTGTTTACACTCTGTAGCAACATTATTATAGTGCAGCAAAAAGCCGAGGTGTGGAGGCTTGGTGATGCATTTACAGGAGTGTGTCTTCCAACAGTCAACGTTACTTTTCTTTAACTATGATGTTAACGATCTTCCCTCATTCTTAAGACTGATTTGGGGGCCTTTTAGGGCCAGTGCAACAAGTTGTTGTTGGAAACTAGGCTAAAGTTGCCGTCCATAAAACCAAAAGGATAAGTGAAAGAGCCTGAAACGCTCAAAACAGTTGGGTGAGAATTCTCTTAGTTTGTCACCTTTCATATTATGCTCAGTCCTTTGATCCATTAATATCACAGTAATATGGTTTAGATCAGCTTGAACCAAATGGCTTTTGTTGGATTGAATCACCCAAACCCTAAACGTATGCAGCCAAGAAACTGGTAATTTGTCTCATTTGAGAACAACCAATCTTTTCAATTGTTATTAAATATAACCAATACAATGTACCTTTCCAATGGCCGACATATTGAATTGCTGTAGCTTACACACAGGTGTTACCAATGATGGCTCCATTCCATTAATGTGTTCCAGGGCTTGCCCTTAAAGGAATATGAAGCAAAGCCATTAGTAAGGCTGCTTATAACATCCATGTTGTTTCTGATATACATTATTGTATTAAATGTCTGCTCTGCATTTGTCAATTTTTTTTATTTGACTAAGATTAAGTACAAGATGGTCATTTCAAAAAAATATTCTTCTAATTTAAATGCATCTTCGTCTGGTCTGATTAATACTATGGCTAAAAGGATTTAGAGCAACTTGTAGGGACAGTGTGTACAAATCAAACATTTAGAGTTCGCACTTCAAAAAATCATTTGCATCAATTAATAAACGATAATTACATATTAATCACAAAAATTGCTCGGATTACACGGTAATGAGAATCTGTGACACTGTTAATCACTGTGAAATTAAATCAGAAATTGCTATTTTGCTGTTTGTGAATGCAACTGATCATTGCATATTTTCCTTCAGTGGGAGTGCTTTTATTATGAACTGGACTTAAAGTGATGTTGATGTTTGCCGGCTCTTATTCAGAGGACTGTCACGGCACTGCTTATTTGCCCTCTTGTGGAACTCACGTGGGATAAAAGGGGAGAAGGTAAGGTTTAACAGTTTTTTTTAAAACACAGACAACACGACCACGAGACAGCGGACACAGACAGGCTGGCAGACGGGGCACTGACACAGACAGCAGGCACAAACACAGGAGCTGCCACGGGGCTACGGCGGCGGCGTGGGACCGCCACTGTGGCCCTGAACACACACACCTGACATGTAGTAGAAGCCAGCAGCTGGGGGGGGGGGGGTGGGGGTTAGCCTGACACTTATGGGTGGAAAGGAAGCAGTACACATAATGGATGCCAATCATATCCATGCAGAAGCCAGGGGAGTTTTGGGGGGAGAAGATTATAAGTTAGTCTATAGAGCTACGGCACAGTCCAGTACAGTGTGCATGCCACAAATGCCTTCTACTTGGAGCAACAGATAGAATAGAAAAACAGATATACTTTGTGGCAATAAAAGTCTTTTTATGCCATCTGCATTCAAACAGACATGTATATGCAGAAAGGCTAAAAGAAAGAGGTGGGTGTGTGTGGGGGGGGGGGGGTGAATCGAGGATGGAGGGGGAGGGGGAGGGGTTAGCGCTCAGGAGGGGGAGACAGGGAGTCATTCTTTCACACACAACTTTCTTGAGACAGAATGGGGTTGCCTGCACAAGGCCAAAAAAAGGATGATGGCAAGAAAATATTTTGTTGCCGTTCATTTCCCTATGTTGTATCGAAGATGGCGGGGGGGGGGGGGGGATGTTTCTTTAGAAGCCATGTGGCACGATAAAATCATAAACAACACAAACTTGATGAGGAGAACTTTGAATTTTCCAACCACCAAAAGTTCATGCGGCACAAGATGAGGCAAAAACGGGAGGAGTGGCTTTATCCTTGCTTGGAGGATGGACGACGATGAGGAGGACACCAAAGAAATAAATACAAACAACCACAACGAAACAAGAAAAAATAAATAATAACCCACTCGACCCGCCCCGCCCCCCCCAAAAAGAAAAAAACTGGAAAAAAAAGCTCAAATTCTTAAGCAACCCAACAGCTGGGTCCAAATCGATACAGAGGAGAGATGTTTATATGTGCATCACAGGAGAAAATCCAAACCAAAATGCAACGGAAAAAGAAACAAACATGTCATGCAACTGTTCATACGACTGAAAGCGGGGCAAGGAATGAGGATATGAATTTCTGTGTCAACATGGTGAAATGTACAGTATGTATGAGTGTTTATGACTACATATGTTGCCACTATATGAGGGGAGGGTACCATGTTCTCTTGCATTACGCTTTGTTGCACTTCCACTTTTGAGAATACTTGGGTTTGGGTTTTTCTCATTAGAAAAACAAAACACATGAGCTGCATAAAATGTGTCCATTCAAGTTCGATATCTCTGACTGAGCAACTCATGCTTGCAGATAAAGGACCTAAATACTTGCACGGAGACGTGGAGAAAATGGCTTTCTCCTCACATTAAAAGCCACAAGCGCGAAGGACCTAAATGTGGTCATAATTTCAAGGAAACAAATGGCGTGATAAGGCTTCAAAGTAAATGACTCTGTCTTTTAGATTGGAAGAAAAAAGGCGAAATTACTTGGGGAATATCTACAAAAGTACGCGGGAAAAAAAAACGAATTTCTGAGAAAGACAAATAAATGGGCAATTATCTGTTATGTTCTCCGAGCAGAGATAGCAAAAGCGAAAGGGCATTGCATTGATTTAATGTAGGCTTATTATTATTAGCAGTGAAAAGTGGACATGTGCTCGGTTCTAGGATGAGCCGTATTTAGGGAGATTAACGTGTCTTCAATTAGTCCACTGTGATGGCATTTTGAAGGACAGTGAAGCAATCAAATAGCTTGAGCTGTTAATGATTTCCAGAGTGCCTACGGGGACGCTTCTTACATACTGAGCCAGTTTTAATAGTGCTCACTCCCCTGGCTCACTTCTTACCATAAGTATATGTTCCACACACCCCTGGGCACAAGTGCGATTGACAATTGTTGTTTTAAAGTTGTCCAAACCCAAGTTTCCTCAAATAAACACTCCTTTTTTCATTTTTAATCTGCGGTTTTATTTCTAGCTGTGATTTTATATTCAAAATGCACTGAATTTATCACTTTGATCCAATTACAAAGTCATCTGTGTGTATGTATTTGTGTATGTGTGTGAAGGGAGGAGGGGAAGAGAGACAATGCGCACAGAAATTCGAGGATATCTGTTCTCTATCAGAATGTTTCAGGTAAGGCAAGCCTCCGACGAAGGAAACATAGGTACAAACGAGAAGTAGAAGAAGAAGGAGGAGGAAGGAGAAGGAAGGAAGAGGCTCTGTTGCAGTTAGTCTGCTACATATCACAGTATCTATGCTGAAAGCATCTTTGTTCTCGAAAGAATCTCAAAATGTATCCTCTGTCAAGAGAGACGCACACACACGCACAGCAAGAGGAAATCAACCAGTACAGGACAGATACATTTTGAAGCATCAGTGCGGGCGACATGAGGCTTGATACTAATTTCGTACTTTGTTGAGTAAAGTGTTGCTCTCCACCGAATGCTGAGAGCACAAAATTAGTATCAACGCTTCTTCATGTCTGCAACCAGTGCCCCATAGCTAAGTGTAACTTGTTCCAGAGATGAAAGGTGTGAGCTTTGACTACTGACTATAGATGTATGCTTTACAAGTAACTTCCTACAGAGAGCATGCTAAGGATATAGGAGTTCCTTACTGCTTTCATCCATCTCCAAAGAGTTCTTTAAACTTTGGATATACACTGAGAACCCCTCTCACTAGTGTATATTTCTCACAGTGGCTATTTTTCGGAGGTTTTTTTTTTTCTTTCAAAGTTACACTTGAAGCTCCCATGGGACATGATGCTCAGAGGAGAGGCTCCTCGGTAGCAAATCAAAGAAAGATAAAGAGAAATAGACCAGGTTGAGAGCAAGCACAACTCGACACACCCATCCCACCTGCATGTCCGGAGTCGCACTCCTCCAGGTCCTCGTCGTCGCTGGAGCACTCCGCTGACGAGACAATGTCATCAGTTGTCTGCGGAGAAAGACACACAGGTACAGGGAAACGTGGTTAGGCCTCTGGGGCAGCACACGGAGTCCTCACACAGCCATTCCGTTCCAAGGATATCTTTGCACACACAGACCTCTCGTCTGTCCTTCGGCTTCCATATATCACTTGGAGTCAATCATATTTCACAGTGTTTATCATTCTTCACTTTATGTGCTTTCCACCTCCGCAGATAATTGTTTTCCTTCACCCTGCGCACTCTGCCCCGGATTATTTATAGGCCCTCTCCTCCTCTGTCGTCCACAATCAATGGCCCCAGCAGGCCCTCGCAGATCAACACTGTCCCAGCTTCTGATTTGTGCTAAAGGGTGCAGCAGGAGGGAGGGAGAGGGCAGCTGGCTCTGCTAGCTACACCCGGACCAGCCGATTGATTATCTGCACACTCCAGTTCCCACAATTCTGATTTATCCCGCCCCCTCCCTTTCCCCCGTCTTTCGGGTCGACCCATGGAGGACAGAGGGGGGGCGGAGGGGGGGTTGTATTTCAGCGGTGGTGCGCTGGGCAGCCAGCGTTTATTAGAATGAATCAGCGGGGCGATAAAATAAGCCCTGTCACCAAGCAGGGTTATGAAATCAGAGTGCTGATTGAGTTTTCCAGTCCTGGCCGAGGGTGTGGGGCTCTAAATATCATTGAGTTTGACAGACTAATGAAACGCGCCCCCATGCTTGAGCTGCTGCTTTCAACCGGGGCCCGGAGAAAGCTGTCCGCCTCTACCATATGCACACACACACGCTGATTCCCGACACGTATACCCAAACCCCACAGTGAGAAAGTGGGTTTTTCACAGCATATTCCTAATGCGTGCTGTGATTATGTGTGATGGACTGTGCCATTTTCTGTATCACTACACTTGATAATGTACTAATGCATGTTTGTTGCTTGTATGCATAATGCACCACATTATGTACTGTACTCCAACATGAGGAGGAATAAAGGCTCTACACTAAATTACTGTAAAATATGGCCCCTTGGTAAACATGACTATTTATTGAAGCAACATTAGAGGCGTAAAAGTCTTGGTTATCGCTGAAAGAGGGTTATTGCTTCTTATTATGATGGCGGCAGATGTGGGAGGCAGGGACACAGAGAGAGAAGGGATGAAAAAGCAGATCCACTTCAAAGTCTGTTCCAGCAATTTCAGCCTGAGACCATCTCACCATAGCCGAGCATCAGCCGAAAACACTGCCTTTCTCCGGCCCATTCATGCAGCATCTCTCTGCAGCTGATGCCCGCAGCTTTTCGGAGCATAGCTCAGATATTTTCACTGCCTTGGATACAGCGGCTCAGCAGAGTCTCACACACCGATCTGCATGTTTTAAATGCGACATTTAGCTGAATAGATGATCGGTTATCATCATTCTAGCTTGCATATTTGGTGACGTCTAGTTTATGCACTCCGCTATTAAGTCTCTTTACAACCTGCAGACACGCACTTCATTATTTACATTTAAAGGGGCCCAATTATGCTCTATTTTCTAGTGTATTACAGGTTTCTGTGCATGCAAATGTTCTGCAAAGGCTAAAATCCCAAAGTTTCCTTCAGAGAGTTCACTTCTTTGTTTACTTCTGTTACTTAGTGACATCACTGTGTAACACTGAAAGTGTGCAATTTAACATATTGTCCTTTAAATAAACGTTTACGTGTAATGTATATTTATCCTTAGTTTAAAGTGTTTTTAAGTTATTTTGTATACTTTCAAAATGTGTATTTACATGTGTATTCCATAGATAATAATATATAATATATATCTATATTATTACTTTTCATGTGCAATGTATTCTTTTACATGCTGCTGCTGCTGCTGCTGGCAAAACATTTTTCCAATTTGTGATGAATAAAGTATGTTACCTCCTTGAATCAAATCGGATTTAATTTAATCAAATCTAAGGACATTTTTTTGTAACAGTTTCTATGGCAATTTGAACAGAACTTCCAATATGTCCAGTCAAACCTGGGTCAAATCTGAGTGATGTTTTTATGCACATATATAACAAGGTTACATTTCAAGAAGCAGAATTTCTAAACATTATGTTAACAAGGAAATGGGTTTCTGTAGGGGATTAGAGAAATCTCCGCTGATGCAGTTTCTGCATGATTGATACGAAGGCTGCAGCAACACATTGCAGTACAGTGCGCAGAGAGAGATATAAAGACATCTTCTTAAGAGCACCGTAATCCATCCATCCATCTTCTCCCGCTTTTCCGTCAGGGTCGCGGGGGTAACAGCTCCAGCAGAGAGCCCCAAACTTTCCTTTCCCTGGTCACATCAACCAGCTCTGACTGGGGGATTCCAAGACGCTCCCAGGCCAGCGAAGAGATATAATCCCTCCACCTGGTCCTAGGTCTACCCCTCGGTCTCTTCCCAGCTGGACGTGCCTGGAACACCTCCCTAGGGAGGTGCCCAGGTGGCATCCTCACTAGGTGCCCGAACCACCTCAACTGGCTCCTTTCAACGCGAAGGAGCAGCGGTTCTACTTCGAGTCCCTCCCGGATGACTGAACTTCTCACCTTATCCCTAAGGGAGATGCCAGCCACCCTGCGGAGAAATCCCATTTCGGCCGCTTGTATCCACGATCTTGATCTTTCGGTCATGACCCATCCTTCATGACTATAGGTGAGGGTAGGAACAAAAATGGCCCGGTAGACAGAGAGCTTTGCCTTCTGGCTCAGCTCTCTTATCGTCAAAACGGTGCGGTAATGCGACTGCAGTACCGCTCCCGCTGCTCCGATACTCCAGCCCATCTCACACTCCATTGTTCCCTCACTCAAGAACAAGACCCCGAGATACTTGAACTCCTTCACTTGGGGTAAGGCCTACCTCCTTGAATCAAATCGGATTTAATCAAATCTAAGGACATTTTTTTGTAACAGTTTCTATGGCAATTTGAACAGAACTTCTAATATGTCCAGTCAAACCTGGGTCAAATCTGAGTGATGTTTTTATGCACATATATAACAAGGTTACATTTCAAGAAGCAGAATTTCTAAACATTATGTTAACAAGGAACTGGGTTTCTGTAGGGGATTAGAGAAATCTCCGCTGATGCAGTTTCTGCATGATTGATACGAAGAATGCAGCAACACATGGCAGTACAGTGCGCAGAGAGAGATATAAAGACATCTTCTTAAGAGCACCGTAATCAATTTGTAGTATCTACCATTTCTCATGCATACAGAAAATACAATCTGTTGAATAAACCATAACATATTTAAGTCGTAGAGAGTCTTCTCATGGCACATCATTCTGTACAACATTTGCATTCAGTTATATTACATACGGTGTTCACCCTGCGGTGCGGGCGAAGTAGGAAGAAATGTGTTGGAAAAAAACTGCTATGATCATCAGACTCCCTAAATGCTGCTTACAGTATCCATGAAGAAAATCCCTACATGTGAGCAGAAATAAATGAGAGACATTATGCTTTAACCGTCAGACTGCAGGATATATATAAGCAGCATGATTTCATTTAAAAAACATTTCTTTTAGAGCAGCGGCTCCCAAGGTTTTTATTTCTGAAGAACCACCTCAGAACGATCAATTTATCTGGAGTGCCCCTTTATCACCACACAGAAG
The DNA here is from genome assembly GCF_036324505.1 of Eleginops maclovinus. Lineage (NCBI taxonomy): Eukaryota > Metazoa > Chordata > Actinopteri > Perciformes > Eleginopidae > Eleginops > Eleginops maclovinus. Next base: position 15,452,850 of record NC_086363.1, on the reverse strand, counting down.
TGTTATTTTAAATTTGACGTAATTTAATAATAAGAATGTCACAAAACTGGATTTAACTGATAGACCGCAGGTTAAAACTGACCACGGACCCTTGTGGCATCTTTCTGTCCATCATTTTTTTCAGTCTACACATAATAATAAAGGCTTGAAAACAGCCAAAAACATTTTGTTAACCCTTTTTTAAACAGACAGTCTACAAGTGGTCTTTAAGGTTTGTAACATGAGTTAGGCTCCAACTCTCCAGAGTTAAACAGTTTTGCTTCTACGGTAGATGTTACACAGATTGTATACAGAACATATGAGTATTTGTGAATCTTCATTAAAATCCCTGCACATTTGCATACGTTTATTTACCAGAATCAGTTTTAGTGCGGGTGCGTTCACACATAATGCGTATAAACACAATTAGAGGAATTAGGATTTAAAAAGTGAGAACAGAAATATTTTTTAAAACCTAAAAAAAAAAAAGATAAAATAAAAAATATTAAGAATATTTAAGAAAATGTTAAATATAAACGACAAAAATTGAGAAATTACTATTCATAATAAGATATTTGCAGAAGGAATTTTGAATTTTAGGTTTATTATATTTAACTAAATATTATTACTATTGCTGATAGGCCATGGAAATAATGGTGTTCACGTGATATTACTTAACTATCATTGAGTTGAGAGTGTGAATGGAGCATTTTTGGAACAAGTCCTTATATTTGGATTCAAAAAACTTATGGAACTATTTCCATGTTACATTCCTACAAGGACTGACTGTTTTGACTGTTGAAGAAGGTGTGTTGATTAGGATGGCTAATCAATGTGATGTCAAAAGACACGACTTTCAACCCCGAGGTAAGCCTTCACGGAAACTGTTTATAATCTCTCCGCTCTCTTGACTTGTATGGCCAAAGCCCTGCTGCGGTGGAAAAATCATTATGGACCTCATCTTCAAGCCAATTCCCAGATAAGAGGAGGACTGATGTATTGTAAAGGTCGTCTTTCATTGGCAGAAAGGACACACTCAAGAGTCAATGTGTTCACTTTGCATTTGACTGAAAACCATCTAGGACTTGTATTGAGAGACTCTCTATCAAAACGACAATGATACCACTCGTAGAAATTGAAGTGGGCTTTTCAAGAGCGAAGTTTGACATTTGTAGATCCACTAGATGAGCGGCTGATTCATTTTCATTAAATACGACGTATCTCTAAGTGTCACAAGAGTTCAAACTGCTGATGAAGGGCTTAGGGTGCTATTTTTCCGCATTCAAGCTAATGCTTAACCAATGAAGTGACACGCAGCTCACAATCTTCTCTCAGTCGACCGGAGACGTCTATGATAACGTATAGCATGATGCTGTAAATGCAAAGGGAGCTCATGGAGCGGAAAAAGCTGCATAAGTGTGCAGGATGGGAGCCTACAGCGGGGTATAGCAAAATGATGCGGTTGGCCAGCGGGACAACACAAACTGATTTCACAGCTGGGGAAATCCAATTCTCTCTGTAAATCTCCATAACATAGAGTGGGATATATTTTGGCAGCAAAGTGATTTCATTTTTTGTGTAATTATTCTCAACAAACGTCATTTTTAAGAGACTCTTGGTGGTGGGATTTACCGGCAGTTTTTTTGTGTGTGTGTGGGAAGCTCTAATATACACACGCCTTCTACTTCCTGTGTGTATAATACAGGATAATTCCAGAACATAAAAACTCAGAGGCTATGTGCGTCATGCCTGATTATCCTGATTACCCTGCCTTCGAGTGATGCTTGCATTTCAAACGCAACAAGCAAATACCACGGCCAAATCAATAGGCAGACTTCATTAAAACAGCATTTACTCTGACCACTTCAGCACATCAACTAAAAGGATCGCGCCGGCGATCGATGGGATGGACAGCCTTCATGGAAGAGCGGTCTCAGAACACACAGCTTTTAGTTTCACAACTGATGGCGATCACACTGACAAAGCAGAGAAGGCGCAAAGATGCCTCTGTTTCGACAAAGCTTCTGTGATGTTTCGTCAGGAATTCTGTGCCGTGAATCAGCCAGCAGCAATGCAGATACCATTAACAAGCGGAGCTGCAATTACCTCAGCTGCTTAATGGATGCATGCTTCATCACCAGTCAGGCCTAACCTCAGAATGAACAGAGGCTGGCTGCAGGATTGATTAACAATAAACTGGAGATTGGGAAACCAACACTTTACCAAAAAGACCACTGTGCCTTCAGCAATGATTATTTCACTTAAAAAGCTTATTTATGAATGTGAAATGTGAACTAAAAATGTATTCTGATAATGTTTTTTCTGCTGTAATTGTTCTTGTTTTCATCACTATAAATACTAATTGTACCCTTCTTTTTTTTTATTTATAAATATTTATTTTCTTTTACAACATATTCCGAGTAAAACACATTTTAAAAAATCAATAAAAGAATAAACAGGCAAAACATGTGATTTAGAATTGGGAAAACCCCCCAAAAAAGGAAAATATTTAACACAATTCTTATGTATTGACATTTTCCCAACACAGAAAGGAAATTTCTTTCAGAAAAAAGAGTTTACCTCTAAAGGATTGATCAAGGCTGCTGCAGCCTTATCGTAGCTTAAACTGAAATCCATTTTTAAACAGACAGAGGGCTTTGGATGCTCTCTATTGCTCTACCAAAATAGCATTAGGGGTGGTTAGCTACAGGGTCAGGGTAAGGCAGAAAAACTATTAAAGTTTACACACAGGGAGTTTTGTATTAAGATAGACTTGACAAAATGTGAGTGTATCCTTTTAATCAACATATTTTTCAAGGTTTCAAGGTTTTATTGGTCATATGCACAGCATATACAACGTACTGTATATGTTGTATATATATTTTGGCATTGTGAGTATGAGATGTGTCCTTGACAACAAGAACATCGAGCCTTGCTCCCTTTCAGCCATATTAGAGGAGCAGCGGTGGCTCTGCAGGCTGCCACGCTCTGCTACATCAAGCAGATAAATGCAACCGGTGTGGGACAGATTTCTTCCACGAACAAATAAATCCAATATTCAATACAGCCGAGTCACACTTTGAACACTTTTCTAGCATAGCACAATCCACCTGGTATGAAGCATAAAACTGGGAGCTTGTGTTCATTATTTCAAATGGATTTCAATGTGCTTAACTACTGAAGCTTTCCATACAATAATGACCGTGCAGGTGCACTCACAACCTCTCTTCACACCTGCGAATGATAAAACACGTGGCTGAACCACGCTGGCTTTACAGTTTAATTTAAACAAGATATGACGCAGTATCACTTTTGTTCCACAGATGGGGAAAATGTATTCACCTCATAGCAAACAGACTTTCTAAGACTACCCCATACTTCAACTACAGAAAAAAAAGTGCTTATTTTTCCAGATCTTGAAATAAGTCGTTAATTAATCGTGTGTTTACATCAATTGTCTGAGGTTCAATCAAACAAAGCACTTGGAATAAAAGTATTCAAATGCACGGCTGGTAACAGGAAACATCTGCTGTATCTGCGGAGGATTATTCTGCTGAGCATGACGGTGATTCGATTGGTCACATCAAAGCAGCGGCTTGTGCTCAGCAGGGTGAGAAGAACAGAGACGTGATGTACTTGACGATTCTCTAAATTTTTCCCCCCTAGGGTCAGAAAAAGCAGAGTCAGGCCTAAAACGCCGCCTAGGTCCCCGGGATACACACATGACATTAAATATGAACAGTGCTGTGCATTGGAGAGGAGAGGGGAATCTAAACACACTGTTACGTAAGTACAGTACACTGAGTCATATCAGGGCGGGCGCGGGAGGTTGCTCCTGAACGCACCAAGGACTTATCACAACGAATGACCTTCACATGTTTCTGCGCCTGTAGGCTGAAGGGAACACTGAGAAACAAAGCCTTTTGAGAATAAGAGACGCAACATTATAGATCCAATTTGCTTTATTTACAATGCCAGGATACCCAATGGCGGATTTTTTTTGTGCGTGTCCTGATGGGAATAAACCCCAAACAAATCAATTTTTCTCAAGCGACTCATGCTGGCAGCCAGTTGCCATGGATATCCAATGTGGTTGCATGTTCAGAGATCAAAGTGAAGACGGCGGCGAGGCAACGGCAAATCAAAGACTTGATTCAAAGCAACTTCTTCTTCCCCCAGGTGCTCCTTCGCCACCTTGGTCATATATATTTTCACACGTGTTATAGATGAGGAAATGTACAGCGGACTATTTTCAGGTTGAGAAATGGCCCAGAAAAGTGACAGAAATCAGAGGTCAGAATGACTCCCGTTCCTGGCTCCTCTTTCTCTATATCTCACCAAGGCTCCCACTCCGGCAGCATTCGTATCAGAAAGAGATAGTCATCTCCATGGCGGAAGCTTCGCCTTTCTATTGACGGCTGTCTGATGCGCCCGTTATCATGTCCGATCTGGGCTTTGACAGGCCGACAAGGGAGAGGCTTGTATTACAAGCGGAATCAATGGCACTAGGCCATATCCCTATCAATAGGCTGCCACAACTCTTTTTGGTCGCTCTGTGACAGATAAGATGATTTATCTGAGAAAAAAACAGAGGAATGGAGTGGGGCGAGGAACTGGCAGCCCAGAAGTAGGTTAAAAAAAACTCTCTGTTGTGATTCTAATAAAACATTAGATTGCAATGTTTGATGTTCATTAGTAACAACATTGCAAGGTGATGAAAGCAAACAAAAGGAGTGCTAAGAGGCTAAGAAATGCCGCTGTTAACCTTCTTCAACGACTTAACGGATAAATTACAACGAAATGAGCTCCAGAATCATTGTGTAGGGCCAAAGCCACGCGCTAAATGATTTCCTAGATCAAATATTGATATTTCGAATGAGCACCCTCTGTGGGCCTTTCTCAGCGGCCTCCTGTAGTCAGCACATTTGTCTGGGTCTTTCCAGGTTTATGGGGAAATGAGAAGAGGTGAGCATGAGAGGTGGAGCAAGAAGGAAAACAGCTTGGACGGGGGGTGAAAAAACCCCCGAAAAAAGCATTTAATTTGTCCACCCTCACCGCTGTGTGTTGGTTTCAGCAGAATGGGTTATGTGCCTGAGTATTTCTCCCTTTCTCAAGGACCTGCTTTTGTACACAGAGCAGCGAGGGTTGCTGGCTCACACCAACTCTAATTGCCCCGAGGCCATAGGCAGCCACTTTCAAACAGGGTCGTTCATCTTCCCATGGAAAAGGAAATGGTCTTTGGCCCTGATCCTTAATCACCCCCCTGCCGCAGTGTACAAGGTCATCAGGGAAGCCCTGTGACAAACACACGTTCATGTACACACACACACACACACACACACACTCACACACACACACACACACACACACACACACGGCAGAATAGCAGAAAGACTGAGCGTGGTGGGTGAGAAACAGATGTGAGGTGAGCAAAAAAAGCAAAAGACGGAAGGACATTTCAGTGCATGCCATCCTGCAGGTGAAATTGGAGCAGTGATTATAGCTCAGAGCTATGGTTTGTGGTTCTCCCCTTCAAAGAGGAAGGCAGGAATTCACGTGGATGTGGTGGTGAGAGAAGCTGAACACCGTGACCAAAGAAGAGGAAGAGAGAAGATGAGAGCTCTGGGTGGGTGGGGGGGGGGGAGTCAGGGCAGGACAGGAATGGAAAGGGTTCCATTTCACTGAGGATAACAAGACATTGCAGAGACTGGTCCTCTAAACAAAATAATATAATTCTTTCTTACTTACAGACTGTTAAAGGAATGATTCATGAAGCAAATTACCAGTTAAACATGGATATCCTGAGTAAAATGGGCTACATTTCTGAAATAGCAGGACCATACATTCATTGCTGATTTAGGTTCTTATTTAATACTTCGAGTCAATTTCATAGTTGCATTTTATACTTGCAGTTTAATTTTCTAAGCTGCCACCAGTCATTATTTTTATTTCGGCCGGATTGATTGAATGATTAAAGTAGACAGTAAATATTAAAAAGGCTTGATATAAAGATTGTTTTGATGTTTACACCAAAAACTAAAAAATGTGAGCCACTTTTCTATTCGATTATCTAAGCCAAATTCCAATTCTGGGCTTGAATCCAAGATGGTATGATTACTAGAGAAATCTGCAACAAGCTAAAGAAAAAAAAGAAATCTACATTCTCTCCTTTTTATTGTGTTTTAAAATGTTTTATTTGTTTATGGAGCTGTTCCTCTTCATTATTATAACACAGACCTCCCCAAACATCTCTATCTCCTTGATGCAGATCCTCACTTGTTGTCCTCTTGTGATCTGTGTTATGAAGTTGTGCAGATAAATATTTTAACAAAGTCTTAATTATTCTGATCATATTAGGTCTGATTCATCACACAATTTAATTTTGCTTCGTTAGGCTCACTTTATTCAATCTTTCGCAGTGAATTTGCTCTGCCGCCAATGGAAACCCCAATGGTTTCGGTAACTTAATACGTCTTAAACAATGTTTTCTAACCTTCTTCTGATGTAATTACGTGTTATCCACATTGAGAATAGCTGTCGATTGGCTAAATCTAGGAGGACTTGTGTTTGAACTGTTGTTCGGGACTTAACAACTTTATCAATAAACTGAGCTGACCTCACTAATTGCAAGAATACACTCAATAAGTAGGTGATATGTTCAATATGGAAAGCTACTGGCTTTCTATGGAGAATGTGTTAATTCTGAATGAAATTGGGCCATTCACTTTTCTCCCTGTAGACTACATTTTGAGCTCCCTCTTCAATCTTGCTGTATTTCTCACAGTCAAAGGCTATTACGACTTCAAGGCTGTGATGCCAAATCGATGTAGGCGTTATGTAATGTCTGATGCTGGCAGCTTCACATCTCCAAAATTAGCCGGCGGGTCCCATCGGGTCCAATTCCTAATGAGCGCAAACCAAATTAAGCATTCGTTTTAGTCTCCCTTAAGAGGAGGAAAGTTGAAACGTAATCACTAACCAGTGGAGAAATTATTTCAAATATGCTGTACGTCTGAGCCCTCCCACAGTACTCGCACACATGTAACGAGGACTAACAGTAATTGCATGCACGCAGACACATGGATCCATACAATTATCCTTTACCATCGCTATTAGGAGCAACAGGTCCATTGCAGCAACTCTCTGCGGGCACGGAGGAGAAACATTAGCAAGCTTTGCTAACAGCCTAGCCGAGCAACGAAACTGAAGAACTTACTGCCGTGGAACTTCAAAGGCTGCGTCTCTGCGATACATATTTAATTAAAGGGGCCCTATTAGGTTCTTGATGTTGTCCCTTTCCTGTAGTGTGTTACATAGGTTTTTGTGCATGTAAATGGTCTTCAAAGGCTTGGTCTTCAAGTTTTTCTCCAGGACGGGACATTTCTGAAACTACTCTAATCAGTTGACTAATGACAACAGAGCCTGCCAGCTAACCAATCAGAGCAGACTGGGTTCAGCTTTCAGACAGAGCCCAGTCTAAACAGGCAGTATGAGGGAAATAAAGACCTTTTTCAACAATAAAGCATGGACACATTTCACAGCAAAGTACAAAAATGAACCTAAAAAAGCACATGTCCTCTTTAATTACATTCTATTGACTGTTTGGACACATGGTGCATTCTGGCACACGGAGTCAAGAATGCATATACAGCCACAGAGATCCATTACCACCACAGTGGGCTACTCACCAGGGTCAGAGCCCTGATTAAACACAACTCAAATTATGATTCAGTATAACATACACCTTTACTTGATGGGGTGAAAGGGTAATACTTCAAAATTATGATTATTTTCTGTCTGTTAGAATTTTATGAAATGTCTGTGTGTGTAAACAAATATAAGTCTTTTAATTGTTTTGCCGTTGCTCAAAAATAAGAGGCTGCAAAAGCAAAACAAATGACTTAAAGCTACTTTAGTGTGTGATGTTGTGTCTTGTAAGCTATCTTGTTATCGACCACGAGAGTCAGCTGGGTTTTGTTTTAAGTTAAAAGTTTATGAGGCGGGCCCCTTAACAAGGATGGGACTTCTGAGAGGCTGTAAGCAGGATATGTAATATTTATCTTCTCATGAAACCTTAATAACGACATATTCCAAATTGTTAGAAGATCCATTTAAAGCATAACAGTGTAAAGTAACATGAGTTAAAATAATCCCGTGGGCCAAAAGAGAGTGATGCAGAAGCATCTAAGTGACAGGGTTTTTTTTAAACATGGAAAAGTAAACTTTCTGAGCCTGATATAGAGCAACTTAAAAAAAACGCTGGCACAAGAACTTTGACTTTCATAGTAGTTTTGTTCCCAGAACCGTTGTGTTGGAAAAAAGTTAATTAAACACCAACAAGAGTGTGGAATCTCACAGCAACCTCACAACATTTTAAAATGTTTTGGCACAGGATTTATTTCCAACTGTTACACTTTTGATAATCCATGCATGTCTACTGGTATCTGCTCAGGATAGATTACATCTTCACTAAAATAATAATTATAATAATCTGGATTTGAGTACGCCGTTAAGAGCATCTGGAATGTTTGAAAAATAAATCGCTATTATTATGTTGAACTCAAAGATACTCTGTATAATTAGAAGTACATGGTCTTGACTGAAGTGATTGGTTAAAAGTTAATTGCATTTAAACATTTGCATTTAGCTGGAACTGGAATTCATTAGCACTATCAATCAGCCTCATCACCTATTTAGTTTTTTCGTTAATTTGTTCCCGAGAAAAGTCCTGAGGAAAGTCATCATTCAGAGTCGCTTCATGAAACTGCAGCTTTTATTGTATCTGTGATTTTGGTTGATTATGAATCACACTGACCATGTTAACTGAATGCATGCCAGTATCATGATAAGCTGGTAAACTCAAAGCCAATCCCCATAAAAGTCAAACCATAGATATTAAAGAGGAACCTTCAGAAAATTAAAAGGGCCCTGTTATGCTCATTTTCAGGTTTAGTTATGTTTTTGTGTCTCTACTGTGACATGTCTCCATGCTTTAATGTTCAAAAAGCTCTTTATTTCTCTCTTACCTCCTGTACTGCAGCACCTCTTTTCACCCGATGTCTGAAACCAGAACCCAGTTTGCCCTGATTGGTTAACTGGCCAGCTCTGTTCTGATTGGTCAACCACTCAGAGATGTCCCGCTCCTAAGCCTATCAGTTCAAATGTGTTGGAGCGCTAGCCAATAGAAGCCTGAGTGTTACATTGTGATGTCTTAGGAGTCACACACTACTACTACAACAGGAAAGGGAAAAAAACAAAAACATAATAGGGCCTCGCTCAGGCTGTGAACTCGACTCCCAACCTTGAAAAAATCGTCTGAAGTGGAAGCTCTACTGCAGGGATGAGCTTCATATTTATTGCAGACAATAGGTGATATTAATACAAAAAAGAGAAATGGGATGCTGTGACTTACTCTGATCATAAACTCTGCATATAGATGAATGAAGCGCATCCACTTCCTCCTATCAAATGAAATGTTTTGAAGATCTTTCTTGTTTGGAAGGAATGACGCCGAGGTAATGTCACTTTTGTTGCTTCAGATGTAAGTTTGAGTGTGTCACCTTATAACCAGTCAGCCATCTCTGGAGGCACCACAGCAGGAAGTGAGGCTGTATACCACCTAGAGCCTCTGCTGACGTCCTGCTGGTCAGCTCAGAAACAAACTGCTGCCCTGTGCGCATCGGTTTGTTTGTGTGTGTAACTGATGTGTGCTGTTTGCTTGCCCCTTGGTGTGTGAGTGCCCCTGCCGTGACAGCGGAGGCTGACAAGACAGCAGGTTTACACACACACACACACACACACACACACACACACACACACACACACACACACACACACACACACACACACACACACACACACACACACACACACACACACACACACACACACACACACACACACACACACACACACACACACACACACACACACACACACACACACACACACACACACACACACACATTCCCGGAGGATCTCTATAAGCTGTATTGTAAGGCATAGGGGACATCTATTACAAAACCCCCTGTGGTTGAAAAACCCCTGGAGCTAGCTGCCGGCTCTCACATACTGAGAGACAAACTGCCCCTGAAAGCACACAAACAGACATACACACTCGCAAACACACATGACCTACAGACATGAAATTGCAAACATCTACAAACGTGTTCACGCAGAGAAGTTTAATGGAAGTAGCTCTTTGTACATATTGTCTTGCATGAAAAATTCATAGAGAAAGTTGCAATTGAGTGTTGCACACTTCATGACAGTGCTGGAAGGAGTTTGTCATGTTGATGATTGGGGGGGACTTTTCGGCATTGAAAATCCTTTCATGTTGTATAACGATGAGAGTGGATGCAACAGAGCTGACAGATTCTTAAGTAAGAAGTAACTTAATTTCGTTGCGGATGTGTGCATGATGTGTGAGACAAAGATTAAGAGATTCTTGTGGAAACTGCATTCATGCATGTGTGTGTGTGTTTCCATCCCTTTAATGAGCCACACATAGCAGCGGGGTCCCCATCGCTCTGCTATCTCCTAATTGGACCTACTGAGCAACGAGCGGACCTCCAGCATTCATCTCCCAGAATTCAATTGGAGGAAAGGGTGCCTAGCAGGGCAACCAAAAAGAAAGACGAATAAAGGAAAAAGGATATAAAGAATGCATCCCCGTGAAAACCTGCCTACTAGTTTGACCTTTATGCAATTACTGGCAGGTCTGGGCGATGGTTTTAAAAGGAGGGTGATCACAGAGACTAACTAACTGAAAAGAAACAAGGATTGACAGCAGGTGGATCCGCCTACGCACACATAAGCAGGTGAACACACTCATCAAACATCATCGAGTAGACTTCCACGTAGAGACTCGCAGCGTGCCGCACAGCGCCTTCCCCACTAGCTCTTGAAGAGAGAATAAATCAGTGATTATCATATATCCCCAGGCGTTAAGCATCATCCCCGATGTACTTTAGATAGACACACTACAAAAGGCGAGTCGGGGAAAACAATTATAGAGAAAAAAATGTAAGCTATCATGGTAGCGTAAGTGTGCAAAATCCAATCTCACAACAGGGTGAGTTGATTCTGGTTCATGACCTCTGCTGCGTGGTTCCCCCAGTCTCCCTCAACTTCATGTAACTCTGCACCTCATGCTATCTATCAAAACACCTTGATAATAATAATAATCAGAACATAAAGATCTAGGTGCCAAAGTACAGTCCGTTCCACGCAGTCATCATGAATCGTGTATCCAAGCACTTTTCAGCAGAAAAAAAAGCCAATTAAACCACACACAATTTACCTCTCATTTTCCCGTCTCCCTAGCACCGGGCCAGTTGAAGATGATGGACGCGAGCAATTTCTTTAACACTGCAACCATGCTAATCACTTTCAGTGTCTGTTCCTCAGCCGTGTTCCCCCACGGTATGCTAGATTGCAGCCTCCTGTACTAATTGTTCCCAAACATCTCAGGCCAGCAGCGCAAGTTAATTGAGAACGAGAGACGTCGATCTCCCCGGATAGACAGACTCACATAAATGAGTATTCCCACATTGACTATCCACATCAAACCAGCGAGCGTGAAATATATTCCTCGAGTATTATCTATTCAACCAGTACTCTGAAGAGCTGGAAAAGCTTAGGTAGGTGCCTAACAAGCTGTACCTTAATGAAATGTATTACTGACATTTCTGCCACCTGTCTGTCACCCTGACTGATAACCAACACAACAGGAGATCAATATGGGATTGACGATTGAATTTGCAGTGAGGAACTTCTGATACAACGTCAACACTCTTACTCACAGGTATATAGCAGCATTGTTTGTGAAATAAGTATGAATTATAAGAACAATCTGGCCAAACATTCATGAAACCTGATGGAGGGATCTAGAATATGCCATGGAAGAACTCATTACATCTAAGAAAGACTATTCCCGGGCATGATTGTCACATTTGTTAACATTGTTAAGATGAGTCTAATCCAAAACTTCAAATTGTGGTTCCAAACTACGTTAACCTTTTGAAAGAAGAAGAAAAATTAAGAGGATAAAATATAGATATGCTCAACGAAAAAATTCCTTTCTGATGTAAAAACAATGTACAGTATGCCTAAAGGTTGCTTTTCCAGATCCAGAGATAACCCCTTATTTGTTTCCCTCAGTCTTCTCCCTTGTGAAACCTAGAGCGTACATCACCCACAATGCACCATGACAGATTACAGTTCTGTCAGAGAGTCCGGTATACTAGTAGCAGCTAATGTATGAGTTTCCAAAACTCCACTTTTCTTTTTTTCAAACGTGTATAATAATTGATCAAATATGGTCCATCCCAACCCTTTAATGTGTACAATCGGTGTGGTTTTCCTTTAATGGGAAATTATCTCCCATCCGTCACACTGGTTCTTTTCATTCTATAAGCTACAAGTATCATTTTAATCAGTATTGTGTAACTTCCAGAATAACTGACATGCCATTTAAATTTCATCACCAACCACTTACTGTATGAACACTTAGCTCAGACAGCCAACAGAGCTCATGTCAAACATTATTCTTTTGGGGAGAACAAGTTGCTTCATAAAAGCAGAGGCTAAAACCAAACTTTAAAAAAAAACAGGTTTATAAGAGACAATATTTATTCCATTATTCTTGTTTATATTTATTGACTGTTGCATCCCTCTTTCTCAACCTTATTTACTTGTCTCGCCAAATCAATAAAAAACTGATTAATATTTATGATGATGGGATGGAGAAGAGTAAAGGGCTGTTTGAGTGTCAAGATTTTTCACAGGGAACGTCTCTGTTAATTCAGAACTATAAAGAGCAGCTGTTTACTGTGCATATGTCACATGCAGCATTATCTCCACATTATGTTAGCATTTCTGTGTCACCACGGCTATACACGGCATTTGGTTAAGAGTCTATGGCAGGGGGGTAATGCTAACATGGTTAGCATTAGTCACCCTCCTTTGAGGCACATGATCAAAGAGATGTTCCAAATGTTAAACGGATGAAACACAGAAGGATGAATCGGGTTGAGTCTTTAAAAGTTAGGCAGGCTTCGGGAGCGGGATTATGGGAAGGCGTGGGTGCTCAGAATGTGCCAGCCTGTTGACATATGTAATGCCAGGTCTAAGCCCCTATATCAAATTCACCAAGAGGTATGACATGGCGTAAAAAACTATTTCTAGCCAAACGCACAGACATCATTGGACTACATTTTATAGAAATAGATGTAATGGTTTATGTTCTCTTATGCATGCAAACATAACATTAGTGAGTGTTTCACAGCTGCACAACACAAGGAAAGTTGCTGTGTTGCAAGAAGATATTGCTTATTACCCACCTCCCTCAATACAAAATAAGACTTAGAAATATTTCATTACGGCAAAGCATTACATTAAATGACAATTCATTTTGTCTTTAAGTGGAATTTTGAAGGTAGAATTAGTGTCACAATTGGGAATCTTATGTTGCATGCACACCTTCTCTTTGAATTTCGTTTTGTGTGTGTCCTGATGATTCAAATACTTATGTCTAACTTATGTCTCCTTGTGCGTGCAAACATTAAATTAGGGAATCTTTCATAAGCTGTGCAACACTAGGAAAGGGAAATATTTTCACATTTTTTACAACTTATTCAGAAGTTCAGTGTTGCAATAAGATGTATCCTCATTCGTCTTCTTGCAAAGGGAGCTTTAAAAATATATAAAGTGGTAAGACAAATTTGCGGAAGACGCATATGAGCTGCTGTTCCATTAAAGTAAGTAAAGCATTAAATATTTAGTGAATGACTGCAAGTTGAGGTCATAAAAAATGCTTAAAACAGCTGAAGTTAAATCTTTGAAACCACAACGATCTTTTTTTGTTTTTGTCCAAAATAGTATTTAACCCCGACCGGGGAGCACCTGACCTACACAGTGTCCAAGTAACACGGTGACAGACAGAGAGCAAGAGAGAGTAAAATAAAATGAATGGTGTCTGTCGGTGCGTCCCGGCGGAGCCATCATTAATTAAGCGTGAGATTGGTTCTCTCCACTTCCCACCCGTCTCTCATTTTGTTGATCCTGAGATGTCAGGGGATTCTTCACTTCTCAGCTCGGGAAAAGAAACAGCTAGTGTTGGTGAAGTGGACCAAAAATAGATGTGAAGATACCAAAATACACACATTTTAAGTCTACACACAACCCCAAATAAAACAGCTGCACACACACTGGACTCCGGCTCGGTGTCAGATTCCTATTGCTCTCTTCCAGCACTGCGGTACATCACTAATGATAGCTGCACTCCCTCTACGGCCCTATACTACACTGAGGGGTGGAAAAATCTGCCAAACAGGTACAGGTCTTCTCTTTACTTCTCACACCACGGTGTTTGACAGCCAACTTGGGAACAGTAAAATTAAAGGCCTTGGCAAATGAAATTCCGTGACACAGCGGTGTGAATCAAAGTGCCATGGAAGGTTGTGGAAGAAGAATGAACAGGCTTCGCTCTCGGAAGGAAAGTGAAAAGTTAGGGAGGGCAAAAGGGTAGTTACCAAAGATAATTTGGCATCTAACAGCCGCATCCTGGATATTGACAAAAGTAATATAGCTTGATCATTTCACCTTGAAAAGGAGAATGGAGATCTTTCACAGAACGCAGGACACTTATTGACTTCCTTTGATATTAATAGCCTATGACACAAAATGCCATTTTCCCAGAGATGCCACGTTTTTCTCTGATCCCATGTGACCTTGTTGATGGGGCCGGAGACAGACACTGGTGTAATGTATCTCAGCTCAGTCATCATCATCGCACATTACTCATGCCATGCTTAGACAGAAAGGATATGGATTGCTCTGCTCTTGCTCCGGAACTTCAAAACCGCACTTATGAGAGCTTGACACAGGGCTTCTCTTGGTCAAATCACGGGGTATTTAGTGGCTTTCCAAGAGCTCTGACTCTGACACCCCCACGGTTGCACTCTGATACAGACATACAAGTGTCAAGGGCCATCACTGAACGCCAGGCAATCTGTTGTCGAGGTGAAGAGGCTGATAACAGCGGCTCCTGTCTGTCGTCCACCAACAACCCTGTCTCACCCCCCCCCGAGGGAGAGTTATTGCTTTAATATGAACAACGAATGGTTCAATTTGTCCTCTGGGTGTCAAAGGACTGCTCGGCGTGATTACTTTCTTGGCACGGCGGTGACATTCATTGGCTTCGAGTCAGGACGTATTGGAGAAAGGCCTCTGTTAGGCCGGAATGGGTGAATGACAGATACAGATGGACAGAGAAAAGAAGACGGAGACAGAGGCAAGGCCGGCTTTGCACACCTCGATGAGCAGCAGCATGCAATCCTGGATAGATTGAGAAATACAGTATTCTGACCTTGGCTGATCAACAAGGGGAGAAAAAAAGCAGCGCGGCTCCAATCCATCCACTCACAAAAAAAGTCACAAAAACACATCCAACAGAGGAGAGGACTTCTGACTTTTTGGCATTTCATTTTATCACATTTTCAAAGCTGATAATTAGGGGACAAAGCATTCAGCCCACACACTCACGTTTCTCAAAGAGCAATGTAATTGAATGCAACTTTACCCAACACTCTGGAAACTAACCAATGGGTTTATGGGAGTAGTTTGACATTTTTGGGAATGCAATAATTTCATTTCCTCTTCAGAATAAGATAAGACAATTGATACAGTTAACATGAAGCTGGAGCCAGCAGCCGGTTGGTTTAGCTTAGCACAAAGACAGCTATCTTATCAGTTATCTTCAGACAGTGTCTCTAGCTGTTTTCCCCGTTTCCAGTCTTTGTGCTAATCTAAGATAACCAGCTGTTGGCTGTAGCTTCATATTCATCAGACATGTACGAGTGGTATCAATTTTCTCATCCAACTCTGGATAAGGAAGTTAATAAGCGTATTCCCCAAATGGTGAACTATTCCTTTAAGATAACTTCAGGGTATTAATTGCATCGTTGACTCAAATCGTTCTAAGACTGGGCTTGAAAAGGCACTTGTCTTACTATAGGTATTATTAAAAATACTAATTCTAATGCCAATTTCTTATTTCATTGTTTTTATTTTACTTAAGATTCTCTGTAGCTATCGAGTAATTATCTTTATTACATAGATATTGTGATTATATCCTTCTTGTGAAATCTTTTGGCTACAATAATCAAGAAGTAAAACTCTGATATTGTGGCTGTCCTAATTGGACACACAGAGGACCATATTTGAATCGGAACTAGCATCACACAAACATTTTTCCCGCCTTACCTGAATGGTGGGGGGTGAACGCTGTTTGCGCGTGGTCGTCGTGGACAGTGTGGTGGTGGTCTCGATAAAGGTGGTGGACATCTCCGGCGGCACAGAGGTGGTTGTGCGTGCTGCGCCCCTGCTCACCGGCACATCTCCCACCAGCCGCACACTGCCGTTCACCTTGATGTTTACGTGGCCCTCTGCGGCCATGTTGAGGACTTTCAGGCCGTTGTAATAGAGGCCGGAGAGCTGGCCCTGGTAGGGTCGCTTCCGGTCGTTACCGCCAATGGAGATAGTGGCCTGGGTGTTGAAGATTGTCAGCTGCCGGCCTGGCATAGAGGGAGGGACGACAGAATTTATACGCTTGCGACTCAGAAATGTGAGATATTAAAAACAAAAAAAAGCTCTGTTCTTAACATTCCTTTAAACGTGTTTTACTGCGAGTAAAATACATAAACGGAAAAAGGCTATGTCTGTTACCACTATGGATTGACTGCTCGATTAAATGAGTGTGGATGGAGGTAAAATGGTTAAAAGTGATGGAACATGCTGTTACACTGAATAAACTCCAGTATCAATTTTCAACAACCCCACCTGTTCTGTTCCCTTCAAAAGCCTGCAGCTATATGCACTGTTATCTACAATAGGAAGGCTTTTTCCCTTGGACAACACAAGAAAAAGCCCCCCTGAAAGAGCTAATGCTGGAAACAACAGAAACTATGCAGCTATAGCAGCTTTATCGTAACACATGCAGGTGTAGAAAAAAAATATTTGAAAAATGAGCTGGAACAAGTTCCACAGGCACGCTTAATATTCACTGGACAAAACAGTGGACTCATGCGGTAGGATGATTAATAAATATGGATACAGGGTTTGGCATATTATGATAAAGTATGAGCAATACACACTCACTACATGTCATGGGGAATTTCATTAGGAGACGCCTAAATATCCTTGTCAAAACACAGTGCTCATGCATTAATTATGAAATGAAAATGTACCAAACTTTTGCAATACTGGGATCATAATTGAAAATCTCATTTGTATAATTTACATACAGAAAACACTGCATGCCTGTCTTATTTGCACAATTACAATACACTGGGCGTGGAATGACAGGGAGAGGACGTTCATGTCACAGAAGCGAAAAATGAAATAGCACGTGTGGAGTCATGCAGGCAGCAGTAATGGGGTTTTTCAGACCTGAGGTTTAGCAGTTGTTAAAGGGACTTTATAATCAGGTTAAGATGTTTATGTGCAATGGACTTTAAAAAGCAGTTTATGATGATATTATGTTGAGTAAGAGAGGCAGGAGTAGATTTCTTTTAATCCTCGCAAATGTTTTAAACATAAAGAGGTTGATTTCAGTGATTGAAAACTCTATCAGGGCACGTTGGCAGGCTTTGCTGTCAAAAAGGCTCCAATTAGCTCTCCATCACCAAACAAGTGAGGATTTTATCATGTGCGATGTGTCTAACTTCAATCAGATAAATTACAGCAGGGGAGAAACACCTGCTGTTTGGAAAGTTTTCAGGGGGGTATGCCCACAGATTAGTTTGTTCTCAAACATTGCTGAGGATTTGAGCCAAGCCTACTGTTGCAGCACAGATAATGCTGTCCGTCTAGACAATCTGGCAGAGAACTTGTTTTTGCATGGTTTTAAAAGCTCTTCCCAGTCCCTTTAACTGGACACCATGATTCAACAAAATTTTAAAAGATGACAATGACAAAAAGGGGGAAGAAATTAAAAATAAAAACCAGGGAGAGAACTCATTTTTTACTTGTTATTTAAAAGGGTTTAAGGGGTGGTTTTTCATTCTCAGAGGTTGAAAGGGAACAAGCCGATGAAATGACAGAAAAATAAAAAGAGAAACATTCTAGAAGGTCGATAGAGATTTACCTTTCTCCTGAAGCCAATCTTCTACTGGCCGGGTATATTTGAACGGGATTTTCTTATTTGCCATTTGATAGCGCTCAATGTCGCTGTTGCCTTTAAAGTTTGAGAGTTTAACAAACAGCTTGAAACAGTCGGCAACAGCAACAGACATCAAACATTTATACAGTGGTTTATAACGACGTTTATCTTTGTTTAGAAGTATTTATAATATCTTTATGATGATTTTTTTTCTTCAAGTAGCTTTAGTTTATATTTTTTAAATGTATATTTATACAGCACACTCCACACCAATATTTAAGAAAAATATCCATCGACTAAAAGCACATTTTCATAGCACACAACACTTTTAAACAACCTGCAAGAAAAGGTAAAAACACAGGAAATACAATGCAGTCTACATAATATAATCATATTGCATAATAAAGATAGGTATCAACATGGTTAACTGCCTTTCTCTGTTGCATATTGGAGATAATTACAATGCACTTATTCTCCCACTGGACACCACCTGCTTTTACATTTCAAGGGCCAAGAAATGATTGGGTTAGAAGCGCATCTGAAAGGAAAGAGCTGTGTAGCAGGTTTGTAGGGGGGCAACGACGGAGGAGGAAGTGGTAATTTGAAGTACTGCAAACCTATTGGGAAGGAAGTCCCACAGCGAGACAGATTCGAGGAGGACAATGCATACAAATGATATCATTACCGACATGGTGGGAGGTCTTTTGGGTAAAAAAAAGGAAAAAAGCGCTGAACCCCAGCTCCCATATTCCCCTCTCCTGACACCATGGAGAATAAGTTACAGGTATATGGATGTTGAGGATAATAGGCCACCTTTTACATTGAATGTTAAGTGTTTACCTAGTATTTCTTTCTGGCATCCATTGTGTATTTTCCAGGTTGCAATATTTTGCCACAGAGGCATTCCCTATGAAAGACACTACAAATGGGATATTCAACTCTGCCTTTAAACATTCTGGGGTGCAACAAAAGACTGTGAAGCCTTAAAGAATAGTGACACCGTAATGTCACTCAGTCACCAGATGTGAAGATATTTGGATGGGAGAAAAGGGAATCAGTATGCCATGATGTATAACACAAATCAAAGGGCAAGGCTTTGTAATTGTGAGGAAAGGCGTTCTGGAAATGCTGCTGGGACTCTCAGGTGATTTATATACCAACTACATTATGCACACACATACTCAAGGCAACATGAGAGCATCCCTATTTTCACTCTTGGGTATAAGCCCCTACAATAATGGGTTGGCTGAGGCTCAGGAGGTAGAGTGGTTCTCCAATGATCGGTGGTTTCGATCTCTGGTTTATCCAGTCCTTTGGCAAGATGCTGAACTCAAAATTGCTCCCAAAGGCACAGCCATTGGTGGAGAGTTTGTGTGAATGAGCGTTGGACTAGACGATGAGCATTTTGGCAGCTGGCAAAGCAGCCTTGCCATTGGTGTATGAATGTGTGTGAACTATTAAATGTTGGCATTAAGGGTCAATTAGCTTGTTAGATTTAAAAAAAAGAACATGGTTTGGGCTAAACCACTGGACACAAAGGCCGATCTCCTGTGTTTGTTTGACCAACCCAACATAACTCCCTCCAACCCTCTTTTGAGGGCTTTTGATCTTTTTTCAGTTTGCCGGTTACATTGGAATAACCAAAAGCCTAGCGTCTCATACACACTTAAGGGGGATATGTGTGTCAGTTTAAGATGCTGACGGTTACTGTCAAGTGTCGGTATTTGACACCCTTGGAGTGAGACCAGACTGCCAATTGGGACCTACCTGACCAAGTGTGTGACCATTTCTGGGTACGATATCATGCATGTCTTTATTCTACACATTCTGCTACATCTTTTTGGTCTTTCATGGTTCAGTTATTCACTACATATCTGATTAACCAATGTACCTGCTGATTAAAACTGCACGTTAGGACAGAGCACACCACAGTTACATCAAACTGTTCATTAAGCCTCTTATACTTCAAAGCAGTTAGGTAAACCATATGCTCATATCAGTTTCCTCTCCCCACTCCTCAATTCTATCATTCCTTTCTACCTGGAAAACAAAGTCAAGTTCTTAGCTTACAGCCAGCTGGGCGGGATGTGTTTGGATATGGCTGTGAGGGATCTCCAGGAGCTAAAGGACTGTATCTGCAGCGTGCCAGCAGGTTAATCAGCTACTAGCAGGGCTTCCACCCTATTCCTTTGATCTCAGGCAGGTTTCAGGTGGCAGCCAAATACGCTCTCCACTGGACGAGGGCCACATAGGGAGGCATGGTGGTTGCATGAGAAACCGGAGGAAAGACGGAAAGGTGAGGACTTTCAGTGAGCTAGATGGAGGGACGGAGTGGGGCGGGAATGACACGGGAGGGAGGATGTGCAGCGTCTACAAAGCGTTGCTAATATGTTCACTTAGCTGGAGTGAAATCACATCTGAAACTGAGAGAATGCCGGGTAAGCTTGGCCTGCATCGCTAATGGCTTAGTTTCAGGTATAGCTCTTACATTGCTCTGGGTGATTAATGAGGTGACAGCCCCCCCCTGTAATGAATACACCACAAGCTAATTGTCCAACTAATGAGAAAAATCTCTCTAGTTTGTCAATTTGATATTCAATTTCTAAAGGTGACTACAGAATGGATGACCTTACCAATAAAAGCACTATTGTTTATTAGAAAATCAATCTGCTTTCAAGGTTTAGGTTTTTTTTTCAAAGCAGAGTGGAAATATATTTCACTTTTTTTTATATCAAGCTTTCATTACAAAGACAGTCCAATTTAGCAACATTATGTGTTTGATTATTTGTCATATTTCATCTAAAAATCTATTACCTGTTTGAAGTTGCACATACATTATATACAGTTCAACTCTGCATTATTTACTGAGTTTTTTATTAAACTTTGTTAAGTTGTTCGGTCATAAATCTCCGGCACAGACAACCTAATTTCTATTTTCTTATTTTAAACCCCTGGCATACAAAACATTTAAGCCTTTACATTCCTTAAATAAAACCTTAGGGAAGCTGTCCAATGTGATCAATTAATATGTAGAACGCCTTATGTTTGGAACTGGAACCTGGACCTCCTCAACTGATATTATAACCCCCAAAATCAATCAAAGACTGCACTGTATTCTTAGTCATAAAAAAAAAAGGATCCATACCAAAGTGCCAACTGTTAAAGGCTGGCAGAGAGTGGATTAAGGGCCATCAGAAAACCTACTATATGACTTTGATTCAAAATCAGACCAGTTCTTAAACATTTGCGAGCCCTACTTAAATTAAATTGAGCCCGGTGTCTCTGACATCATGTAGCAGGTTTTTGATTACTCTAACACATAATCATTGTTACCTATTGTGTTAGATTTCTAAATATGAGCTTGTGTTTGAGTCTGTTTGGTTTCATTTTCTTTCTGTTTTATATTTTGTTTCTCCCTCTTGTGGCATCAATTTATTTATTATACTTTTGTTTTTACTTATTAAAATGCGCAAATATATCGTTAAATTGTTATTTATAATGAGTAGTACTAATATTACGACAATTATTATGATTAGTAGCAGCAACATTAGTAGTAGTAGGACTAAATACCCTTGCAGTGTTAACAACATTTTGGTATTATTTTTCTAAATGTCCACATGTGCATGCCATGCATATTTAGCATTTTTCTCACACATCTGACTGGCTGATGCAGACCTTTTTCATCCTGTTATTTTTCATATTTGTTGCTGTGTCTGTGTCTCCTTTAGCCCTAATGAATGCATCCCCCATTTTTTTTCCTCCCAACCAAAACAAAGTCTAAATGTTTCCCCTTTGGTGGCAGCCGTTCAGTCAACACAAACACTGGCACGCCGACAGTCATCTGCTGGTCGTTCGCTTCGTTCTATTCAGTTTACTTGCCAGACTAATCTCACCGGGGTTCCATCGCGGTGCCAGGGATGAGAGCGCATCAAAACTGCGAAAATGGCTGCTGTGACAGGCTGCTGGCATTCTCTCTATTTGGGGATGATGAGTGCATTTGATAAACTGCCGCCTTGTCCAAAAAGTCATCATTCCCCGGTTCCACTCCATAGCTAGCTGTTTCAGCACCTAGTTCAGTGTATCCTGCACTGCCCACCTCATTTGCAAATCCACACCTGGCTTCCATGTGTTTATTCTTTTCTCTATTTAGTCATTCATTCTGTTTTTTTATTCACTATCCTTCTATTCTCTTTCCATCCGTCTCTCTGCATTACAATTGGCCCTCCTTGCTCTCCTAGGCTGAATCACACCGCTTCAGCTAGAGTCACAATTTTCTGGTATCATTAATCTACTCTTTAGTCCCATTCTCTTGTTCTTTACCAATCTATCTGTCTACACGTCAGCTCTTTCTACCTTCTGTCAACTTATTCCAGTCATCTACTCCATTAAATGCCTCTGTATTCCCTCACTGACTGCATTTCTTCTCTGTTCACCCACGTTCCTCTGTTTTTTTTTCCTCCTGCTTTGTTTTTCCCTCTATCCACTTCCATTCTCTCTCAGACGTCAGACAAAGCCAAGGAGTAAATTCATCATTTATCAGGTCGCTCTGAAATTTATGGTGTTGAAAGGATGAATTAGACTGGCGGCTTCCACGCTCAGCTTAGTCGGAGTTCTGAGAGCGACAGAGATTGTGTCTCAGATAGGGCTAATCATGTTTGGCCTCGGGGACGCGAGGGGATTTATCTTGTTCCCGAGGAATTGTTTTGTCTGAATTTCAAGACAAAGACTGGCAGATATCTTGAAAACGGTTCTACTCATTGTGCCTGTTTCAGGTTGCAGGAGCATTGTGTGCATTGGTGCTTGGATAAAGGTCTTTGTGTGTTTGAAAATGAACACAAGGCCAACCCTCCTGTGACCAGAAATGATGGAGCGCGCACACACACACACACACACACACACACACACACACACACACACACACACACACACACACACACACACACACACACACACACACACACACACACACACACACACACACACACACACACACACACACACACACACACACACACACACACACACACACACACTTTTACTCGAGGCACAAGCAGAGAGTAGTTAGGCCAATGGTCATTCATCTGAGACAACGCCTGGGCCGCAGCCAGCTCCTGCAAAACGTGATACACGATTTCTGCCTGGCTCGGTCTAATAATTCTCTCATTCAAAGAAACAAACTCATGCAAAAAGATCATGTAATACAAAATCAAAGAGTGCGAGGATTCGGAGAGTTATATAAGGAAATTGGAACCCTCTCACCAAACAAAGGCAAGCCTCTGCAGTAATGCGCGTTGTCACAAAAGTAAAATCACGATTGTAGAAGAGCTGCGATGAACAACAAATGGAAAAAAGGAGGGGAAACACGGAATAAAAAGGAACTGATGACAAAAAAAACGAATGGAGGGGCATCGTTTGGTGTGTGTGGGGGGGGGGCACACACACAAACACACACACTAAACTCACGTAAGCTGCCTATGGAAAAGCTGCTTTTTGGGATCAGACAATGCTGTGTAGAAGTTGTGTGGTGTGTTATGCTTCAATAGACCTCACATTCAAATGCAAAATTATTCCTGGAAATTGTAGCCTTAGAGTACTACCTTCAAACTTCAAATTGTCAAAAGAGGACAACACTCTGTTTATTAATGAAGTCAGATTTGGTGGTGTTATGATTTACTTCACAGTTATGTTTGCATAGGGGTGGGCAACTTCCTACAAATATAATGCTGCCAGTTTAAAACCACTGCAAACTACAAGCTCGACAATAAACATTCATTCCATATCAAAATGTATTCATTTAATTATTTGTTAATTTATTTATTCATGTTTACTTTTCTTTTCCAAGTAATTTGAGTAAAACTTGGAATTCAAAAAGAACATGCTAGTCTCACTGCTCGTGCTTATTTCCCTATTTTTTTTAGCAAAATAGCCACATTCCACTATGACAGTAATTACGATATAATAACAATGTATTATAATATAATTAACAGGTCTTCCCCAAGAAAGAAGGAAATGTGTTTAAATCTAACCCAGCATTGATCTAGGTCACGTTGTTAAAACCTCCTGCTGTCATTAAAAACAGAGAGTAACACCTTTGTATTTTGATGGTCTAACTCTGCTGTTAAGATGTGCAATTTACACACCCCGGGCTATTTTGAAAGTGGCTTTGAATGACAAGCAATCCACCGACACCTTTGTTCTCACCCATTCCCCACCAGTGAGAAAGGGCATACCCGGATCCGGTAACTGTTTATTGACGACCTGCGAGCCGTCTTGGCGGTCTGCTGTCTTCAAGTTAAGCATTAGCAGTGTGCGAAAGCAGTCGATGAGTCTGCACCCCAAACATGTAATTACTCATGAGATGACAATGCCTTTACAAGGCATAGAGGGAGGGCAAAAAAAATCAATCATCGTTGAATTGCTATCACTGAGTGTCCTGCAAATTACCTGTGCAGAAGAGAAAAAGAAATTACAACGCATTCGATCCCCCGACCTCAACTCGATGGCAGGCAGACAGAAAAGGGAACAAAACCTCGACAGAATCACTAGGATTGAATACAAAGCTGAAATAAATCAAACCTCTTTCTGTTGTGCATGCTTAAACCGAGACACAAACCCAACGGACATTTAGCGGTGATTTTTTAATAGATGCTAGCTTTGGATCATAGACATTGATGGACGTATTGATAGAACGATTGATCGCTGATGGAGAAAGCATTTTCACGTAATTATGTCAATAGTAGGTGTTCAGATGAAATGAATGGAGAAAAACTACCTCCGCAAATGCCTACAGGATGGAAATGCCACTCGTGAGCATGTCCTCTCCCAGATGTTTTGGAGTTTCTCAGTATTCCCCAGTATTAGTGTGGCTGAAATGCAGTTACGAAACCTGTCTTACGTTATTTGGTCCAGAAAGAAAAAAAGTGGAAGACAGCCGTCGGCAAAAGAAAGCCAGAGACAGAAGAGATTAGCATCACCTGCGCTGGCATTGAACCAGAGCAAAACAGCGTGCCAGGTCACGCCAGGAGAGGAGGCTGCCCTGTCCTCGATGATGGCATGCAACTAGGAGCACGCTATAGGGCTGCTGAGACATAGGGCTTAGAAGTGAAAGGGATCAACTCCTATTTATTTGCTCCTTACCATCGGGGGAGCATCAGCATTTTTTTTCTGTTTTCCAAAGTCTTAGCTAGGGATCCGCAGTTCTGGTCACATTAGCTCCACATCTGGTAATGTAACTATTCAATCTTCAACATTATCCTACATCTGTTTTCATCCAATTATGTCTTGCTGCTGCGGTCCAATTTTACCTCAGAGATCAATAAAGTTTCATATTATCTTTTGTCATCCCAACTTCTCTTCGCCTCAACTGCCACTTTGTGCCCGTGTTGCTTCCCTGTGCGTCTGCTCCGTTTGACTGAGTGAAATTGAAGAGTGGGTAATAGGGAACAAGGAAACAACTGTGGCCTCTCCTAAGCTGGCTGGCAATGTAGACACTGCTATCAAAGACCAGGAGAGCCAACTCAATTTAATGGACTGTTAAGTAGAAGCGGTAGAGGGTTTTTTTCCCCCTTCCTTCCTCCTCTCTCTCACACCTCGCTAGCTGAGCGGCACATCTCTGTTCCAAATGAAGGAAGTGCCTGAGTGAGCACTGTTTGATGACCCCATTTGTATTCTGCTGCTGTGCTGCTTTTGCTGACCTGGGAATGAGAGATATAGACAGGCAGCGGCTTTATCTGGCCAACCGGCCACCCTTGGTTTCTGCCTCTATCTATTGCTTACCCACTGACCAAATGTGTCTTGGTGCCTTTCAATCCCTCTCCTGAAATAAACAAGCCAGCTGTTGCACAGTTAATGCCTCTTCTGAGACAAAAGATGGTAGCTTGGTGTATTCCTCTCCTGTGGAGTCAGGTGTGAGGCGCATGAAAGTGGAGACGTTTTTTGAGTCATGGTTTGCTGCAGGTGTATAGCAGCAGAGTGTGTGCTAATGCTACTGGAGGAGACTTAGTCTCTTGAAATGTTTTACCAAGAATAATGGAAGAGGAAGGATCATGCTACCTCTGCTTCAGTCACAAACATGGGTGGAAGGGTTAAGAATGGGCCACAGAAAAATCCATTACATTTTGGAGCAACTCTGAATTACAAGGCGGATACACATAACTTTTATGAGCTTTTGGAGGGATTTGTTGAACAATTAAAGTACAACAATATTTTTTTTGCCTGTGTTGTATCCACATTTAGAACCACACTTCATGAAAGTTGGCTTCCTAATTTTGGGGAATTGGGCCCATCCTAGGATTGTGGCAACACAATTGGCCTTGATGGAAGTCTGCGTTCCCTAAGTACCATTCTGGATGTTTTTTTTCTTGTTGGAACCCTTTGCTTAAGCAAATAGGTGATGTCCAGTGGTGAAAATTCAAACTTTACTCCAATTATCGGACAAAGATAAAGAAAAGAGGCAGTACCTGTGGGAAAGTGTTCATTGACGGGCCAGTTGTCCACCTGCAAGGTGGCGTTACCCCCGTTCCTGGTGAATCGGACCAAATGGTATTTTCCGTCGCTGATGTCCGTGGTTGTCTCCTTAACACTGATGTCCACCGTCCCAATGTTGAATGTCACACCTACTTTGCCTTGATCCTGGAAAAGACACAAAGAAAAAAAGAGCAGAAGAAGTTAGGGATCTGATTCCAGCATTTAATACATTTACATATTTGAATATAGTACTTTTTATGAAAAAGCAATTGGCATTACATGAAGAAAGCTATGTTTCTCAGTAAATCACATTTGTCCCCAAGCTAGACAAATTTGAACATTTGAACGGGTGCTGTGCCAAGATACAACCTATTGTTGTGCAGTAACAAATTAATTATACAATAAACTAACTGTAAAAGTTCAATAAAGCTACTTGGATGAATGCCCTCGGCTAGTGCTAATGGCGAACTACTCAGAGAACCTGAGGACGCCAGCGCTACGCTTCATTATACCACTGTAATGTGATGAAAATAGGCTGCCAGCAGAGATTGTAATGATGAGTAATGCTCCCTGCAGCCTGTCACTGCAAAACTGGCAGGACAGATGCCTTTTTCTGCTATGGTCCTTCCAAACAGTATGAATACCATATGTTTTGTTTAGCTCCTAATGTTAAGCCAGTGTCCCCGTGTCCATAAATCGTCATTCCTCCCTATCCTTTCCTGACTCCTCTCCCCTCGACCCCACTAGTTTTCATGATCTGCCAGTGTGTTTTATTGTGGCTGCTTGCGTATTAACGGGCATGTTGGCGTTACAAGCATTTTTTTTTTTTGAGCAGATGAGTTGAGTGAGTGGCAAAGGAGTAGGGCTGTGTCTTCTGTGTCATATGTTTTAATCACCCCCAGGGAATCTCTCTGTGTAATTAGCTACTTTAGAAGGCAGGAGAAGAGGGACCATTTCTCATAACAAAACCAACATTAAGAAGACTTGCACAGGGGACAGACATATTGTTAAGTGTTCAGCTGAGACTTGCATGGCTAACTGCTACAATCCAGGCCATGATAATGTCAAGCTTAAATTCCTGGTATGCAATGAAGCGTTGCATAAACTTGGTGATCTCTATTAAATGTAAGACGCTATTAATACCATAGGAGAGCAAAACATTACTATAATACCACTGGATTATTTTACAAAGCTGCAGTGTACACTAATAAATGAAGTGTATGATTTTATTGGGGGCGGGATGACCTCAGGCTTCAACATTTTTCTAAGTTAGTTCAGCCTTACTTATTTCTGCTGTTTTCATAAAAGAGGACTACTTGAAACCTCATGGAAAAAGGGGACACATACTGTATTAACTTTTGAATCAAGTTTGTAGCAGCAGATGTCTCTCTTTTTATTTCTCTAAATTATGATTCAGTTTTTGTTTCTTGGCAAGTGTCGAGAGGCACGGGAAAATATACTTGTCTTAATTTAAGGCACAGTGCGAACAGCAGATGTTTTCTTGGAGTTTTTTGAGGAAGAAGGAATTTGCAGTAAAATGACTTTGTAGGAATGAAGGAGGCTGTGCAGTTTCCACGACAGGTTCTTTTATCCGCCGAGAATATTTCATGCCTCACTTGTAGAGTGAAACACCCTTTGTCTATTCATAAGAAAAGATGTTGTTGAGACCATGATGCGAGGAACATCAGAGCGTCTCTCCACTGTAAAAATTTCCTGCTCCACTAATAATAGAAAAAGAATGTCGCCAAAGACACGAGAAACCCATCTCCTAAAAACCAAGGTAGGATTGAGAGTGGGAGCCCGACGCACCGGATATCTGAAATCGCACTTAACGTCTCAGTCAGAAAGGCTGTAAATGGGCTCTTAATTTAAGCAGTCATCATTAAGGCTTAGAGCAACACGCAAATGCATACTATAAAATCTGGAACGGGCACATACAAATAACCCATGCGCCTAAAGGCTGAGGTAAGCACACTCACAAGAATATGTTGATGATTTAATGTGACATGGAATATGTGTTGTACCGTGAAAGATACTACGAAAGCATCCCCCTGACTAATGACAGGACCTTTCTGTGGTATGAACAAACACTATGTCTGATGGCCTGAGTGCAAACAAAGCACAGACAGACACATCAACTCTGGTACATCCACGGTGACCTTCAGATGCTGTGGCAGTCCCGGCTCTCCTGTGTAGTCGCATCAAAGCCACATCACTGACCCACTAATACCTACAAACAAAGACGGATCATCACCCCCCTGGCCTTGGTACAAACAAACAGCAAAACACAACAATTGTACACCTCTGTAACTGTTGCTGAGTGCCTCCGGGCGGTGTGCAGAGGGGGAACTGAGTGTTAATGCTTTGCAATGGCACACTCCTCTCTTCTCTTCTTCTGCTGCTGCACTACTCCTGTTGTCCGGCTACCCTTCCGCCTCAGCCACCGCCACCCACCTGCCAGCCAGCCCACCCCCGCGCTGCAGCAAGGTTTGATTGACAGATCCAATTACGTTTTTTATTGGCCTGTCGCTCGCGAGGCGGGAAGGCACTTCATTGTCTCCCGAGCAAAGGGGAGAAATGGCTATTGTTCTCTTAGTGGAAAAGATGATGGCCACTATTCCAGGAGTAAACAAATGATGCACGGAAAATCACTTTCAAACTCACACATACTCTCGATTGCCAAAACACACACACAGAAAGTCATATAGTGTAACCTTGCGCTACAGGAGCTTTGTTTCAGTGGCATCATGAGGAAAGTAATACAAAGCAGTGTCCACAGATTCTCAGTTGCTCTCTTAACAATCTAAATATGGCATTACAGTAGAGAAAGTGATACATTACCAGTGTAATGTGCTAATGCCCTTTTATAGTATAACATGCTCCCACACTCTCTATTTAATGCCAATCAGGAATGCATACCGCTTTGCCGCTATAGGAGTAAAATGAGATTATGTTGGCAGTTTGTTTGTGCGTCACAGTAAGCGCTACAGTATGTGTGGGCATGTTGTGTTCACGCTCCGTGTAACTAAGACTGATAAATGTAATTCCAGCGAGCTAACCCTCCTCCTGGCCCCGGCTTGGCACAAGGAGCTCCAGCAGTCCCACGTGACCTGCCACACACCGACATCAGTAATCAGGCCCGCCACAATCCAATTCAGGGCCGATCAATGCCTCCAACACATGCAGAGCCCCCCGGGCAGAGTGACAGGAGAAAGACTCAGTCGAAGCGGTGGTGGGCGATCCTGCAGACCGCCATTACAGACAGCCACTTAGAAGACAGCTCCTGTACAGGGGACAAGCCCCTCACAAAAGACCCCATCCCCAGCTCGCTGAATGGTCATTCTGCTAAGCCACAGGCTCCGGCCATTTTGTAGAGGTAAGATGGGTGGAATAAGCACATTTAGCTCTGCTGGGGATAAAAAAAAAAAAGGCTGACAAAAGAGGTATGGAGACAGAGAGAGAAACGGAGAAATGTATGCGGCTATATGCCAGATGTTTTTTTTTAAGAAGATGTGCATTGGAAGCCCTTTATGGTCAGAGAATGTTATTACAAAAGGTATTGCATTGCAATCAAACCTTGATTGAAATTTGGTGCCAGCACAGAGTAGTTGTAGCGGGATGACTCCAGTGGATCTATATTAAGTCTCAGTTGGGAGGGAGGAAGATCTGATATCAGGAATGTCAAAATGTCCCAGGGTGGGAGTTTCGGTTACATATCCACCCTTTCATCTGACATCAGCGCTTCAGTTGGATTTTGTGGTCAGGGGCCATCAAAACTAGATCATAGAAGCATTGGAAGTAGAATCAATAGAGTGGAGAAGCTAGGACAACGTGAGACACAGCGGATTGATGCACCTGGCCTTCACACTGCCAAAGCCATTTATCGTCAGTAATTGACAGAGATAACTCATGGACGGCGAAGTGATTTGTAGCTGTCTGTTCTTGTGCGCATCAGGCTCCGGAGTAAGAAATTTGCTAAAGGGTAGGATGTAAGAGGCTGTTCAGGAGAGGTTTGTGTGTGTGTGCTGGCCTTTAGAGGCAGTCATTTCTTCATGTACAGAATGTACTGACAACTCGACAGGCCCTAGGCTGGGCAAGAGCCCGGCATATTTGTTGCGGTCTTGAAATTGTGTAAGGCTATTGGTGAAATTGAAAGTCCTCATTATAGGAAGAATGTCTCTCTATTTCCACAATAAATAAATGGATCAGTCACACAAAGGAAACATACAACCAAACAAATGTGAGAAACCGGATCAAAGCTTTGGACGATAGAATATTTTCGAAAGTCTGCATGAACTGGAAATGTAGCTTTGAGTGGTTTAATGTTTGGTTTGCACAACATTTGATAGAGAAAAACAAAGTATATGTCCTGAAATATAATCAACAAACCCCAAACAATTGTTTTAGTGTTTCAAAACACAGATTTCCGTCTGTGCCGCCGAGCTGCATGATTGTTATAAAATGTAAAAAACACATGATCATTTTTGCATTGTTGAACTGAATTTCCTAAGTGCAATAAACATGGGCATAGTCTTACATACTGTGTCCTGCTCAAGCACACTTTTAGTATATAGTAAAAAGACTAAAATGTACCACTTTTTGGGTTGACTTAGCTAAAAACAACGGCACCCAAAAAACTTATGAAATCAATTAACCTTTATATTAATACGAATGTCACCCATATTTCAAAAAATACACACAGAAAAAAAAAATTCACTGACACTGTCCAGAAATCAAAAGTAATTGAGAGACGGTT
Organism: Eleginops maclovinus; assembly: GCF_036324505.1. Classification (NCBI taxonomy): domain Eukaryota; kingdom Metazoa; phylum Chordata; class Actinopteri; order Perciformes; family Eleginopidae; genus Eleginops; species Eleginops maclovinus. The sequence continues at coordinate 15,421,486 of NC_086363.1, read as the reverse complement.
TGATGGAGTAACACAGGGTTTTGCCCTTCTTTTGGGATTTGTTACCAGAAGAAAAATATCCATCCTAAAATAAACCCTTTAACACCAACGTGTCCAGCTGAAAAAAGTGTCCTTGTTACTCTGTCAACTCTGATTGACGCACTTTCAGGAGGTTTCATAGGGGCTGTTGCTTTGATAGAAAGTATTTTCTTTGAGAACGTGACACACAAACTTCCCAGAGTAACAAGGCCGGCGACTGAAAAGAAGAGTTGTGACTTTTAAATGGGATTTTTCAATGTGGTGAGCAACATAAAAACTACTTCTATTCTCACCCATTGTATTGGTGTGGCAGCAGAATCTGAAACTCAAAAACTCGGGCGAATCATTTAAAAACGTTCTGCCTGGCTAGATGTCAACAAATATTTGTATTGTATAATTGAATGAACTGCCTAATTAAGCAGGTATAAGGGCAATGATTGGGTTTGGCTCATCCTGAAGCAAATACAAAGTTATGAAAGGGATGTAAAGTATTGAAGAAGAAAGAAGGGGGTGAAAATACATATTTTAATAGGATGAATAAAACTGAATGTTAAATACATGCGGCTGCTCAGAGCAGTGATGCATACGTAGTGCTGCTGAGGGACAGGAGCCAAACGAGGCCCACATTTTTGGGAAGATATATATTCTGCACTGGCACTGAATAAAACACTGCAGACACGGTTTTACTTTCTCATAATAGAAACAGAGGCTAGGTTCGAGGTTTTGCTTTATACGGCGACATACTTAATGCACTATTCAAATAAACGTTTCTCTGAAATCTGTGAAATGCCATTAATCATTAATTGGCTCAAACGTTCATTCAGACATTCGTAATCGGCAGCCGAGCTGTTGTGAGAGGCGATGTGAGAGGATACAAGGCGCTAAGGCCTGGTGCCTCTGAAATATTGATCACACCTAAAAGAACCCAGAGGTCTAAAACAGGCTATATTTCACACCTGAGAGAGCCAGGAACAGCTTCATCGAATGGACAGGAACAAAATGGCTACCATCTTGCTTTACTTAGTGCTATTGAAGGTAATTGTTAGGGGTTATAGTAGCGAGTCCATTAGCCAGTTGGTTTATGCAAAAGAGTGCCAGCTAATGTTAGCCCAGACTGAAGAGGAAGAGTCATTGCATTTTTAATACAAACACAAGCAGCAGAAGCGTTGCCGGGGAAGGTAATGGCTTTGACTCCTGCGTTCGGGCTCAATGTCAAACTCTGAGCTCCGCTCTTTGATCCTCTGCCGCAGAATATGAATCGCGCAGGGTCAGCCTTATCAATTATTTACAACCGCTCTTTCTCTATTTCCTGTTTGTCCGCTCTTGTGGCTGTAACTTGCCCTGACACTAATGGCGGACGGCTCGGTGAAAACATTTATCAATGCTACCGCAGAGGCCTCTCCAGCTCCATACTATCACTTTCAGGCTTTTGGAACTTAGAGTACTGACACTGCACTGATTCTTATCATCACTACTATACTTTACCGCATGATTCTTGGCTGCATTGTTTCAGAAAGAGCCACTGTCGCTGAAATAACCTTTGCTTGCTGCATTCTGTACAGCCCATGAATCTGAAGCTAATTTCAAGAACTATAGAGCATTGCTATAACAATATATTCTGTACTTCACCTTACCACAGCGCACTTAAAACTTTTATACATTCAAAAATCTGGAGCCAACTTTCGTACTTTGGCATTTTGTTACTTCTCTGACATGACAACTAATTGTAATAAAAGTGATTTTTTTGGGCATGTAAATGTTCAGTAAACGCTCTGTATTTACTTCACGACATCACTATGAAACACTCGCAATTATATTGCCTAGTGATCCAACACACTGTACATGATAGGCTAAGGGGCGGGACATTACCCACACATCTCTAAGCCATTGACCAATCAGAACAGAGCCGGCCAGCTAACTAATCAGGGCAGACTGGGCTGAAAGTGAACATGATATATCCTCTTTCTAAAAAATGCATACGTTTGGATTGATAAAATGAACGAAGTGTTCATTTTATCAATCCAAAATGAAGACTGTTAATGCTCACACGCAAGCCATGAAATGAATTTATTCTAATAGCAAATTCAGCCAATAACAATATCTATTTTGCACCTGAAACCTTCTATCTTTACAAAATGTATAACTAGATGTTCCAAAATCTTACTGTAGACTGCCAAATGCAAACAACGGTAAGTAACACCAGTTCCAAAGTGCAAACCATTTAAATATCACACTCCATTTCTGTATATGGTTAGAATATTACACAGTTGAGGTAATTATAATGCATACTGCTTAATTACAAGCTTGCTAAATCACAGAAGCGTGGTGAAACTTCCGCCATGGATTTTCATCTGCCTGACCGGCTGATACACGACTTAATTTGCACCTTTTGCGCCGGCCAACGACAACATGTAATCAGACCTCATGCAAAGCAAAGAGCCTTAGTTGCCCACACACACACACACACACACACACACACACACACACACACACACACACACACACACACACACACACACACACACACACACACACACACACACACACACACACACACACACACACACACACACACACACACACACACACACACACACACACACACACACACACACACACTTGTATCAGTACCATACTTGGACTGATGTTTTGCAACAGCTGTTTGGAATAAATCTTTAGTTTGATTGCAGTTACTCGGTGTGCATTCAGATGTGATTTCATTTAACTCTGCACCAGGGTGCATTAAAGAAAAAGCCGCTTTGGTTTGACCTCACACTGCACCGTGTTGGGCCACATGGTCCCTGCGCACCAAGGGTCTCATTTAGTGGGAAAAAAATAACCAATGAATGGGATTTGTGCTAGATGGAATAATATGCTGTGAAAGTCCATTAGGGACTAGGCTAATGAAATTGAAACAGCTTGGTGATCAAATTAGAATCTGTTCGGCAGATATTTAATTTAATGTGCTGCTGAATTTGAGCACTTTCTTTTCGGTGGACCCAGAATGAAACCAGCGCGCAATAAATCAAGCTGGGACCCAATTCATCCCACGCTTTCTCTTTTCTCTATTTGTTCTGATATGAATTACTTTCTATTGTCTGTATTTGAACACAGCATTCAGTGTTTAGCTAAAAATAAATGCAGAAGAGTGTACACAAGCGACTATATCGTTGAGCTTTTGGTGTGTTTTTTCATGGAGAATACCTTCAGTCACAACGCCATGCTTCGCTGCAGCTGCTTAAAGAGTCACGGGGTGAAATTATTTGAATAGACACACAAACATTTCAGCTTGTTTGAAGAGCTGCCCTCTGTATTTTGCACGCTCTCCTTACCATGCCTGAGCCAATATGCAAAAGCAAACCCACACTGTGAGGAAAGGGGAAAGAGAGAAAGGATAAGAAATTTAACAGTAGCAGATAGCTGCACATCATCGTCCCAATTAACAGAATGGATGGTAATTATTGGAGGGAGAGATGCTGTTCTAATAAAACGAGTTGGACAAAGTTGCTCTCTTGTCTTGTGTGTGGTAGCCATAAACATGTCTTTGAGCGAAGATTGGACCACAGTTCATTGAGTAAGGAACACACAGACAGACAAAGAGACGGAGAAAGAGACAGAGAGGCTTCTCCTCCATCTGTTTATGTTCACATAGTATTCTGGGCACGTACTCCCAGGCACAAACACACAGGCTGATGAATGTAAACACACACAATTGTGAATACACACACAGACGGTTGGCTTTTTTCAAGATTTTGTCACAGCCCTTGTTTGTATAATATCTGCTTGCTGCGTTAAAATTAGAAGTGGTAACACCCACGTGTCTGGGAACAGGTGTTAAGATGCTAACGCTAATTTGGATTGCTAATGGCCGCCATCTACAGTGTTCTTTTCATTTGACAACCCATGGCAGGCTATGAAGGTTAAAAGAGGGGAGGGTAGGGATGTATTCCAATCACAGAACATGACAAGGCAGGAAAAAGGGCTTCCTTTGCTCTCCGCAGAGGGGGGGGAAGTTGGGCCGCCCTAGCGCCAAAGCTTGTTGGATCGCCCAAAAACACGCCAGTAGCAGAAGGGGTGGGTGGTCTGTTGCTAAGGGTAACCTGCCTGGGATCAAGAGCCTACCCTTCACCTTGCCTGCTGAGGTGTCAGGGATGAAGGTAGAGGCAAAGGATTGAAATAAGAGAGATGAAAGGATGAAATTGGACGTGTAGCTCTGAGGTGAGGAGGAGTGAGAGGGAGCTGCAAAAAAATGATTAACTGAGAATAGAGTGCATTAGGTACCCCGGTCCCAACGCACTCTTTTTTTTCCTCTCTTCTTTCTTTCCATTTCTCTACTCAAGAGATTCATTTTTTTTTTATTTGAGATCCATTTAGTTTCAAATCCACCCAGTCTCTCTGAGATGATATCAATTCGTAGGTCGCTCCCTCCCAATGAGCAGTGAAGTTGCAGATTGCTGCTGTTTGAATTCGCACCATTTGAGGCGTAATTGCTTCGAAGAGGATAGATAATGATTCTGTAAGAAGAGAAAGTGAATCTCCAGTTCTTATAAACACTGCTATGATGGAGTTATATTGGGAAATTCTAATGGTAATTTAATGGGAAATTAGTACGAAACACTCACTGTACCACATTTTTCATCTTTCAACAGTAGTGGAAAGCCAATTACATTTCCTCAAGAACTGTCTTAGGTACGGGTTTGTGGATTCAATTGGTATTTCCACTTTATGGTACTTAACTCCACCACATTTTAAATATTGTAACTAGGTACTTTTCTTATTAAGAATTTAAATATACTGCATTATTAACGATTAAAAAATATATTTCCAACCTTTTCGGTTTGCAGCCCTTGACAAAAGAACTGTCTACTTGGTGCCCTTAAGTAGTACGTTTCAGATGTCTATTATTTATTAGGAATTTATCCTAAGAGAGTTTCATTTAAACAACTGTTCCAGGGGGCAAAGTGGTCAAACTAGTATTTCACATTAAAATTCAAAGATTAGAGGATGAATACAAATGTGTTTTAGAAAACTAGGGCTCCAAAGATTGATTGATTAGTCGTCATCCATTACATTGATCACCAACTGTTTGATAAATGATTCATTTTTGTTTGATTTCAGCTCCTTAGATGTTTCTGTTTTGTTAACTTCTGGCCATTTTCTCACATTTTATAGACTGCACAACTTATCGATTACCAAGCAAATCAAAGACGACCCAAAGCTACAGGTGGCCCCTTCCTGCGCTATTAATCAGATAAAGATACCCCAGATTAACTTTGAGTGTTTTCCTATTAGGCTACATTAAAGAACCCCTGGATTGTACTACCCTACTGTTTATAAAGTAGTTAAAACTAGCTACATCTTGGAGAGCTATAAAAGTACAATGCTGCTTATAATACATTCACATACACATCTAATTCAATTTAAGTTACAGTACATTGGATAATATTCCTCAGAATAGGAAGTTTTATTTTGATGTTTCCGATATACTTTGTGTATAATACTTTTCACTTCGACACTTAAAGTGAACTGTTATATAACTAAAGGACCTGAACAATTCTGTCAGCCCTTTCTTCCAGTGACAAGCACAGATCTGTTGCCTGGAGTGCTCTTACGGAGCGCTGACCTCGGGCAGATATAATGTAAAGTATGAATGAATACCTGAATGGGCACAATACAGCGGCGGACTCAGAGCTCTCCTGCGGCGATGCCTTAGAAGCCACACTGGGCAACATATGCCATCTCCATGTGCACGACTGTCATGTCAGCTTGATACTGGTCAACAGTCCAAATCTCACTTTGCATTTATTCATTTCCAATTCATGACCACATCCGGCACATTACAGCTGTGTTAAATCAACCAGAACCGCGCTGAGCTCCCCGGAATGCATAAAAAGATGATCTGATGATTGATTAAAGACATTTTTAAAGCTTTTAGTTGACCGATTATTTGGCTTTACCCTGCGTTATGGAGCGGTATATTGAATTTAACAGCAGGGGATGGAGTATAGAATATTGTATAAATGAGATAAGAGGATTGTTTTTTAGCGAAAAGTTACATTTGGGAAAGGGTTAGACCAGGGTTTTTACAGATAAGTCACGCTATCAGACCCCTCGCTGTTAGGCAGCATGGGGAGTCTCAGCAGCTGTCACCGCCGCTTAGAGTTTCTTTCATGTGTGTTTTGAGTCTAGGTGATATGGAGGGCACAGGGGGAAAGGAAATATGGCAAGAATGAACAAACAAAGTAAACTAAAGTGGCTGTGTTTAGAATCACAAATATGGAGGCAGAGGAAAGGGAGCACAGAAATTGAGACATGAATTGCCAGAGCCTAAAATGGCTGAATTAAACCGGAGGAGATCTAGGTCGGTGTGTCTCTCCCTCTTCAAGGAATGCTAAGGACAGTGCCCCATTTCCGGAATTCTTTGGACACTTTCAGGGAAAACTGAATACTACACTTGTGGATATTTTCAAAGCATGTCTGAATAAACATCATGAAGTATTATTCATGGACAACAACATAATAGCAAATCTTCTTACACCCTTCCTTGTCAATTATTCTGCATAATTAATTTCCCCTCGCAATTTCGAAAAAGGCATTATTTTTCATTAAATTAATTGGCCCAAAAGTAATAAAGCACCAGCCAATTTTTTTTTAAAGGCAATTTTCTTCCCCATAATATGAAACTGCTAAAAAGATAAGTGCATATCAAAGGCTTGGCAGATAGTACTCATTGCCGCTCTCACTTGAACAGGGCTGCCTGCAGAGAGGAGGCATGAAATCTAGGTGATTGGAATGCAAGAAGATGCCAATGTAATTCGGAGTAATGCCATTAATGTTAATCAGGGGCTGCGGATGACTGACTAGGCCGATGTCTTCTTGCATGTTAGGCGCCGTGCATGCGTTGCTGATATGCGCCGCCTGTTGTAAGCATGTCAGAGTGCGCGATCAAAGAAGCTGATGCGTTTATCGTTGTGCTTTTATCTATCTTTATAATTGTACGGATGGGAAGATTGTCATGGCTGTCGACAAATGGAAGCGTGTGAAAAAACTTGAGTGATGTGGTGCCAATCCTGCGCATGCATTTCCCACCACAACAGCACAAAACTGAAATATGGTCCTAGAAAGGTGCGTTGCCTTTTTTTTCTCTATTCAGCGATAACGACGTGGAGGTTCACAGAGGGCAGCGGGATAGCGAGCCGGAGAAAGTGACAAATATATTGTATATCTAGTGAGACAGTGGGAGTTTGTTTTTAAATGTCAAAGCCACTCTCAAGGTCTGTCCCGGGTCAGCGTGAGTCGCTGCTAGACAACAAGGAGACTTATTGCTGCGTCACACACACATAGATATATACACACACGCAAGCCTCAGCATCTGCCACCTTGAATGCTGGGATGTTTTTTTTTAACAGCATCGATATATTAAAGGGAGTCTCTGAAAAAGGTGGAGACAAGCACATGCAATTGTTGTAAGGGAAGGAGGGAAGGTGAACTCAAAAGGAAAAAAAAGCTATCCAGATCCGGAATTCTTTGTTAACACAATTTTCTTGAGGTCTTCCTTCAAGCCTGCCTTCACATATTTGCTTTTTTTCAGAGACTAAGCTGAAGAATAGGAGACAAAGAGGAGTGAAAAACACATAACTGTTGAAGCTTTCAAAGGCAATTTCCCCCTCGCTAATGTTGAGCGAGGAATCCCTACTCCAGAGGAATTAGGCGAGATCGAGAGCTTGTTCACGCATGGACTCTAGTGTGCATAATCTGAAAGAAAAAGCCCAAAAACAAACCTGTGACGAATAGTTCAGATAGCCCCCCCTGTAAGACCTAAACAATCTTCAACAGAGTGAAAGAAGGCGTCATTGGGAAAAGGAGAATGAAAAAACAACACCTCCTGCTGCTGCTTTGTCCATCTGTGTTCACCACAGTGGATCAAACATTACTCCACTATCTCTTTTTCTATTCACCATTCAGCTCCCCTGCCACAGTAACAAAACCGCCTCCATCTTCTTCTCTCACCAAAACCGTATGGAAACTAGGTGCTGCACCTCATCCTCTGCCAGATGCTGCGGAGACTCTGGCACATCTTTTACAAACTATAATGTATCATACAATGGATTTATTTAATGTTAATGTACCTAATTTATTTCCACTTCAGATGGTTGTCTGTCATTTTGAGCTTGCTGTCCGGGGAGTCTATCTGTCATGGAAGGTGTCCTAACGCCATCCCTCCTGAGGGGAGATTAGCCACACTGCGCTAACTCTCTACCTCTATCTTGCCACGGGTTTCCTTTTTCTCTCCCTTTCTTCAACACTTCCAATCAACATTCCCTCTCTGGCTGTCACTGTCTCTGTCCTCCATCTCATTCTCTCCACCTCTCCCTGCCCCTTACTGCCCGCCATTTGCCAGTATTTGCTCCACTGAGCCAGGACTGTGAACAGGTTACAGTAGTCGAGAGGGGGGTGGACAAGGGTCAGTCATGCGAGGTACAGATGGGCCCTCTTTGTCCGTTCGAAGATTGTTGACACACAGGTTATAGCATAAAAATGCACCATGTATCTCAATCCGGCCTTTTCTTCTGACAGCTAAGCTAGCGAAATAATGTCAGATGATGCTTCGAGAATACACGGTGTGTCACTGTCAAAAACAAAACCCATCACTTTTCCTCAGTTGCTGGCATGACTTTGGAATTTAGCTTACGGTTAATAGCACTCCTCTGCAACAGCTTTGCTAATAAATAGCCATTCATGAAACACTACAGGCAGTCTGACGATAATTGTAACCATACAGTTACCATAGAGTCTGTGGGCACAAGAAGCTCAAATAAACTAAAAACCAAAACAATGTTTAATCTCATCCCTCCCAGCTCTGCAGAAGACATTTCTGCACAGTGAATTTTATAATTAGAGTGTTATCCAACTTATGCCATCCCCAGAGTGGCAACATTGGCACACAAGAGGAAAAGGTCCCTGAGAGGCTTTTTCCGAGCCAAAGGCATACGTAATGAGTCATGAGGTCCCGCTTCGCTCCAAATGACATGAACCGCTGTCCAGGCAGAAGGCTGCTGGAAAATGGCCAACACATACGCAGGCAATTCAACACTACAAAAAAGCTATTTTGTGTAATTGCATCATGTCTATGTCAAACATGGTCGTTCATCAAAGAACACGCAGGTCTTATTAAAAGAGACTGAACATATGATGTACTTCAAGTAATTTCTGCATGGGGAAGGACGTCTGTTTTGTCCATCTCTTCTTTGGTCAGTCTGGCATGTTCCAGCAAGATGAGAATACATTAAAGATAATGTGGGAAGAATGAATTAACCATGTGCCTTCAGCCTTCAAAACCAACTTAATCAAAGGGGTCTTGTGAATTTCACACACGGGAAAAGGAGGGTAGGTTCCGGTGGGTCAAAGGAGCTGTGCTTTCACCCATGTCCATAGTCTTAACATCTGTCACCTTTGTGCTGACTCATACTGTCATGGCTCTTGGCTTGGATCTTCCAGAGGGCAGGACGGAGGGGTGGTTATGAGGCAAGGAACGATTTTACACACACAGCTCCCACTGATGACTTTACTTGATGAGCCTTGACCTCAATCTCACCCGCATCTGCATATATAAGACAGACTGTTTTGCAACCTCAAAGGGATTCACTTTTTCTTGTGATACTCTACAGTATGCTGGTCATTTAGTATTGCAGTTATGTTAAGTTAGTTTAAAAAGGAACAGTTAAAATTCATATTGGTTGGTACTGCCTGGTGAATGCCAATTCCAACTGGACCACTCCAGTTCTTACAGCAAATGTTTGTACTACGTTTGATTTATCCTTGGAGATATCACTATGAAAATAAAGATTTGTGGAGCTCAACGACCAAAAGCTCCATCACATATTTAATGAATTTTATGCTTGATTGCAATTGTAAACAAACTGTATACATGGCACATTTTTGCATGGTAAAATTAGTTACGTAAAAATCTCTTTCTAATTATAAGGGAATTATTTTAAAGTCAGTGATCCGTTTTCTTTAAAAAAATCTACCAACAACGGAACTTTTGGAAGCCCCAGGGTAGAAACAGCAAAAAACCCAAAGTGAACTTTCTGACCACACAGGATCACATATTGAATATGATAGTATAGGAGTTGATCTTTGCTTCAATTTTCCTTTGCTTTAACTCATGATCTCTAACCTCAAAATGAACCTTTTCAAATTTCATGAACTAGACAGAATAAACTTGACTCCAGGCATACCTGTCAAGCCATCAGGTTGAAAAGGTCATAACCCCATTGGTCGAACCACGCACCCAATCAGAGTGGATTCTATTGGAGGTTGTGGCCTCAATAGGACCTGACAGGAAGTGTACTGAGTCTGTGAAGGGGTACAGAGGGAGAGCTTTGCAGAACTGGAGCTCCCACTATAAATAGAAGATGTGTTGTTTCGTTTCCACACTAGAGAGACAGAGGAAATGGCTGAGGGCAATGGAGAAGCAGAACAAAAGATGTTGAGATGGAAGACTTGGCTGTCAAGTCCTTGGCCATCTGCCCCGCTCCCTGCCCAGAACGTTTGAGGATCAATAAAACTCCAAGATACCCCATATAACCTTCAGTGATTCAGTGCTTATAATAATTCTATACATAAGAGCCATCCAGTAGGAAATAACTTCCATCCCCATAGATAGGTTTTCTGATGATCCCAGCATCATAAAAAGTGATATAGTCTTCTTTGTCTCCTTGTCAATAGAGCTTTGTCATGGTGAGAGTCAATAAAATGAGGATTAAATAAATACAAACTCGCACTCGGTAAAATGCACAGGTACTCACTTTCACATTTTCACTCCATCTGTGAAGGAGCTTTGCACTCAAATTTGATCCCCCTCTTTTTTTATCAGCAAGAGAGGGAGAGAGAAAAAACAAATTCTTGCCGTCGCTTAATCCTCCGTGAATACATTTGCAGTGAGCGTACGTGTGTGTTTGGGAGTCAATCTGCCACACCGTTATTGAAGGCAGAAGATTTTTTTTCGCCTTCTTTCCGCTAGATTTATTTTCTAATGTTGACGTTTATCACTTGAGCAGTCCCACAATTCATCACCCCCCCCCCCCCCCCCCAACCGCATTGATAATCTGAAAACGGAGTCAATTTCCTAAAATGGGAATCTCTTTCTTTTATTTGGTTTGACTTCCCCCCTGAATATTCATCCATCTCTGTCTTCCCATCTTTGTCCTGCAGCGGCTCAGGTGAGAGAGGAGTACAGAGTGGCTGCAAAAAGGGTAACGCCAAGCCTTGCGGGAGGATTTAAGAGTGTCTCTGGAGCCAAGATGGCACCTAGCCTTGTGTGTGAGACCCAACTTGATCGATTCCAAATCCCTCTGATCTTTCATTAGGTGTTCGTCACAAGCTGTCCCGCATATCACTCAAGCACTCATAGCATAGCGTCTGGAGTTGGGAAATGATTTTTAAAAAATGCTGCTGCTGCTGCTGACTGAAGTGAGCTGCTTTGATCTGAGAGAGCATTTGTCGACATCTAAGAAAATGCGGCTACTTAAAGACAGAGTTATGGGTTCTGAGGAACAGTGTTGGGCAGTACTGCCGCTCCACAAACTCAATGAACTTGATACCTGCTGACAGAAATAGCCCAACATGTAATCCTCCTAATCAATAAACATACAGAATGTATTCAAATAAATGCAGACTATGTTGGCAAAGGGAAAATATATTTGTATTGAAAGCATTCTGGTTTAGGTTTTTAGTCCGAGTAGTGTTGACCAGTCATGTTTAAGCTGGCTTTTGTTGCATGCAGGGTAAGAGTTTATGTGGAGAGCAAAATATGCATTGGCTTTAGCCAATAGGCTTTTGTCAAACAAATAAGCATTTTTCTAAATGTATCTAGTATTTATATACAGGTATTCATTTATAGACATTAGCTGTAGATGTCATCTCTAAACTCCAACACCATTTTCCTATCTCAAGTTGCTAATCGGATTGTTAATAAATAAACATTGATTCAAACATTGAAAAACCAATAGCTAAACAGGAACACAGAACATTGCTGTTGCCGATGAGTTTCGAGGATTATAACTCCCCTGAAGCAAAACCTGATTTTAATTTAGTACAGATTGATTGAAAGAGATAAAATAACTTAATACAAGTTTTAGTGGTGCTGTGACTCATGGATCTGTTACTCTTTAACAGAACCAGGATTTCAAGTCTTTATGCTAAGCTAACCAGCTAATAGGTGAAGCCCCATATTTACTGACATATCTTTTCAAATATTTTCATATATTCCCTTAAACAATAATTCATTTGTTTGCATCCAAAACAGCAGCTTCCATGGACTTTTTCTAGTTTGTGTCCCTAAAATAAGTTGCTTTCATACCACAATATCCAAAAATGGCATATTTCCAAACCATTTTAGTTAGAATAAATTAATTGTTGCTCAATATTAGCTTTACAGAGGCCGGCTAGCTAACCCCCTGGTTAGCTTATATCTAGAATAAGTAGATCACTAGATATCCATGCATTGAGTACAGACACTACCCAAGTGGTGTGTGGTAGCTTTGAAAGTAACAGAGATTTAGGCCTAATTAATCATTTCTGCTGTTGAGGAGTTAGTCATTATTGTCGGAAATCTAATGTGTGATAATGAATGTTTCGTGTATTACATTTTCCCAGCACTGATTAGGACTACTGTTCTCAGTGTCTGAGGAAAATACAATGTATATATCACGGTCCCAAATTTAAAATGGCTGCCACTAAAATGGCTAACATTCTGTCCGAGTATAACCTTGGCCTCCATCAGAAGCTTTTATATAAAATGTTTTTCGCACTGCAGCTGAAACCAAACCGTCTGACCGATCTGCAGCCCAATACAGCAGTTAGTATGAAAACAATAGTGCTGAGGCAGTGTAGCAGAAAGAGAGAGAGATAAGAAGGAGTGAGAGATAAGCGGGGGGAAACTGGTAGCGGGAGAATTGGGAGGGGGGGGTGGCATCAGAGTGAAACAAAAAGGCAACACGTAATTTCAAATTCACAGCCAATGTGCGGAGACCTATCTGAGCCAAGTTCGTTTCTGATCCTGCTCTGAATTCTAAAATATCCACATCTCCCTTTATCCCCCTTCAACTCCTTTCCTTCCACCTCTTCCAATTCTTTTTTCTCCCCCCCCTTCTTTTCGATTCCGCCTCTTGTATTTGTTCTACTTTTGGATGTACACGATGCTCCAGTCTCTGTGTCTTTCATCTCCCCCTTTTGTCTCTTCATCACTGTTAGAATGGGATTCATGTCCTACCATGAAGCTGTGAAAACACCAGCATCCCCCAGGGGGGTGGCTGTCAGAGAGCAAAGTAGGGAGATGCAGGCGTACTGTTTGTTGTACCTCATTGAATTTTTCATCTTAATCCATGAAATATACATTGCCGAGGCTGGGGCTAAGGCCAAGGACCACATGGGTACACTGCAATAATGTCGCTGTGTTTGTCCTTCTCCAGCCGTTATTACTTCCTGTTGCGCTGTCAAAATGTGTGTGTTTCAGAGGATCTGCTGAATAAACTGCACCCCCAATCCCCCAAAGTACCTTTTGTTGACAGGGAAGACTGACAGGCTGACATCCCAGAAGAGCTCTGGTATCAGGTTTGTAGTGTCAGTGCCAGTGTACCGTGGTGTGAGAATTTGTTGAAAGAGCCTGTGGAAGTGTGTATGTGTATGTTTTATTTGTCTGTTCATACATGTTATATGGCCATACTGGAGAGAGAAAATAAATAAGCGTGTGGGCGGGTGTGTACCAGCATGGAGGGAAAACTAAAGAGCGCGAGTGCTTGCAGAACATATGTTTCTGTGTATCCGTGCGTGCGCTAATTGAGACAATACAAGGCACAAAGAGGATTTCCATGTAATGTGATTTAAGGGTGTCTGCTGATCTTTTTCTGTGTTTTCAGCTAAGGCGTAGGTGCCTGTGGAAGTTGTTCATTATTAATGATCACAGGCAGAAAACTCTGAACCTCCCTTCTGATTATTCCGTGTCACCTCACCAACGTCAGTGAAAACACGTTAACAAAGTAGCGTGCTTTCTGCCATTTTCATTACCCTCTGGCTACCAAAGTGTTATGTCAATTGTTTTGTGAGAACAGAGATTTAATCAAAAGAAAAGATTATACATTTCAAACAAGTCTAAAATACAACCAGGCAAATCAGATAATGGCCCTAGGCCCAAACTCTATGAGACCACTCAGGCCCCCGGTTCAGGGCATGTCATTTGTTGTAGTAATTAAGTAATTACCAATTTGTTGATGAGGCTGCATCATTTGATAATCCTGTGGCCATTTCTTGTTGAGTGGCACTGTGTCAGAATCTACCTAAAATACTTTTGTTATTACTATTGTTTGTTCTGTGTTGACACATGTTCCTTTAAAAAATAGGGGTACTGGAATTCTTTCTTACTAACTGACACACAAACAAATCGGGGCTAGGTAGCTATATCGGATCATAGTATATGGAATGGACCCATCTGATAGGCCTGATTGGTATCACTAATAGAGGTGGGAATCACCAGGGTCCCCACGATACGATACTATCACAATACTTAAGCCACAAAACAATAGTATTACGATTCTATTCTACGATATGCTAAGTGTTGCGATACAATATATTGCGATATGGCACATTTCTGATTCCTTTCTCCACTGACTCCAACTTTGTTTTGACTAACTTCCTGCCAATCCCACTGACTTTGCCCATAGCCATGACCCACAAGAAAAAGCTCAGCACCATCTGGTAAAATGAAAAAGCAATTGTTACCAAAAAATTAAATTTGGATTTGCAATATGAATAGTTTATATAATACAATATTGATAGTTGGCGGCAGTGTATCGATACAATATCGCCACGCAAATGATCTCAATACTATGCTGTATTGATTATTTCCCCCACCCCTAATCACTGCCAATACTATCACTGTTAAGCACATTGGTCAGATGTGGAATTCAGAATACAAATCAGTGTTTAGAATAATCGGTTCCATTAATTTTAGCTTACAAAAAGAGGTTTCCATTAAAAATGTTTACACTGATGCGTCCCTGTTTGATTCAGGACCACTTACGCGTGTCGTCTCCTTTGTCTCCCCCTTTCAAATCCGTCTCTATAATTAAGGCACTGGTGGCCCTAAAAATATTCTTTCAAAGAAGACACCATGGCATGTCTTAGTGGGAAAGGACAGGTGTTACTAATAACATTAACGATGGCTCTGTTTAAGTGTCCCAGTAAGCCATGTCAGTGTGACAGTGAGCCAGCATGCAAAATACCAGGACCCTGAAACTGTGTCCCAAATTGAATTTTAGCCTTGTTAATTTATATTATATGCACCTGTGCTATTCCTACTGTGAAATGACATGACAAAAACAAAAACAAAAAAAACAGTGTTGTGTTACAAAAAAGGGAAAGAGGGACAGATTTAAATTGGATTATTAATGGGTATTGAAAGCCAGAGTTAGGGTAATGGAAAATGTATTGCGATCATCCTACTTCAGAAGTTTTTAATAGAGTTTGTGTGAACAGATCTGATTTTTAAAAGTAACTGAAGATAATAAATGTAGGGAGTAAACACATCATATATCACAGCTTACATTACATGTACAGAGTTGGGGGTGGGATAGTAAAACAGCAAACCCCAAACAGATTAATCTGGCAATTAACACAGAAATATTTTACTCACACTGATTAGGAGCAAGGTCATTTAGTTACCTGCACATGGGAGGCTATGCTTTTTTGTTTGGCTGTAGGATTACAGGAAACCGCTGTTTACATTTTCGTGAAACTTGGTGGATGGGTATAACATGGGCCAAATTAGAACCCATTGAATCCGAATAATAGAGTAGATATTTATTCAATTGTGGAAACGGCCATGGCAGAGTTCTGCACTCTCTGATAACTAACTTTGCAGATACCTTAAGGTTAGCAGAAAAATAAATAAATAAATAGGTTTGCATTTTTCTGTATGGCATTTTTATGAAAGAACAGCAGAGCCAATTCTGTGCGGTCAAATTGTTCAGATTCTTGAACCACTTTCACAATGTTAAAATCCCATAATACAAACACTATGTGATGTTTCACAGCTTTCATATAAGTGTAATACTGCAGCATGTAAAGGTTAACCCCCCCACACACACAAATCGACTCACCATCTGCCTGCTAGTATGCCGGTTAAGCTCAGCTAGCTGTGAAAAGTCATTATGTCGACTGAGTCACCTTCAGAAAAAGTTATATTGCTAATAATCTGGTATTATATATTGACCTCATAAGAAGAAACCTGAGCCACTGTCAATCATAATGTTGGCATGATAATTACAAATTAGTTATTAGTTTGAGTTACAGCCGTATAGTATAATAATAAAGTCAGTTTTATCACCTGGAAGATTGGAATAATAAAGCCTTAAGGACGAAAATTACTGTGCTGTTCGGCTACAGAGAAATTATTATTTATAAACAAAGTAACAATAATGCTGACTGCCTGTACTGCATGCAACTAGTTGTGAATACAGCTGCAAGTTGTATTTTTTTCCCAGCCCTTTATTTCCGTGGGGGGAATCAGATTCGGGAGGTAAGGAAATACAAACTCAAATAAGAAGCTGTAATGTTATCAGAGGCCATGAGCCATAACCGCGATAATATCTATCTTTCCCTGCCGAGGTAGGGTAACTCGATAGAGGCAATACATTGTCGGCCATATACGCGCTGATGCACACAGGTACACATCAAACATCTTATATTAGGTCTGTCAGAGGGAGGGAGGGAGGGAGGGAGGGAAGGAAGGAGATGTAGAAACAAGACAATGTTCGACATAAACACATTCAGACAGAGAAGAAGCTGATGGATGGATGGGACCAGACAGGATTGAGTGAAGAACTGGATGAATTATGCATCGGCGTTAATACATTAAAATATACATGCTTTAGATTCTGTATGCATGTAACGCGTGTAGGAGTGATGGAAAAAAATAGATAGTCAATGCAGCTATAACCATCCATTCATCTCATCTTGTGTCTGAGTGTCTGCACTCGGCTTTTCAATTATCCAGCAGCCGCACCTTTTTTTTTCTGCCGGTGAATTAGCATGAGGGGGAAACTCAAGTGGGTAATGGAATTCCGTGTGCCATCGCTCCATTACAAAATAAGAGCCTGATTGGATGTCAATCAGATCTCCAGGGGATGGAGACCAAAGTGTGGATACGTGTGTTTAGCAAGGGAGGGTATTTGGAGCACCCTTCAGGGAAAGTTTTATGAAGACTATTATCGCCAAGAAAAGGGCTTTTATTTGGATCTTAAACACAAACTATAACATTTTGACTGCTAATGGGATTTTCAGAGGGAAATTTAAAGCGCCTTAACACCTTTCTAAGGGAACTTCATTTGAATAATCTCTGTTAAACTTGAAATGTTCAACGCAAACCAAGTAATAAACAAGACACTAAAATGAGAAAAAGGGTAGAGTTTAAACAAAAGCAGCTCAGTTTCTAAGAGCTTAAATGTCATGTTATTCATTAACTAGCAAGCAGCTAGTTTTCATTGGAATTACTGTCAGTGCTGGAAGAAGTACGGTTTTATGCTTGAGGTAAACTAGCAATGCTAAATTGTTAAAATACGTTGTTACATTAAAAGTCCTGCTTTCAAAATCTTCTTTAACTAAAAGCAATTCTGCAAAAGTATCAACAAACATAATGTACTTAAATTACCACAGTAAAAAGTACTCCAATGGCCCATTTCAGACAACATTTCATGACTATTGATGGCTTGGTGTTAACCACAGATGGTAAATGAGCTAACTTAAATTTGTTTTATTTGAAGGGCACATGATATTCAGTACTATACTATTAATCAGTAATTCACAAAGCATCTACAGTATAATGGAACATAGGGGTATACAAGCAGCAGGAAATGGTAAGTCAGAGCCTCATTGTATGCCTAAATAAACTACTTTGATAAAAACAAAATAATATGATATTCTATAACAATACAGTCCTTTGGAAGGAGCCATTCTGCTTAAGGACCTGTATTACTCATTCGTACTTTATTTCAGTACATTTGGTCAATGATACTTTAGATGACAGGCTTTTACTTCTTATATATTTTCAACTGCAGTATTCAAATGTTTAAGTACATAATCTGACGTGTTCCATTTTTAGTGCATCACATATTGAAATGACCTGCGACAGAAAATGTGTTGCAATACTTGCAGAGTTTCTATATTGTCAGGTTTCCCGCGGTTATTTTCTCCCTTAATTAGAAACCAAAAGAGCTGCCAGACATGAAACCTGACGGAGCATTCGCACTTTCAGCTCTGCCTGACTTGCAACTTGTCACCTGTGATGTCTTTCATAGGAGTGAGTTACTCTGGTTCCACTGGAAACGTTACCACTCTACTGAACTGTTCAAACAATGTCAGAGAGAAGATGGGGTGTTTCTGGAGGCGGAGGCACGTACTGTTGTTTCATGTTATCAAACACAGGCCGGGACTTCAGATTTTTCCAACACACTGGAGGATAAAATGGATGATACCCAAGTGACAAGGTTGTGTCTTTATTTCTCTAAATGTTCTCATACGAAGTTGAGTATGCTGTGATTGGTAAGCTAACCGGCTCTGTTGTGATTGGTCATCCGCCTAGCCCCGTCACGTACAATGTATTGGAGCGCTAGCCAGTAGAAGCACGAGTGTTACATAGTGATGTCATACACCAAAAAGCCTAGAACGGCCTCTGCGATAAACATTTTTTTGCAGATTTGTGCTGTTTTGATGTGAAGTCAATATCTTTCCAACTTTGCATTAATTGTCCTGTCTGAGGCCGAAAAATAAGGATTTCTCTATGTGTGTAAGTGTGTGTCTGTGTGTGATTTGGGTAATGTTCACCTACAATCATGTGCAGTCGCCAGTGAGAGACTGTGTGAGTCACCACCAGCATATCTAGCCCACGGCTTAAGAGTCTTTCTGTCATGGATTTAAGCTTACACACATACACACACTTTCAAATGAAAATCCCCCCCCCACCAACAGACACACATTACCACTAATCACAACCCCTTTAAATGTATCTTTGATATTTGTTCTCCACGCTGCTTTAGGTTGTTATTTTAGCTTTACATTCAGATTTTCTTTCACTATATGCAACAAGAAACACACTCAATGTCCCCGTCCTTTTTTTTTACGCTCCGCATTAGAACTGAGGAGAAATGCAATGAGCTCCAAGAAATGTCGCGCTCACCTCCGCAAATTACCCCTCGGATTTCCAACCAAGCACGCAGTTGTTCTTTTGCAGTTAAAATGTAAACACTACAATCAGCATTTTAATTCATGATTGCCAAACAAGCCGTGAGCTAATCACGGAGAGGAGGGAAAGGAGATAATGAAGAAAGCAACAAGAAAATAAAAGAGGGAGAATAAGAAGGGAGGCAGTGATTAGGTCTTGCCTCCGAATGTTTTTCGTGTTTAAGAAAATGCTTTCTAAGGTCTTTTTTTATCTGTCATAATACTCTGTAAGCATGAGATACTTAAGACTAAGTCAAGGTCAGTAAAAGACATTCATAATCTCCCTGTAAAATGTTAAAAAAAGGCCAGAATGCAAATTAAAATCAGTATAACGCCCTCTTTGTTGTCTCTACCAGGCCATTTACACAACGATCAAAATAATATAGTTTTCTTACTATATTTAGACTTTAAGGTGGCAATTTTTGAGGTAGTAACCTAATAATTACAAAGGCTAAGGTGATGGCCCTGAGCCTGATGAGACCTTTGGTTAGACATATATCCAGAATGGACAGGCGTAACGCATTTAACCTTTTCTCACAGATTCATTACGAAACGCAAAACCCTGACAGCGAAGACCAGACGCCTGTCGCTTTGAGTTATTATCTGATGACATTTCAGTGACGTCTGGAACATCTGCTCATTTTACGCCACTCTAGAAAGTTGTAGACACGGCAAAGTTATTTTAACTGTGAATACAATACCCATACTGTGTTAAGACTAAGAATCTCCAAGAGATTCAATATTCCCACGTCTAAAGAACTGAAGAGGAGTATTTTCTCACGTGAGGAAAATGATAATAACACACATTGGAAGTGAGGTCAAGCTGTGGTTTATTTTCCTTGAGAGAGATCCAACAGTCTCATGGCTAAATATTCACACAAGGTCTAATACATTATTTACTGTTCACCTATGGCAAAACAGTCCAATTTTTCTAATTTCGTTCCTGTTCGATAACGAGGTAATTGTGGGAAAAATGGAGCTTCAGAGTTTCCTGTTTTTTGCCAACTATTCTACAGTTTAAGGGTACAATAACTGTTAATAATACATGAAACTTACTTTGTTTGTACACCCTTGGCTCCCAATAAATCAGTTTAAATATTAGCAGTGCTGTGTTCAGAACATGCTGCTGCTCTGATAAATTGGCAAGATCTCCAGTTGCTTTTTTCCTAATAATAAATTCCTTAACGCTGTGAGTCGTAGGAATGAAGACATTCCTACGACTCACAGCCAAATTATAAAAGATACCCTGCTTGGCTAGCTGTGCCGGGATATCTTTAAAAAAGCTTGAATTAAAAATTCCTTTTCCTTCCTTTAGGAGTTCCAGCAATTACTCACTCTGTTTGAGATGCAGGGGGGCGTTCCCTACATTGCTACATCTTCATCCTTTCCTATCCAACATCCTCTATCACCTATGCACACACACGCATTCACTTTATTTCTCTACAGCGTAAAGGCAGCTCCAAACTGCTTGTTGTTGGCCCTCATCTTTGCAGAGCAGATGGCTGCTTTTCTGCACCACATGGCCAGCACTCAGGAGATGAGGGGAGCTCTTTAACAAGAAAAAGACTTTCAATCTGCTTTAGCAACTGTAGCTCCTCCTCATCATCACATCTTTTTCTTCGCATGGCGTCAGCAGCAACTTTTCCCCCCACCCCCGTACCACCACAACCACCGCTGCCTCTTCACCCCCCCAACGGCACAGATTTGCCGCTCTGCATTCATCTAGCTACTGTTGATGATTATTTAAATACTTAATGCTTATGTAAACGAGTCAAACACAAGGTCGCCGAGTGAGATTATTAAGATGCTGCACGGATACACGGTCGACTGGCCAAGAATTCCAACTCCAAATCTCCCCCGCCCCAGCTTTCTATCATGTTTCTCCAACATGTGGGAACACGCTGCATATGTATGGAAAGCAGCATTCATTATTCATGCTGGCAGTCAGTTCGAATGTGGTGAAGAAGAAGGTTTTTTTTCTGCACTTATTGCAGGGGGAGTAAGTTATCATTTTTTTTTTTTTTTCTATTATGGATCTGCTCCGTTTGTATAATTCAGTTTGAGCATTATGGGCTGAGTCCAGAATACTGCAATACATAAACCTTGAGGAACGATTTAATGCTGGAAAGTGTAGATGCTTATGGATCATTCATTGTGATTTATAATATATAAAATGCAAAAAAAAACAGTTGATAATTAGCCATATGTTTGGCTTCAATCTAATTGAATAAATCACCAAAGTAGAGTGATGGTAAGATATCCAGAAATTGGTCCATGTCATTTTTGGGGAAATGTGCAAACAGTTTGAAAAACAAATGGCTGAGGCTAAAGGTAAGATTGTCTATCAGTTTTTCCAAATGGCCGGAATTCTGAAAGATTAACAGTCAAAAGTATTTTGTAAACCCTGCAGTGCACTGGCATTGGTACTGTATATGGAGAATACTCGCTGCGGAAAAGCAGACATACATGAGCTTCACCTGAAAATGTAGAGGAATTTACTAAAATATGGCAAGTTTGGTTCAGATTGGTCCCTTCTATACTACCGTACACTAGCCTTTTGAAAGTATTTGTGTCAGTCCTTTCGTTTTTGAGTTGTGACTGTGCTCGAAGTGTGTGTAAATGTTTCCAGTAACTCAAACATAATAGAAAAATATGTACTTACGATGTGGAGCATGATGTAGTCACCAAGACGTGGGGCGCTGTCGATGCGGACGAGGATTCCGTCTTTGATGGTCGTGCTAAAGCCCACCGCCAGACGGTCCGTTCGCGTGCTTGGCCTCTCATTGTTGGGCCACGTGTATGTGATCAGACCCCCTCCTTTACCGAAGATATAGGTGGTGCCAGCTGTATAACACAAGAAGAAGAAAAAGGTCAGGAATTCTATTCATTCTAGGGCAAAGAGATACAGATACCAGGCTAAAATCCAATACTGGGGAGTACACATGTTCTGTTAAAAGCAACAAGGGAGCAGAGTGCTGTCGCCAACAAGACACTTTTCTAACAAAACTGGATCCAAACCTCCATTAAATCTGCTGTAATTCCTTTACAGCTAGTTTGCCACTGCTCCAATGCAATTGTGTCCAGTTCTATTTTAGCTTTCTAATGGTATTCAGGCACCACCACCTTTTGGGTAGAAGTCAGCAGTTCCCCTGGCGCCATCTATGACCTATCCAGCTCTTAAATATAGCCGCTTCCCAGGGAATAACAGCCAGTATGGCCAGAACTGGATAAGTCTCCCAATCCTCATGTATTATATATGAGACCTGCAACCAAAGAACAAAGGCTGGCAGAAGAAAGAAGAGAAGGGGTGGGAAAGAAAGAAAAAAAAAATCGAAGACCTTCGTCGAGTTTATTTGACAAATGCAGTTAGGAAAAAAAAGGTCCTCAGCCAAGGGAAACTGACTAGAATAACGATTTTTGTTGTGACAGCCACTATGGAGATTTGCAACAGATTATAGGCTTTGATTGGAAAAAGCTTGGCCCTAAGACACGTAAAAATCTGCGAAAGTCTGCGAAAGTTGTCCTTTTTCTCTCTATCATCACGTGGACGGAGATAAAAAAAGGGAAACATTTCATTATTTGGTTGCAGGGCGGGATTCAATTCCAACTTCTGAATGTTCCCCAAGGAGCATCAGAATTAAAGCGCTGAATCCTTGAGCAGCTTAGCCATCTCGTCCACATTTAGGCAAAGATAATCAAGAGATCAAAGGCAGTAGACCTACAGCAGAAAGACTGGTTGGTGAATATGGGAGAGGAAACAGACTCCTGTGGCCTAGGGGTACTGGAAAGCATTTGGCCCACCTCAGAAGCTGACGAGGGTTGCTAATGAAGTCGATGTATGAATTCATTTTTCCTCACCATGCCTCTGCATTCCTTTCTTCCACATCACCTCCCTCCCTCAGTCTCCCCTCCCTGTCATTCCTCTTTTTCATTCACTTCCTCTCCAAGTCACCTGAACATCTGTTTGGCCTTGTGATGGGTGCCCAGCTGTCTCACTGTTTCCCCCTACATAGCAGCCAACAATCTGCTCTGTGGTCCATTATACCCTGGGGACCGAAGGAACATATGGATGAGAAGGAGAGAGAAGGGAGAGAGGGAGTCTATCGACCAGATGAGTGTCTTTATTTGCCTCTGGGCACACAAACAGGTCTGCATTTTACACACCGCAGGTGCCAGCAAATGCAATCCACCAACTAAGGTCGTTTATGTTACATGAAAAATACCTGAACAAGTGAAGCATCCTGAGCCTCGAACAACTGCCTCGCTTCTTGTAACTAATAACCCTACATGGCTGGTTTACCACGGACGCCTCCCCTTTGAAAATTTTTCTTTGAGAAAAACAATAAAATCCCTTCATTGCTCTCATTGACATTGCAGCTGATGTTTGCGTCATGTATCACCTGCCTGAAATAGCTCATTTCCTCCATGGAATGCAAGGCGCTGATGCCATGAAGGCAGCAGATAGAGATAGCAGCCTGAAGCCAGGTTGCACCGGATCTAGCCCTGCTGTCTCATTGCCTCAAAGTTTCTTCTTGCCAAAAGAGTTCAGGCAGACTTGGGATCAGCTTCCCTGGCAAACGAGCAAACTTCGCCTATCTCATCTAACACACACTCTCTTTTTTTCTGGAGGGGATGACGATGATGAGCAGCAAAGATACAAGCACCCCGGGGAGCCAATTATCACGTTGAGGAAATTTGCTCAGTGTTTCAAGAAGACAATGTTCGGCATGAAACGCACACAGACGGCCACACGCACTTCGGCAGACGCACACACACACACACACACACACACACACACACACACACACACACACACACACACACACACACACACACACACACACACACACACACACACACACACACACACACACACACACACACACACACACACACACACACACACACACACACACACACACACACACACACACACAGGCACATTGTGAAGTATATAAGTGCGCAAACACGTGTGCAGACACAAACACTCGATGCCTTCTCGCATACGATCACACAAGTGGGTGATTATTACAGAGTACAGAGAAGAACCCGAGAACGCCGAAATGTTGCAAGTATCCGTGAAAACCTGCTAGGCTCAGACTGCACATCCTGTATTTTCACACAGAGAGGAAGTCCACTGCATATCAATTCATTCTCTCATTGTGTGAAGCAAAGTGTGGCATCACTGCCTATACTCATCTGAAGATGTGAACGGAGAAAAAGAAGTGAATGGATGGTTAGCAAGGCTTAACTCCCATGGTCAAGAGTTTCATTTGAATAAGTTCACTTAAGAGGAAAAGGGCTATTCCATGCGAGAGATTTTTTCACTCTAAGTGGAAGTAGAGACTAATTGGATGAAAGTGGTTAAGCATTGCAATATTTTAGCAGGCCTACTCTCAAATAATTTCACTTACACCTCCTTGGGTATCATCCTGGCCGGTAATGGCGAACAAACAATAGTCTTTTCAAGGTTTGCACATTAAAAATGTGTCTCAATACAAAAAGCCTGTTCTTCATTAAAATAAAATAAACCAACAAGTTCAGCTTTCAATGTTTTAAAGAAGTTTGTACTCTATTAATGAGAGGATCTCACATTAGCAACAACCTTTTAAAATGTGCATGTAAGTAAAACAAAAACAAAGGGGGCTGTAAAAACGAATGTCATTCATTGTCTGGAAAATAACTTGCTTTATTAGTCAGATAACCTGTAATGTAGGTGGACCTCAGTATTCTAAAGAAATGGCCTTTGTGCTTTTTTGTTACCTTGATTTGCGTGGGTTCAACAAAGAATTTGATATAAAATCCAAAATGTTTATCGAATCAAATGCAAAAAGGTTAAATGTTATGGATAAAACAGTACAAACGTTCTTCTTCGGTAATCCTCTTCAAGGTTTTTATTCTCGTGGTCATTCTTGGCTGACTCCCAGAGATGGACACTGACAACTTAAACAGCAGACATGAAGCGTTCAACATACATGGCCTTCAAAGTTACGATGCCCTGGTGTAAAGCCAACCCCAGGGGGAGAGTATCATCAAAGGAATCACATCTACAAACAGATTACTCCACAAGATGTTATTTTTGGTGGATCAGACGGGGACTTTCATCTCCATATTTGAATAAGACAATCTTGCCATGGCTAGTGGGTATTGGAGGGAGGCCATTTGAAATGTGAACATATGGGTGCTCCATTGATTGAATGGCACATTTAAACAACACTCTTTGTTACAAATACAATAAAATACTCCAATATGGACCTTTAAAGCTACGGTGTTACTTTTGAAATAAAGGCTTTGCGCTAATGCATTGCTCTCCACTGTTGTGATTCATTGCCTTGGCTGTGGGCCTCCGTTTAGAGACAAACTGCATATGAGAGACTAGGTCAAAGCCTTGGCCTCTATTTCGCAGAGGTCCCCCGAGGCGTGGGAGTGCAGACAGAAGGTCAGGACACCTGTCTGCAGAACAGAACTATGCGCTGTCCTTCAGGCCCCCACGTGACATTACCCAACTAGAAAAGAAGAGGATGGTATTTTCGCACAGAGGCCTAAATCATGGTAGGTCACCAGTTTCAAAAGACTTGCCCAGCGGGGGAAAATAATTGTTGTTGGGATAACAAGAATGCCGGTGAAGCCCCCAAGGTGTGGTTATTTTAAGTACACTATAACAGCATTTCTGTTGGTTTCAGCAAGGGTTAATATAACACTTTTAAAGACCATAATGAATGCTAATTAAGACCTATTTCACGCCCAAACTGGCAAAAAGTACAAATGATATAAGAGGAAAATCTGCGTTCCAGAATTACTTTCAAAGTAAATGAATGAGCAATGTCAGAATCTGGGCGCATGCTTGGAAACAGCTTGCCTCTATCTTTTTTTCACTGATTATAATATTTGTTTTCATAAGAACACACTAAAAAAGCTATTTTTGGGGGAAATTGTTTCCAATAAATGCATAAAGTGATTGAGGTTTATACAAATTTATAAAAAACAACATCAACTTCATAATCCAATCAAATTCTCAGAGCTGTCAAAAGCTCATTCGAGGACTACACTTTACATTATTTGATTCTTTTGAAGGCGTTTTTAGGACCCGCACAAACCCCATTCCAGGCGCTCTCCTCCCTCATCTTTCACACAAACATCTAAACCGCACTAGGCAACAATGCTATCTATAAAAGAGCAAAAAGAGCAGAGCAGCTGCCATGGTGCATGCCTGTTATAACTGGGTAATTGGTTGTATTCAGGCTTCACACCATGCTGGGATAAAACCCTCTGTTTAGAGGGATCTGGTCGACCTATAGTAAAAGAGTGTTACAGTCTGTCTAACTGCACAGCCTGCAGGGAGGTGGAGGGTGAGAGTTTTTTTTATTTTTATTTCAGTGGAAGTTGGATAGAGATGTGTGTGTACCTGTATGTGCATGACTGTATGGCCAGCCTGAAAGAAGAAGTTGCCACTGCCAGCTGCCCGACGAGGCACAAACTGTGGGTAAATGCTCTGTCTAAGTATGCACACACACACACACATGCTGAAAGACATCGGCATAAACACCTATGAGTCTGAACACACACATCCGCAATCACACACTCCTTTCTCCTCCGTGTGTGTTGTTTATGTGCTTTCATGTCTTTTCCTTATTATCTCCTGGGCTTTCTGCAGCTCTGGCACCCCAGGGGATGGAAGGAGAAGACAAACACGGTTTGATGTGGTCGAATTCACTGCCATCGGAAAATGAGGAAAAGAGAGAAGAGAGGAGCCTTGAAAAAAAAGGAATAAAAGAAAAACAAATCCTGAAAGTGAGATGCAAAATGTAATTGCCTCCTCAATCACATTCAAAAGAACTCTATCATCGCAATTCTTTCCCCTGCCATGCTTCATACATGGGGAATTATTAGGCCTGCTGTCCTTCACACGGCTACAATAAAGAATCATGGACAGAGGAATCAAATTGTGAGATACTGAGCTGTGTAATCACCGGGATTTATCTCCATTTTACAACCTCTTATCATTTCATAATTCATATTTCCAACTGTTGCCTCTCCCCTCTGGGATAGAGAGAGGGACGAGACTGATGATTGATTCCCCCCCACTCCCTCTCCCCCCATCTCTCAGCAAGTTCAGAGCAAATGGCTTAAACCCTATGCACAGTATGTCTATATGTGTGTTGTTTTACCGCATTTCTACAGTATATACACACACAATTCACTTTGTATGTGTATATCTCTAGAATGTCAAAATACGGTGGCCACATGTCCCATCACTCATCAGCGCCACTGAACAAAATGCAGAATATGATTGATGAAGGGCAGCGTGTTGTGAAGAATGGCTATGTAAAGAAAACAGCCAGCCTTGAATGATTTACACTGTCTGTTTCCCCGTTATAATAAGCTGTAGCATTACCGCACTACATGGATTCACGCGCCAGAAAGCAGGGGTAATAGAAGAGGAAGAAAAACACAGACAGAATGGACGGGGCGTAGGCAGGGAAAGAGCTGTATTATGATATATGTGCAGGCAACACGCTGTGAAATACATACAGAATCACAATTAAGATGATTTTGTTTATGGGTTTTTACCAAGATATCGCCCTAAGCAAAACAAAAAATTCAGCCTAATTAAACATTATATGTACGTAATGATCTTGTATCGAGTATGATCACTGGTAAGGAACTTTTATGTGTAAAGTTAAATGAATGTCAAGATGTGGCATAAAAGATTATAGCTTAGCGCTACGTGTTTACATAGGATTATAGGGACTACTCTACATTGTATATTTGTATATTTTTGGGCGTTTTGTCAGGGTCATATTCTAACTTTATGAGCCAGAACTAGCAAATGCACCTAAGCGTGGCAGAAGCTAAGGCAGCTTCTTCTTCTTCTTCTTCTACTGCTGCTGCTGCTGCTGCTGCTGCTGCTTGGCCTGCAAAGCAGCACCAGTAGCCAGGATGATAAAGTCTGAGCCGCTGGGCAGCAGTTGTACTCGCTAGGATTGAGCAGTCAAATACTACAGTGGTTGAATTTGTGCTATAGTTTCCCAACAAGACCAAGAGTAGCTAAGGCTCTCTGCTGCAGTGAGATTTAGTGCTGGCTGTTTTGTTGGAGTGGGTTGTTAGTGTCGGTGCAGGGGGAATGCAGGTGACAGGAAAATACGATGTCAACAGTCAGCACAGGAACATTTTGTGCTCCTGTATACTGTAGGGCTGCAACCAACAACTGTTTACATCATCTATTCATCTTCTGAATAAACAATGAACCACTAAATTGAAAGAATATTCTGTGAAATGTAAAAAAGGTTTGAAAACAGGTAATTTCCAAGGTGATTTTCTTTTGACTATCTAACATGAAAAAGATTGCCATTATGATTTTGGCACCAGAAATGACATAATTGGTTGGAGCCAAGCACATCCGAACATTTTAGGCAACCAAAATTGTTCAAATTAACTTCCTTGAACTTGAACTGCTCTATCAAAAAGGCACTCCAAGATTGATTGTCTATTTTCCTCTCAATTGGACCATCATTTACAAATTGAACTTCATGCTGTATTAAAAAAGACTTGAAACTAAGAATTGAGTCCATAAACTCGTCAGGGAAATGTTGTCATAAATCAACTGAAGAAGTAGGAACATTTTGTCATTTACTTCGATACAATCTGACTTGTTTTTGCAACTTGTCTAACAAAAGGTAACAATGTTTTAAAGCATGCCCCGATCTTTTTGTCTACATTTCGGACTTGAAACTAAGAATTGAGACCATGAACTTGGTTTATTGCACTTCTCTCACAACAATTGTTCCCCATAATTAGCGTGTAAAACATTGTGCTTAAAAAGACTTGAGGGGTAACACAAAGTGAGAAGGCTCTTTCAAGAAGAAAAAAATATATATTCTTTTGTCCCCTTTCACTAGAGGGGGAAATACTTGACAATTTCCATGACGAACAGCTTGATTTGCCATCTGTATCACGTTGCTGAGGCAGGAGAGATGTGGTAGAGCGATGGCAGGGGAAAGTGGTGGAAGTGTCCCTTTTTCTGCGGGAGGATGGAGGACAGACATGGAGAAGAAAGGAACACAGATGGAGAGATAGTCGAGAGTCGTAGATGTGATCCTGATATGTTCAGCCCCCACACTCTCTCTGAGAAAGCAGTAAGTTCTTTACTCACAGGCATGTCAAATCAACCTCACATCACTACAGAGGAACAAGACGATCGACTCACAAGACACCCATTAACGAAGCAGTCATGTATCCTCACTTCAGCTCTATGTAACGCTGCAGAGGCGCAAACGAAGTACACAAGAAACACTCACACATGCACACACAGGCTAGGACAGCAGAAGGTGAGCCATAACAACTCTCCCCTCATTACTGCGAAGCTCGGATAGCCAGACTCCCCCTTCTCTCCCCCCCAACTCTCTATGTCTCCCCTCCTGCTGCATTACTGACACTCTTCCCCCGTTGTAGCGGCAAGCGGACAGAAAGGAAGGGCTTTAAATGATTTTTTTTCTCGGCTCTCTGGAGATGTCAACTCCTTTTCTCTCGGGTTGGGAAAGGAAGAGGATGAGGGAGAGGGAAGGGGGTCTGAAGAGGATTTCAGAGGCTGGGGGGAGGAGGGAGAGGGTTGCAGCTGAGATCCACGCAGCACTCTAGGCTACAAAGAAGACCTGTCTGCTGGCTTTAATGCTGCACGCTGCCACCAGTGGAATCTTTAGAAAGGCGAAAAGGGAGACATCACAAAAGAGATGAAAGGGAAGAAGGTGTGCGGTATGGGGAGATGAAGAAGGATGCAGGGTAAAAGAGGAGACAGACAGAGTTCAGCAGCTAAGGTGGGGAAAAGTCAGCTTAAGGTGGTGTAAACACAAACCACTATTTGGGACACTTTAAGCTCTGTAAAACCTAATTCAATCCTGTTCCTTTCTATGGCACAAATTAGCATTCTATCAGCTCAAGTGTTGGTGTTCACACTGCTCTCAGCGAAATTAGGACACGAGTGTCTCCTTCGCATCATTCATAATGCATGACACACAATGCGTGAGGGGCATATCACTTCAGAGGCAGGCCACGCCAAACCCTGCTGAGGATTAGGTGAAAATCTCCTAAAGAATAAGGGATTCCAAGATGGGTCCGAGAGGAAGCATCATTTATAATTGAATCTTCCCCGGAGGATAGTGCAGCCTGTCTGCGTTTGCCAAGGCTTCGAGGAGAGCCCAGAACTCCTCCTCACTCTCTCCCAGTCTGTCTCTGTCTTTCTCTCACAAATGCAACAAAGCAACCTCAGCCACTGATCTTATCCCAAGGGCCTTTATGTCTCAAACCCCAGTTTGTCACATTTACTCATTGTGAACTTTTCACAAACTTTGCCTTTGTACGTCCAGGCGATGGGAAAAGTTTAAATTGACAAACACTGCTTTGAAACTTTGGTTTAGTTTGTTCTTTATAAATGGGGATTTTGACAAACCTGCACCAACTGCTAAGCCACCACAGACCTTAATATCCCAACTGTGGGTAAAATAAACCAGAATATAGGATTATAGAACAGTCATAGAGAAAATATTCCCATGCACACCCACTTCGCACACATATTTGTTTATGAAATATTATATGAACTTGTCTTTAATTGAAAGGTTTTGTTAAATTACATAACAAAATGGAAAGAACCTCTACAGATGTATGAGCAGCTTGAATCCTATAGAAGGTTTATTATTTCCTAAATATTCAATTAAAAATATTACTTTTTAAAAGGTATCTTGTAGAATGTTTTGAACAGTAGTAGCATAAAGGAGTAATATCTTTCTGAGTGATTCCCAGATTTCGACAGCTGTCGACAAAACAAGATCAACAGTTGGCAAATATAGGTAGAAACTTAAAATTGGATGGTATCTCTAACCAGAAGCAAGCAAACACAGATATGATAATGATACAATCATTTTGGAGTCAATTTTTTTTTTTTAGACCTCAAGGACACACCAAAATACTAGGAATAAGTATACATTTGTTTTCAAGAAAACTCTTGCTTCTACTGTTGTTTTTTGTATGTTACTTTCCATTTGAAATGTATTAGAATAAAGTATTCTTTAAAAGCTGTCCATTGGATATTTGTAGATTCAGCCATCTTGTAGTGAACTACTACATAAAGGCAGTTTTTTCCCTCCATTTTATAGAATGATAAAGGTCCTGTACTGAAATGTTTTGGCTGAATAAAGAGCATGCTCTCCCAGTGAGGCAGATAGTACTGCAAGGTTATTTTTCACAAGATGTCAACAAACCACAGCAGCAAATGGAATTTGCTAGTTCGGTTTGTTTGCCTCAGACTGCTTGTGTATAGAATGTAATAAGTCAAGATGGATTGACTATCTGTCATCGTTGCGGCCACCTTTTCCACGCCAACAACAATCTCCAATATTTGCTTCTCAGTAGGTAGGTGGTGTTAATTCAGAGCATTGATGATTGAGACAGCTGTGTGCAGTTTTAAATGGAAGATGACAGCTACAAACATAATCTTACAAGCCGACGGAGAAAGCAAGCCTTACTTTTCCATGCCGGCCCTATCAAATCATTCTTTCTTCTGACATGCCGTCCATGTATTTCAATTACAGGTAGACTCTATTTATAAATCAACTTGAGAGTCCCTCTCAGATGCCCTCCTGCTTCTGAAAAATATGGATTAGAGAGCTGGATGGATGGATGCTAAAAGGAATCAGCATCTTGTATGAAGCAGGGCTAATATTCTCTTTGATATTGACAACATCAAATAGAAAAGTACTTGAACCTAATGTGCTATACACGGTAATAGCTCTCCCTTGCGGAGGCAAACAAACAACGCAATTAAGCTGACAATACTAATGTCTGTTTTTGAGATCAAAATCAAACTGTGAACAAACACGCCCTGTGACCTTTTTTTGTTTTGCTCTGTGCCTTTCCTTTGTCTGAATTTGATGATTGCCCGCTGATACACAGCTTCATTGTCTTTTCCGAAGCTAGACCAGCTGTGCCTGCGGTTGGCATAGCAACCTCGCATCCCAGCCACAACTGTCTGCCGCCAACCTGAGTTTGATTCCAACCCTTCATACATCAAACACCTTCACAATGCACTGGTTAACTCACAAGCTCCTGCACTCTCTCCATTGCACACATACACAGTCAAACCACACACATACAGGGTGAATTGTGAGACAGAACAAAAATAATCAAGTTTGTACTTTCCAAAGTTTACTCAGTTGCCTCCTTCTGCATCAAGGACTTTAATTCTACAGAAACATTTAAGGCAGCGCTTACTTTGGCCCTGCTTTTCCCACTTGACAACTCTCCATTTAAACTGATGCCTGCCATCAATGGCAACCTTGATGAAGTGATTGGTTTTGACAAGGCAGCACTTATTTCAGAGAATGCACTGCAACCTGTATCATGCATACAGTTCACAGTTAAGTGCACCATTCTTTTATGGAAGTAATTCGCCTTTCGCTAAGCCACACCTTAGAATGCAGACTGGCCAATCACAGCGGCGCCAACAACGGACTCTGACAAAGCTCCGACACTTTCATGACAGCGCTCTATTGACTGTGTCTCAGATGTTCGTACTTTTAACACTGTTGTTTGTGGACTCTAAGAAAGATATGGTTAAACGTTGTGCCTGGGGCACTTGTAAGACTGATAGTCGTTACCAAGAGAGGTTGGAGGGGGGTGTGCGTTTTTTCCCTACCCAAACCAAAATCAAAGCCTGACAAGTGTCGCCTGTGGATTAAATTTAGCGGACGTCTTCACTCTCAGCTGAACCCCTCAAAGATTGACCTGCACACTTTTGTGTGTTCTAATGTAAGACTTTTGTCTTTAACCCTACAGTTAAGTTAAACTATTCGGTATTCTGTGATTTCAATCTATACATTTGGTTGTTGTATTGGTAGAAGATGGGTCAACTTTTTCGGTCTGTCTTGGCCCCGGCCACAAAGATTGCTGTCACGAGCTGTGGTGTTACTTTGACACCTCTGGGTTTATGCCACTGTTGTGGTAAGCTTGTGGAGGACTGCAGTTCTAGGCCTACAGACATGTTGGCGTTTTGTGTCTTACAGAGGTCCAGGGTATGGATAAGCTCAATGATGCGGGCGCAGAACCCTGCGGAGCTAACGAACAATCACCTCGTTAATTAAAGCTAGCCTGCTGATGTTGCCTATTATGGTTATGATACGCTAGCATATAAGGCTATACAATGTTATACGTGCTTTGTGCTTTTGCTTTATAATAACGACGATAATAGTGAATATAGACCTACCCAGCTTTACAGGAACAGTGTTGCTCGTTGACATTATTTGTGCCAGCCTCCGTCTGGATCATCAGCTGGTGTGGCAACTCACTTTTTGATTGTGATCTATACACTTTTGCCTCTATTTTGATCGCATTATGCTCATTCTTTGTTACCTTAATGTCTGGTATGTAACCCTCAAAGGCATACTGTACACCTCTCTGTCTACTTTGGTCAGAAACAGCATTTGCTGCTTTGTAAACCCGTACAGCATTTCAGCTGGAAGAGCTGTCAAAAACGCCGTGTTGAAAGTATGTTTGTCGGACTTAGCAACAATAACCAAGGGGGGCGGGGCTTAGCGAAAGGTCAATTACACTTTGGAAATGGTCATTCATCAATTTCAAAAATACTCCATGTCTTTGTGGGGCTTCAATGGTGTGCACCACAGAGCACCTTGCTAACCTCCGTTGGGCTCCTGCTGCTTAGTTCAGCCAGCGGGAGGTGAGAGTAATGTAACAGTCTTGACAAGTTGACTAAGTTCAGCTGAGCTGAGGTTGAGGTACAAACCACTTAGAACTTATAAGATCAAAGGTTTTCAAGTTCCATGAAATGTGGATAGGTATTGGGTAATGTACAGAACAATGAATACCAAATACCTCCTTATATAAAATATATAACAATTATGTCCATTATATACTTTATACGAGTTGTGCATAGTTATTGAAATGGCCTTCAAATCTCTATATAACTTGAATGCCGGAATGCCATTTAAGATGCAAAGCACAATCATCTTGTTCTTTTACAACTTCTGTTGTTCTCAAAAGCACACGCACTTCCACTTAGATTACACACTCTCTTGATTCTCAGTCTTTATCACTGCAACTGGGCTTCGATATTGAAACGGTGCTCTGAAGTTGCTGTTTTCCAATTCCCTCCGGCAGGTGGTTTGGCTTCAGCCCTCTATTGAGTGTGTCAACCTTATAATTAATGCCCCCTCTCTCTTCAATTCTCCTCTCTATTCTTCTCTGCTTCCCCCACCATTGAATATACCTTGACCGAGTCTAGCTGGTAGTTTTATCCCCTGCTCCAAGGACATTGAGTCTGAGACAAAAAAACAGCAGTGACTCAAGCTGCGGGAGGAAAAATTGGCGGCGGGGCCACAATCCATCTCCTTTCAGTCATTTAGCCACAAAGCCGTGGAGAGATCGGTCCTGCACCACCTCCTCTGTTATCTGTTTCCAATCCTTTATCAAAGGAGGAGAATGGGCTTAGGAGGTGGAGGAGTAAGGGAGGGAGCGGCAGAGATAGATTCTCAAATAGGCCACTGCCACGCAGGCTATCTACGAATAAACAAGGAAGTTGCAATCGATGAAAGGGGGGAGAAAGGGACAGACGTGGGGAAAAGGGTACTTCTTGAAAGCTGTAATTAACGGAATACTTAAGCGGGAGTTATGGATTGTTGATCGGCCGGAGGGCATATGCCATTCACTCTAAGGGCAACACAAAGACACCAAGTGAGCACTTGTTCAAGGAGCTATGCGCACATCTGCAAGGGAGCCTGGGAGTATGAAGTGAACTTGTGTGAAAGTGCACGCGGATGTGTATGCTGATCAGCAGCCAAGGCTTAGCCGAATCTGCCTGGGGTGAGGTTGAGAGGGCCCAACGGAGTTTGGAGGGCAGCGGGATGGAACATGCTGGCCTCTCAGTGTCTTAGTGTTGGCCTAATTAAAGACTAAGCCAAAAAGCTCCCTGTGTTGTTGTCGCGCCTGTTTTTTTGTTTGTGGATGTGCTGAAACAAAATGATTTTGTGAAAACCTTTGCTTACATTTTCTCTGTTCCTCAGTAGCCTATAGCAAATCTGCCTATTCTCGTATGGTCCCTGACCCCAATTTAAGTCTATAAAAACCCTCATCATGCCAGATAAGAGTTATTAAATTGTCATGTGAGTTTGTTTTCTAGAACAGCGTCAAATTGAATAAATAGATATGATGCCCTGGGAGGGGGACAATAATATGTTGGCATAAGAAAATGTTTTGGAGGAAATCAAGTTCCTTCTTGAGCTTCAGCATGCACAATCCCTTTTTCAAATATATTTATTCCAATAAATATATATACACACAAGGTCTCAGTGTAGAAGTTACTTGATCATACACTCTTATCAATGGACCACAGTTGGGGACCCTACCACTGAAACAGAGACACACTGCTCTGTTTTCATGGGCTTACCTTTTGCTGGCGAAGTGAGTAAGCGTATACCTCGAAGCTAAGCTGAAGTGTATCTTTCTCTCCCTACCCTGTCTCTATTTCCTCTTCATTCAATCTCTCGTACATATACCTCAACCCCATCCATGCCAGGCGGCCCCAGTTGCTGCCTTTGAAGATGTACTTAGCCGAACTGACGAGAAATTTAAAGCGAGCGACGGCAGCTTTCAACAGCTCATGAAAGGCAAAAGAAATCTGCCACTCTGTGTGAGTCAAATGGATGGGGGAATTGTTGCAGTGGCATGGGTAGCAGGGACGGGGACTATAGGCAAAACCTCTGTACAAAGCTTACTTCAATCCCTCAGCACAGGCTCGCACACGTCTTGGCTCATATGGCACGCATGAAAATGAGCAAAGACAAAGAAAGTCTCAGCTTGCAGAACCCCTGAGCTACATTTTGACATACAGGAACCAAATACACTTCAGCATGTCTTTAGTCAACAGGTTTGTTTCTCTCCTTGCCCAGGGACAATACATTGACAGAGAAAATACAATAAAATAGGGACCAAATTGAGAGATTTATTCCATTACCTTGGGGAGTCAAGCTCATTAAAATATATTGCTGCTCCTTCCATATGGAGAACTATCTATAGGCGCACGATCCATTTCTGATAAAAAAAACTGTAGCTGCTTAGCGACCGGTACTCTAAATATGTTGCGGTAGAAAGGCAAGGTGACAGGGCCCATTGTATAGTCTAGACATGAGCTCCTGTTTCATCAAAACATCAATCCGTGGGCTGAGCCAATAGGGCAACAGGTGCCACAGTCACACAGAGCCTATCAGCATCTGACTTCATTTTACTGCGGCGTTGCATATGAATACTGATGGGGATGTGGTTGACTGTGCCATGTGGGAGGCATAAAAAGCAGGAAAGGCTATGCAAGAAGAACAATAAATATACTTTCATACTTAAGCTTTATTTATGTATATACACATTTACCTGTATTGCTTTGTTTATAGATGACCGAGGCAGAACAGTAATAGTTTTCTGTATGGTGTAATAGGCAAAAGGCATATGTTCCATATTACGTATAGTGGGAAGGACAACCTTGAGGTAACACAGAAGGTTGCTGGAGTAGAATAATACACGTGGAATGTGACCTGCAACCAAACCATTTCTTCAAAATACAGAAGAACTATACTGCAGGCGTTTCAAGTCTATCATTTGTCCCCGCCGGAACCCAGAGTACCTTGTACCAACACAGTACAATATGAAACATGAATCCCCTCTTCTTGAAAATCTCCCTCTGCAGCTTTACCGCCTGCATTCTTGTTCATGTTTCACAAAATGCCTCTTATCAAAGCCTTTTCTTATCTTGTGCGCAAACTGGCTACCCCCTATTTCATTGCCGCACTTGACCCTAAACTCCATCAAGGAGGTGGTAGATCTCCTGTGAGAGGTCTCTCACTGATGCTGGTTATGACAGATTGAATGGCAGAAAAGCAGTCTGAGGTAATTGTAAGATTATGACAGGATGTTCAAGGTTAGGCATAGTGGTCAGGCCAGCGGTGTAGAGGGTAAACAAAAAGTTCACCAGGGCAGCTGTGGAAGGAATACCTAACTGGAAAGGGACCAGTTTGTAATAGGGTGTTCAAGGTTAGGCACTTTGGTCAGGCCAGCAATTTGTAGGGCAAGCAAAGGGGTCAGTTGTGCAGCTATGGCAGGAATATCCAGGTGGAGGGGGCCATTGGTGCAGCTTTTATTCAACTTTTGTTTGATTTGTAATAGAATGGTTTCTTTTTGGTTTTATGAGTAAGAGCATGATAGGAATGAACCAGTCTACTGAAGCTCTGGGCAGCTTTGGGAATATACTAACTGCTAGTGTCAAACATTTCAATTCATCCAAATCCTCACTTCAAAACACCCATGCAACACATGGATTGCATTTTCGGCTTCTGTCAGTGTGACAATAACTGCATTTTAATGAAAGCAATGTCAAAAAAGTAAGCTGGGATGAAAGATTGAAAAAATTGAAAGGTATCTTTCTGCCATAACGTAGCATGTATACATCTACTCAACGAGCAATCCTGAAATCACACATTGAAAGAAAGTGAAAACATCAAAGCTGTCTTGGAGACAACATTTTTCTCTGTCAAATTCCACATTACCTTGATCAATTTAAACTTTTGTTTTGTTCTGTCAAGTGCACCACAAGCACCCTGCCAGCAAGTAAAATGGAAGTTCTTCAGGTTGATGGCAATTCTATCGAGGCATTTACTGTTTACGGATAAAAGCAAAAGAGAAATGTTGTTGAGATAGAGAAAGAAAAAAGGCTTTAGTGGGCGAGTGCAAGGCTCTGCATGGATATGCAGGTGCAGCTGTGTGTATGCATGCAGGTGCATTTTTGCATATGCACACTGCAAGTATACATTTCATCCGGAGCCTCTCATACTTATCTCATACTTTAGAAAATAGCCTCGAGTAAATATTTACAATACAGTATGCTGATTGCTTCGCTAATGGTTGGTGCGGAGTGCTCTCTTGTTGCGAAATGAAGGGACCGGTGAGGCGAGATACAGGATCCAGCATAGTAACTAAGGGTGGCAGGAGTGAAAGGGGTAGTGTTTGGAAATAAACTGTTAATGTGCCTGGCCGACAGGAAGAAAAAAAAAAAACCAGAGAAATGGGAATACATGAAGCCTCACATCCCATTACCCATCGCAATATTCGCTGGCACACATGTTCACCGCACAGGCATCCTATGACTAACTGCCCTGCTCATTCCAGCCAGCTGCGTTTGTATGTTTAAATGGATGAAAAAGCACTACTGCTCATGAGGAGTAATTTGCACAGACATTATCCGTTGAATGCTCAAGATCCCCATTTCATCTCATCAAGATTGCGGTTGTTTGAGCGTTTTACAATAAAAGATTTGGACAGTTATCTAAGCTTGAAAGACCAATCAAGATAAGACAAACAAACAAACCCCAAAGAAAACTC
Source organism: Eleginops maclovinus (assembly GCF_036324505.1). Classification (NCBI taxonomy): domain Eukaryota; kingdom Metazoa; phylum Chordata; class Actinopteri; order Perciformes; family Eleginopidae; genus Eleginops; species Eleginops maclovinus. Next base: position 15,382,762 of record NC_086363.1, on the reverse strand, counting down.
TTTTCCCCTTAATATTGGTTGTGTTTTTAGCATCTTTGCACAGAATGTTTTGGTGGTCAGGCTTCAGTGAAAATGAGGGACGCCTCAGTGCTTCCAAATATTTCTCTAACTCTCTCAGATATGCTGATTATGCTATCAGATGGCAGTAAAGTAAGCATTCCAGTTTTTTAAGGGGGGAAAAGGTTGAGAGGGTCAGCAGCAGGAGCCATAGTGAGTGTCTGGCTGTAGCCCTGTGTAGCACTAAGGGGCCTTTCTCATTATATGCTATCAGCGCTATCAAGTTTGCCTGCAAGGTATTCCACTTATCAGCGAGGAAGCTCAACAGACTCCGGAGCTCCTTTATCACCAAACCCTTTAATTGGATCTTTTAGCGCTAATCTGCTGCCCCCAAAACACTGCTTGGGTTTTAATTAAACAAACGCCATATTAGATTTCACTTAGGGCTCTTTGAAATGCCACATTTAGCTCATCTTCCAACATGGCGCCACAGGGGGGTGATGCAACCTCCAGCCCAAAAAAATGATTTTATTTTGTTCAATGTTTGCAAACCGAATAGAGAAATCCCTTTCAATCACTTGAATCCATGTAAGGCCTGTGTTAATAGGCAAACAAACTGTATTTTTACTGTGCTCCCAAAGGATGAATCAATGTTTCTGTGTCACCGCCATTACACAGAGTGGCCTAATTCGGACGCCACATCTACTAGAGACCTCACACAGCCCGAACACCTCATCTTGACAGTCCTTGGCTTCGATTAATACCAGGATTATTCAACCAGAACGCGTCAACACCATTCATATTTCTCTCAGAGACAGGGATAAATGGATCATTCTCACGCTGCCAATAAATCAATAAAGCATTACGCTGATGCAAAAAGAGTTCCCATGAGGAAGGTGGCTCGCCAACATGCTGTCTTGCTCCTCTTATTTGCATTTTTCATCTTTATCACTAGGAGAAAAAGCGTCGGACGGGATAGGAATAAAGACATGAAAGTAGGAGAGACGTTTGACGTTTCAAGGCTTTGTTCTGTCTAGATGATGGAAGATTTCATCTCAACTAAAGTTTGAAATCATCTGTTACACCCAGATAAGCTGAGCGTTGTAAGGACCAATTAAAACCCTGAGTGGTTGATCGAATATTGAACAGTGAGCGAAGACTTGTCGGAACTTGAGGAAAAAAGCTCTCTATGCTGATCCGCCACCATTATCCAGGCTAGATCAAAACAAGTAAGAAAGAAGGACCTACTAATGCACCCGTGGGTGCGGAAATGAACCTGTGCTGAGCACAAGTGTTGACAGCATATCAACTTCTGCAAGCCTAAGAGAGCTATCTTCAACTCCTGGCCAATGAGAGTTTGACTATTTCCTCACTTACAACCACTTACAGCAGTCACATTGAATCAATTCCTGTGGATAGTTTGATTGGACCAAACTTCCCTCCCTCCCAAAGCAAAGTCGGTCTCTTATTTCCAGAGCACACTTTCTCTTTTGCCTTGCCTTCTACTCTGAACTGCCTAAGGATGCTTTTTACTTGTAATACAAGATTGTAATTCTCTTTGATGATAGGCATCTTACACAGAGCCCTTAACCTAATCTCTCTCTTACTCTACCTCCTCCTTTTCTCTTGGCTGTGGTATTGAAGCACTTTATATTATGCAAAACATGATAAGGTGCTGTAGTTGAGTAGGTGTCTTTCTATGTGAGCATTTCTATGTGTTTGGGAGCGGAATAATACGCGTATGACCCTGAAGCCACAAAAGCCATTATTTGGCAATACACCTGAGATCAAGAGTGCGCTGGCGGTGGTTGGTAGTCATGGTTTTGGTCGCATAACTCCCTATCCAGCTTTTATTACTGCTCATTGTCAATGCAAATGAGCACGGCTAAAGCTATCAATACCACCTGAGCGGCACCAGAAGCGACAGCAGGCGCCAACACATTCCTGCAAGCCCTTGATAAAACAATTATGTAATGTTTGAAAAAGAATAATTCCGTTAATGATGAATTACCCCCTTTCTTTGGAGCACTTTTTCGATGCTGTATACAAGTGCACACATACTGCAGATTAGGGTTTTGCCTGGTGGTTATTGCACCATTTTGAGAGCATTGGTATTCTGTTGGAACTGGCTTTCTGGATGTCTGCAGCCACTCCAGGGAAAAGGAGGCGCGAGAGAAACAGAAAGGGAGAAGAGAGTCAAATGCATTACAGTTGTGATTGACAAAAGTGAAAATTGCTGAGATGGGAACCTTAAAAATGATATTCGGATATCAAAAGCAATGGAAAGTACAGGTAGGAAGAGACGGAGACATGAAAGAAGAGAGTGATACCATAGAGCTTGTGGAAGGGATATCTAGGAGTTGCAGAGGAGTAGACATAACAGGAAAAAACAAGGTTGACAGATGAAGAACCGAATAATCTTTGTCAAGACTTTTACACATTTTTCTCCAGTTTCTCAAATTCCCTCCAGTAGGCTCTGATTCCCCCTCCAGCTGCAACAGGCCCCTATCTCCTACCTTTGTGTGTGTTGGACTGGCTCTCTGCCTAGCCAATTATATCCTTGTGCTAGAGCCATCTCCTCGTCCCTGACCTTTACCGCCCATCTCCCAACAGACCGCCCTCCACTCCAACACTATGTCTGAATGTCTGTCCCACTATCGCTCTTCGCCAGCCCACTCAAAAGAATTGAGGAGGTTTGTGCTTTCCTTTTTCATTTTATAGGAAAGCATTTTTTTTGCCTTGTCTTTTTCCTGAATCTTTCTATGCTTGCAAAGGTTACAAATTATCTGTTGCATCTACACATTCACACATACTTTGGCTACAGTCAACCAATTATTTTTGCTGTGATCAAAGCAACAAAACAACTTGATTGGACCATTTTGGCAGGTGAATTTCCATCGAGGGGGAAGACAAAATTAAAAAATATTAATACAACTAGATCTGCCCATTACATCCTGATGGCATACCTCAGCAGGGCTCCACAATCCAATCAAATGGCAGATAATGAAAGCAAGGAAGCAATTTAAAACCTTCAGGGTCTTTCGAAAGCAAAAAGACAGTGACTCAAGCAGATCAGCCAGTATTATGGCAGATAATCCATACACCTTGCACTTCTTTTTTCCCTATCCTTTCTTGTCTTTCTGTCTCCGTTGCTGTATACATTTTTCTTTTCTGCCTCGGTTCAACCACTTTGTCTCTCTCACTGCAGGGCAGGATAATTAAAGTTCTTTGATGCTCTACCTCCCCAACTACTTCACAGGGACAGAGTTAATGGAAGTCACTGGCTTCTACCAGACCTTAGACTTTAAATTGAATGTCTCCACTCCATTTGAGAGCTGAAGCAAGATAAAAAGGGCAAAGTGATAGGCTCTTTTGCTTCCTGTTCATAGAGCTCCAACCAGACAACTCCAGACACTTTAATGGCCAGTGCTCTGATTCGTATTCGTAGGAAATGAATATCAGTTGAAAGTGAATGCCAATGAAATGGGTGATTGTCTGAAGCGTGGCCATACGTGCGTACCTTGATGTATGGGCACTGGTACATGGAAGAGCACTGAAAGTGAAAAGGCTCCTTTGAGATTTGTGTTTGATGATTTTGGCAGGAAACAATTTTGTCCACTTTCCTCTTTCTGTCTGGCTCATATCTCATCCAAACATTTCTAAAGATGCAATGCTGCCATCGGGAAAACAAAAATAAAACAACAAAGTAGTGGGGATGTCCTGGTGGCTTGAAGAGTGCTGCACTTTGTGAGTCCCGCACAGAGCCAAACACGTTGGTTTGTTTTGTTAGTTCCCATCTAGCTGTCCATTCTCCATGTGTGGTTATTGAAAGCAGAAGAGGGTAAAAGCTACAAACTGTTGAAAGTGAGTGGAGTCGCTGTCTTCTACCATTTACGCTCAATTCTCAGGAGGAACTGGGCATGAATGATCCAGAAGTATCTTCCCGGTGCACAAACTACAACATTTTGCACAACTCTAGGTTAGCTGTCACAAATGGAAACCAAAGGGGCTTGGCTCCATAATACATGTGGCTTTGATGTATCCTTCAGCTTGAGGTGAAATCACGTACAGTACCTCCCAGCACATATATTCTCATCAAATTATCCACCCACGCACTTCAGCTGTGTGTAGCATCAAAGTGGCAGGCTGCTCGGTACCGACTCCTCATAGCTGATTAGTAAAGCATGCTTCTATTAGTGTGGGAAGTGTCCGGTGTATAAAATGTAAACAAACTGTATACTTTGCTGTTTTATTGAGGGCTGAATGACTAATCAGTAGCCACCTATCTCTCTTTCCTATCTATTTTTATTTGCCTGTGATGTTTTGGTTTCCGATGAATCCTCTGCAGGATCAGAGTAAATAGGTGCCCTCTTGCCCTGGCTGTCAGTGCATACAGGCTTGTTCTGCCGGAAAACACACACTCCACAATCGACCTCGTGACATGTATTTGCTCTATTTCTCCAAATCAACGTCACCACAGAGATATGGGTTAAGACCTCCACTTTGCTTTAATTGGGTTCATTTGTAGTATTGTCTCAATTATACAGAAAACACAAAAGGTCTTTCTTTCTCCTTATGCATGTCGCGTGTGTTGAACATGTCCTGTGTGCCAGGGGAGGGGTGCATATGGATATGTCGGTTTGCGTAAAAGTTCTCCTTTCCCCTATACTGCCTGAGTCTGTGTGGATGAGTATGTGGAGAGGCTTTGAAGTGGATCCATGCTGGGGTGCATTCCGCATGGCAGGAGTATTGCTCCTGGCTATACCACAGCTAGGCAGCACAGTGAAAACAAACACACATAGGAAACACACATACAGTAACACGTGGACACACACAGTTGGAGGCAGTGTGAGACAAAGGAGCGATAGTATTCTATTAGACAGGAGAGTGGGCTGCAAAGCACCACACCAGCCAACTCCTATCTAGTCTGTAGCATCCAAGAAACCAGAGCTAACCAGAGTCGCCAAAATGTATCTGGAAACCAACATGTATTTATTTTTATTCAGCTGGCATATGCAAATCTACCTGTTTGACTTTGTTTTATATTTTCAAATGTAAGATATATACGCCTGTACTGACATTATAGGCCTGTTTCATTATCTGCAGAAATGGTTAGGTAGCAAATCAGGTGTTTTTGAGAGAAGCTACTACAAGAAAGAATATTGATTGTGATTCAAAAGGTTTAGAGAACAAAAGTCATACCACAATAAGTCCTAACAGTACATGCACACACATTTGTCAATGCCATAATACCAGGGTCATAATATTGAGCCACCAAAGGTCTGAACTTTTACAAAGCCCACTCGACAACAGTCGTAACCTCTCAATAAGAAACCCACCCACTCACTGAATCATCCCTGTGCTCATCTCCCGATTGGCAGGCCAGCCTCCTCACTTCATCAACTAATGCCATAAGGATCAATACAGCACTCCTGTATTGATTCTGCATCCAGTGGTCAATGCCAACTCCAATAATCACCTTTGTTCGCTCATCAATTATGCCTGTTCTACTGCTAAAGGTTAGATAAGATGCTGTTTTTCACTAAGATTCACTGTGCCCGACCAGGAACAATTACTAAATGGATCTCATAGAGAACGATAATGAAGGCATGCATTACTCTGATGATGTCTGCATCCTTGCGATTGACGCTTTCCAACTAATTCTGATGGGCTTTAACGAAACAATTGATGTATGGCATCTTAGAGTGTGCATTTGGAAAAATATGAAAATGTCGTGTCAGAGAGAAATATCGCTTCAAGGGAGTGTCGTACAGACCATATATCACAATCGGTAATTGTGTTGGAGGCAACAAAGTTTCCAGTTTGTCCTGGCATTAAAGAAGACATATTATTCATTCTGTAAGGTCTGTAAGTTAGTGAAGCACAGCAGCATTCTACAATGAGAACATTAAGGTCAGCTGAAACATTAATTCACTACTACAGTATAAGTTATTTGAGCCTTAAACTCATACTCAAACACACAAACAGAAGCATTTGACATTTGGAAACCGCAACTGTTTTGCCTGGACTGGAACTGATATGTACACTATGGCACTGCAGTGGGGTGAATATCCGCTTCTCTTTCCTCTTCTCTAGTAGAGACCGATAGGCTTTGCTCCGGTTTGGCCAGATAGACAGAACGGGGGCTGAGTTTTCTTTTTTTTCTCTGCTGTGTGTCCTAGATGTCTGCACACAGTGGCAGCACTGCGTTAATTCGCTCAGACGCTGTCACAAATACGGCTCAACGAAGCCCGAGCCTGCAACTTGGCATGAGGGTAAAAAGGAGCGAGGGAAGGAAGGAGGGCTAGATAGAGAGAAAAGCTGAGATAAGAGAGAGAATTAGACAAGAGATAAAAGGAGGGAAAACAACCCAATGGATAGACAAGGGACGCAGATAAAAAACCCAAACGGGCTATTTATGAAAATGAATGGCTTGGGATGTTGGTGTGTGGAATTGACGGTGACAAATCATGCGTGGGCGTCAGTGTTCAATTCTATTCAGGTGACACATGGCCGCGTGCCTATGGATCCTGGGAGAGTGACACTGTATCAGGATAAACCTTTCTCTAACTCCCTACTGCATTCAGAGATGTAATATGTACCGTATACAGCAGTGCCGATTCTAAGGCCAGGTGCTTTCATGTACGTCAATGGAGGAACAAAAATGTTAAATAAACTGCTCCCTTTTATTGAATTACAGAAACACAATCAGTTTTATCCCTCGCTAGCTAGGTGGAGATTGTTAGTGGGATAGATATTTGGTTTGCTAGGTAGCAGACAGCCAGGCAACTACAGACGTGTAGATCTTCAGTTGGAATCATAACGTCTCAAATAATAGCCTGCAGAATTGGCATGTGGTTGTGCTTTATCAACACTTTTTTAGTAATTAAGCATGGATTAGCATGAATTATATATATTCATAAAATCCCAAACTGCAGACAACCAGACTATCAGTTTGGTAGAAGCTTAAATTTTAAAGAGATACATTTATTTTTGAAGAATTTTCCCTGCTTTATGAGTCAACTACATTATTTTAGTGAAATCCCTGTTTTTAGATTTCCTTTTGTTCCAATTTGATGACCAATTTACCACAAGCAGTTAAAGTAAAGTTGTTACAACATCTAAGGCTGGGCCATTAATTGATATAAATTTGAAATTATGATTAGACTAGATATTTTCTTAACTTTGGAAATTGTTTGGACGCTCCATAACAGTAGCAATATGGTTTTTCTGAAGACATTTACTATCAATTGCTAACTTTTGCTTTACCCCCTTTTCACATTTTCAAAGTCAACCTTGCAATATCGCCAAATATCCATTGAGGTATGTTGTCCAGAATATCGTGAGATTTGATTTTCTTCATATTGCCCAGCCCTTTCCACATCCCATCAATAGTGTAATCTGCCATCTATTAGCTTGAATTGTTTGTGCCAGCCAATATCATAGAGACTCAGCCATCATTTGAATACCATGTTTTTTGTTTGGGATATTTACAGGGTATGGATGGCTAGAGAGGCTGCTAAATGGCTAGATGGAGATAAAAAAAACCCTGATGGATTGATTTTGTGATGCTGAAAGAAAAGGAACAGAGTTGGAAAACAAAATGTGCTCTGGCTTACAGTCAGCACTGATAAGGGTAGGCAGAGGTAAGAGTAGAATAAAGATCAAATGTGGTGGCTAAAGGATAGACATAGGAAGGGAAAAAAATCAATTAAGAGGGAGAGAGGGAGAGAGGGAGGGAGAGAGAAGGAGGATTGGTGTTTGCATGTGCGTGTGATAGTATCATCAAGTTCACAGCATCGAGTGCAGAGTTGAGTGATTTCATGTGAGTGATGGACAACAGAGGTGCAAGGTGGGAGAGAGACTGGTTCATATTGTGCTGTGGATCCAGCACTGTGTTTGTTTGTGCACAGTGTGGGGACCTTCCAAAAGATTGTTTTTTCTTCGCTGCACTCTTCAAACTGCATCTCATAAGTAGATTACGTACATATATTTGCACTTCACAGGAAAAGGTAGCGAAAACACATGGACTGCAACAATCTCTGCAATTCAAAAAAGCAGATATAGAGTCACACACAGTCAGCATCTTCACAGAAAGCTTTGCAGATAATAGCTTGGTATGGTATCATTGCGGTGATTAATCCTTTGGCCCTGCTTTTGAGCACTTGATAAATCAAATGAAGGAAACGCCCACACATGCAGGCATGCATGGGGTAATGAGCGACTAATCAATCTTACTCAGTCTGGGCGGCTGCAGTACCATGCTGCAAGCGAGGCTGAATTACTCCTGCACTGTTCTTTCTGACCAATATGGGACATATATTGTTTACATCTACAGTGCTCTGGGGGGCTGTTATTAATTATCCATAACCACTAAGTGCCTCGTAAAAAACGATGAATCACATGTTAATGCTTGCTTTAAAGCCTTAACAGGTCTTGACCAGTTACATAAGAGGAAGAAGAAGACGTTTTCTGCATGTCATTTTAGCTAACACCATTCAAAGCGACTTCCTGCTTTTAGGAGCAATTTTGGGTTAACTTTCTTGCCAAAGGATTCCTCTTGTATCTCTGCCGCTCATATCTTCTCATGTACATTTTACACAAATAAAAATACATATCCTTACTCTGAAAGTCAATGGGACACTTCTAATAATTTGAAGATGAGAGCATAGTTAGAGAAAAAAGCAGCCTGTTCAAAAGAAGGCACTTCTCTGGACAAAAACAAGATGTCACGGAGCAGGCAGACAAGAAGTCATGCCCCCTGACCTGGCTGATAAACCTGTGACCGACGGTGGCATGGTACTGTCCTTCAGAGAGTGCAAACACATCCCGAGGGAGTGCTAAAGCTGTGCAGTGTGGAGTGCAGTGTTTTTGGAAGTGCGCTTGGGTGGCAAAGATTTGTAGCACGTGTCAACGCATGTGAGTGTCCTCTCTGGCGATGTCAATGTTACCACATTAATTTGCAAATTTTAAGCAAATTTATAAAACATGTTTGGCAGAGTAAAATATAAAACAGCGTGTTTCCATTAAATGGAATGTGTGAAACCAAATTATTGAGAAGAATTTAACAAGGTTATATAATTAATTGAATGTCAGCAACTGGTGGTTTCGGTCAGCCAGTGTCCTGATTAAATTGGGGTGCAACATATGCAACAAGGGTCCCCATCTAGCCTCATACGATGTTTTTTTTTCACACACCTTCACCTCTTTTTATTCTTTATCCTTTAAGATATCTGTAGGAGTGGCAGCACCACAGGAACCCTTTGACTACAGAAGAAGCAAACGAGGCATGTATTCCATTGTCAAGGTGAATTCTATCATTTATTTTGTTTGTTCATGCTCTTTCCGATTGCAAAAACTATTAAGCAATTATTAAGGATGTGTTTCCCCTACATCCCTAACAGTTGGCAGTATTTGATTCGTTTTTGTAAGAAATTGTATGTATATTAGTGAACATTAACAGGAGTAAAATATTTGTCTTGCTCCGTGTCAATGACCTTGAGTGCTCCACGATGCGCTCCGTTTTTTTCTATTCTGCGTGTGTTTGCCATTCTTCAAACGCACGCCGGTCCTCGAACAACTTTTTTTTCACGCTGTGCATGACGGACTGCCTTCATTGACCTGCCACCCCGGTCAATCAATTCTCCCTACAGGTGTTCCTTCATGGACTTTCTCAAAATAAGGTTCACGCTGGCTCGTCTTGCTTGCCTGCCTGTCTGTCTGTCTTTTTCCTGGCCGGCCATGTGTCCACATTAGCGGCACTAGCAAGATGATATCATGTTTCCGGCTGGCCAGCGAGCCTCTTAGCCAACCCTGGCTGTCTGTTTGCTAAGGGACTGTAGGAAGTCCCAACGCAATATCCACTCAGAGCTTCTTGGCAAGCCCATTAGCTACTTTAGCCTGGACTAGAGTGGGTTGAGGAGGATATCTCAATCTTTCTTTCTCTGTCTGCACCTCTCTTTCCCTCACATGTTCGCTCCCTCCATCTTTTTCACACTTTATCTGCCACCTCTCTGCTATCCCTCTTTCTCTCCACACAGACCTCTATCCATCTCTTGCTTATTCACTCTTTACATCCCCCGTGCTTCACTCTCCCATTGCAATTTTCTCTCTCCTTTCTCCTGTGATAAACCACAGTGAAAGAAAAATACTGCATTGGAAACCTGGAGATATTTATCCAGACCATGCAGGGCGAGATTGAGGGGATTACAAATATTATATTTGCTTGGCTGTAAACATATTTACCAGGGGATGAATTATCCGTTGGTTGTGTATGTGTCTGCAAAACATGGTTGTCTAGACGCTTGGCCCCAGCTAGGGAGTACTGAGCAATAACAACAATCACCTTTGACACAATGCCATCTAAACCCGCAAATACACAAAATGCTTTCATACCATCTAATGCTTTACCCATACAGGCAGGTTAATAACTACGCTTGCATTGAGATGAAGTATTTCATTTATTTCAAAATAATTCATTTTTTAAAATGGCAAACCATAGCAATAAACTATTAAGACAGCCCATTAACCCTAAGGTGAATATCAAAATAGCTGACATTACGAATAATTGTCCATTAAAGTGCTCCATCTTGGCGCCAATTGAGAGTCAAGAATCAATCACTGAAGTGCTAATAACTGCCATGAGATGCATCGTAGATGGAGATGCTTGAGGGTGTTGGGGGGTGGTGCTTTACATTATGTATATAAATCATTCATTTGGTGTCCTCAAGGTCACAGCTAAAGCGTTTCTTCTAAAATCCCTTAAATGAGGTGGATGATTGCCACATGGCAAAATCTGATTGAGAAAACAAAGTGCATGAGAGGTTTTCTCCTGTCTCTGCACCTGTTGTGATGGAGACCATTATGAGCTTGGAGTGAAGTCACTAAAAGGTGGGCAAGCGCCAGTGAGCGACCCCACCACTTAACCTTATGATGTCACAGTAGGTCGCAGCTAACACGATTCATAACCTCCGCGGGAAATATCCTTTCTGTCACTGTCCCCTTGGAGACAGACTAATTGGCTGTGGGATCAACACTCGAAAAAAGGAACTTGGTGAAGTGATTGTAAAAAAAAGTATTGAAATATCAATTTTATTCATGCTCATTGTATTATTCATTTACATGAAGGAAAGGGGTATGATCAGTGGGGGTTTGTTCAAATGAATAATCATTTGATGGATAATTACGAGATGTGTTCAACTACTTCCTGTTGGAGCCAAAGCCATAACTACGAGAGCTAGACGGCATAATTAATAAGCCGAGGATAGAGTGACCGAGTAGGGGTGGGGGGGGAATAAAAGCGCTGGCTGGTTAATTTGCAGAGTAAGCAGATTTAAGGGAAAAAGAAAAGAAAATGCAGTGAAGCGATAGAAAAAAATAAAAATAATGTTTGTCTATACTTTGTGAAAGAAATATGAGCAAAAAGTTAGGAAGGGAAGGTAAAAAGTGGGGCTGTGAGCTGAGCAAGCATAAATGAGAGATAAAGGTCATGGTGGGAGAGAAATGGAGGCGAGGAGGCATCGCAATGTCACCGTCACCTCATTAACGTTTTCAACTTTTCACTTTGTTATATTTTTTTCCCTCTCTCTGCTTCCCCTCTCGTCTCCTTTCCTGTCATACTACTTCCTCACCCCCTTTTCTTACCCCTGTGGCAAGCTAGAAAACATCTATTCAAGAGAAGAAAAAAAACGCCTTAACTTGTCAGGGCAAAAAGAGGGGCAGAGAAGGCAAAAAAACTAAAATAACCACATAATTATGCCTCCAAAACAGATCTTCCAATTGATTTGCTGTCCAGAACATAAACAGGGAGCAGCAAGAAAAGTAGAAGGCGGCCGAGCGAGGAGAAACAGGATGAAGAGTAAAAAAAAGACGAGAGAGGAAATATTTCAAATGAGAAACCTCGGCGTCTCTTTTCGACGCGGAGAGAAACACCCCCTATCACTCCACCATCTTTATTCCCTCAACATTGCTCTATTTTTTTCCTTCAATTTCGCACCCATTATGAATAGCCAGAGGGCAGTATTATTTAAGTCCACCAGTGTGCTGTATAATGCCTGAACCCAAACCTCATCAAGGTAGACAGAGATACAAGAGGACAATGGCTCCTGGTTCAGTAGAATAATTCATGTACGGGCTACACGTGGGACAATTTATTATGCAGCAACCGCACCTGGACTGATACATTTTACAGGAGAATGAGGGGTCAAATGCATTTTTCATAACTATAGCTGTGACAACGCCACCCGTTCCAGTACGTTGCCATGCTATCTCCACAAGCCGCTGAACCCACTGAGAAGGAAAACTAATACTTTGGCATTTTGCTTGTGCATTTATTTATTTCTCCTTGCTTTTTGGATGCTCTTGTGAAGATCTCAGGGTTAGAATTTTTCATTGGAAACAGGTTCCCCCGGTAGCCAAAATTGTTCAATACAATAACCAATACAAAGGGAATATGTTCAAATTAGTAGACAAACGAGGACAGGAAGCAAGGTGTAAATTATGAATTTAAATGTAATTTGTTTAACATAACAGTTACAATACTAAAAACCCTTTTTTAAATCCACAAGCGCAGATTGATAGATCTTCGGTTAACAAACGTTGATGAGTTATCTAAGGTAGTTTGGTACATGTATGTGCAGCGTTGCAAAGTGTAAAGGAGTATCAATAAACATGCACTGATCCAGTCACAATACTGGCTGCATTGTTATGAAACTGCTGAGCCAATCACAGTGGCACATGATGACAATGGCAAATTAAGAATTGGGTAAAAAATAAAAGGTGCTGTACGGGGTCAGAAACGTGATTGTTGATTTTGAGATCAAGGATTTATGATACTAGAGGTGCCTTAGGATAGGGCAAGTAGGCAAGAAAGTAACTACAAACTAAAAAAACAATGGCTTATTTTATCTGGATGCTTGATGAATAAATGAGTACAGTGCCTTAAATGCTAAGACCGGCAACAAATACAATTTAGAGTATTTTTTAAATACCAAAATCAAAAACTAGATGTTGTTCTGTGACATGTTCTCAGCCAACCTACCTCTAAAATGTACGTATTGCACTTGACATCAAAATACCACACAGACAGAAAACGTGCTTTTCAATATCAGTAAAATGTATGTTTTAAGTTGCTAATGCCAGCATTCTAGTACCCTAAAAAACAACAATGCCAAAACAACCAAGACTAGAATGTCTAATGTTTACCATGTTAACATTTAGCATGTTAAATTGCTAACATGCTAATTTAGCCAGATACAAAGATATAAATACAAGAGATATAAATGCCTGCAATTCATTCATGACAATCCATTCAACAGTGGTTGAGATATTTCAGTCTGGGCTAAAGTGCTGGACTGAATGACACACCTACGTAGCCATATAGCAATTCTGCTAGCATGACTAAACTAATGGGACAGGGAATATGGCTACATCATAAATAAGTCAACATGTTTCCAGTGCACATTACTGATGGTGGAGTAGTGCTCCCATCTAACATAAGATACCTGAAGTGAGCACATCATATATTTATAGTTACACCACAGTCTTTGAATACACTTTGATCTTCACGCTTCAATCGATTTTTTTTTTTGTATTGGAATTTTTTCGCTTTTTTTTCAATTATTCTTCCAGCGGCGAGAAGAAGCCATTCGTCAGTTAAAATATACTCTTCCTTCACACTGTGTCAAGGGCCCGAGGAAGAAAAAAAAAGCAGACTAAAAAGAAAAAAACATGTCAATCCTTTTATAATTTGGGAGAGAAAGGGGGGATTTGATGCAGCCTGTATTCAAATCTCAGAGCCGAAAGCTTACCTTGGAGGAAAATAGCACTGCATCTTTTGACTCTGTTCCTACCTCCATTTTAACCATCCCAAGACGTGCAGTACAGCGAGGGTCCATTCTATACGGAAGATGGTGTTGCTAAAGACACTTTATTCAAGGTGAATTCGCATCAAACGGCCGCCAAATACTCACACACTCTTTTATTCTCCTTAAGTGCTAAGGGCAACGCTTCAAAGCAGGTCAAACCACTCTCGCAGTTGTTATTCAGTTGACTCAGTTTTTAACAATGTCCGCTCAATTTATAATCATGTAGTGCACCATCTGTGTGTAATTCCATGCATGCTCACACATGAAGCATAATAAACATGATTCATTTCTATTTATGTGTGATACATTAAGGAAATACTCCTCTGTAAATGATTCCATGTACACAGCATGGTCATTACTGGCAATATACAGTGGAAGCAGAGATATTTTTGTTGAACTTAAATACTGAATAATTGATATAATAGCTCAGTTGTGCACATCACTACTTTACTTCAAGCTGCTACAGGGAAAATACAACATGCTGAATATTGTTTGTGTCAATTCAGTTCAAGTGGTAAACACACAACGGAAAACACACACCCCTAGGCATATGCACTGATGCTGACTCTTTTGATGAATTGGTAAAATCACCAGAGAATTTAAGCCAACAGTGTGTCAAATCACAGCAAAGAAAAACAACCTTCAATCATTGAGAGAATTATGGAAATAGTCAAATTAAATTAAAGTCATTAGCAAGGTCATTTTTTCTTTGCACCTTTCGTGGAACAACTTGTTAAGTACCACCATCGAGAGAAAAGTGTTTTTTTCTATTGAATGATAAATAATTAAAGAAATAATACAGAAAATAATTGTTGTTGGATATGCATGCCGATGGCGCCATGAACTCATTCCCTTATTTATGAATACCTTCGCTCTGTTTTGCCCTAACAGAGAGGATCATTCCTAGTCACTGCCTCTCATTATGAGTTTACATAGGCAGAGGGTGTACAGTATGTCCCCTGTGTGTGTGTGTGTGTGTGTGTGTGTGTGTGTGTGTGTGTGTGTGTGTGTGTGTGTGTGTGTGTGTGGGGATGAAGGTGTGAGAATGTGTACATCACGTATGTCCACATGTATCAAGCCTCAAAGTGTTGACGTATGTGTGCACCTACTGTAGAAGCATTAGCATGTATACATTGTGTCTTTAGGTTTTTCTCCCAAGGTCTCCTCTGAATCTGTAATTACACTCAGGCCAAAAAACTCAGGGTCAGTCTGTTGCTCCTGAATTGTTAATAGGAAACACACACACACACACACACTCACACACTCACAAACACGTATACACAATAACAAGCCATCTAATCTCCTGATTTTATCCTCACTCTTATCTCGCTCTGTACTGAGTCACCGCATTCTGCATGCAAATTTACACAGACGTAAATCAAAGCCAATCTGCATTTACTAACACACAGCAAGAAAACTGTGACTTATGAGGCATAGAGGTATGCTGCAGATAGCATAGAAGCTTCTAGTCCTTTCTAGTTTGTGGATCACATAAAGTGTGGTGTAAAGAACATTATAAAGCAACCAACCAGAGTTAGTTTAAAAGACACATAAAAAAATATATAGAGAGAGTTCTGGGAATGATTCCTAAAACCCAGAAATGAGCTTGCATTTTTGTATTTTACCACTTTTGGTTTAGCCTTACCTTTTTTTGTACAGGTTTTTGGGTAACTTCCCCAAAATAAGGGTTGTGAATCCCCCACTTGAATGTGAAGCTTCTGTATGTCTTAAAAATGGCAGTTGCTAACAAGTGACTAAATTAGTCTACTAAACCTAATTTGGCGAACATTAGCAGCCTTAAGCTTAGCGGTGGTGATGCGCCACGTCAATTCATTACATGTGGTAGTATCATACATGTGTGTTTGCCTCAGATCTTATTTCCTGATATATTCCAAAATCCAATGGATTTTTGTCAAGAGAGGCCTTGCAAAGCTTACTTCCTACACAAATATGTCATCTCTGCACCACTATTTGGAGAGTAAATGAAAGAAAATGAACCTTGATATGTCAACATTGCTTTTTGATACACAGGAGCGTGCATCATACATACAGCTTTTTAAATGGCTGCCACCCAGTCCCTGCCCAGACTGTGGCACTTTGTATGGTTTGCACATTCCACATTAGTAATGCAGATCCTCTCTCTTCGTCTCCCTCTCTGCCTGTCAGGCTCATCTGCTCCAATAGCCCCCAACGTGCTAAAAATGAGCCTTCGATATGTTAAAAGGAGTCAAGCAAAGACCGGGCTCAAATTCATTTTTCAAACAGAATAGATCCCCCCGCAGGGACTGATTGATTTGGAAGTGACACAAAGGCACAGACCGGACTGGCACAACTGCTGAATATGCAGTATAATGCAAAAACTCTTCAAAAATGTTCTTTTTATATTTCAATATTTTAACCCAGTAATGTGACAACAAGGGATGCCACTAACACATTATTGGTTCATCTTTGTTTCTCCTTTACGAAACACAATAATGCCAGAAAATAGTAAAAATGTCCATCACAGTTTCTCAAAGTCAAACTAAATCATCATGATTTCAAAATATTTTAAATATATGGGGAAAGGAAGAACATGTCAATTGTCCTTAACAGATATGTTGATGTCCCTTTATAGAGACCTTATTAAGACACAACATAATTAAAAGTAGCGGTAAACAGCATGTCAACTCAGTGAATCAGGTCAATTTCACTTAAAACATATCAATATTTTGTATTTAATTAATATTGATTGACATTAATAACAGAGGTCAACAAATTTGAACTCATCCTGTATTAACTATCTGCTTCTGCACTTGAGAAATGTATTCATACCCATTCACTGAAGGACAAGTAATAACAGAGCAGCAGCAGCAGCAGCTGTGAATAATAAAACAAACCCTATACCGTGTATAAATTCTTAAAATAACAGGCACTTAATGATGCCAAGGTAATATACGCTGTGAACATAATCTCCTCTGTACTGTTAGAGAAATTAAAGATCCCTCTCCCGATGTCTGTGTAGATAATGGAGCAAATATATCACATTAAGTACCTATAAAACAAAGTCAATATTAGTACAGCATTTGACCAGCAGTGCTAATTCCCCTCCTCCTGGATGTGTACATTCAGCTGATGAGAGGAAATGTGTGTGCTGCTGTTAGAAGTGATAACGGATGCATAAAATCCTTCTTGGACATTTAAACAGGTTTGTGAAAATACATTTTAAAAAAGCAAGAGTGGATGTGTTACAGAGAACATGTATGAGGACTAACAGCTTGATAAAAGTGAGCATTAGGAACCACACTTCTTAAGGGATGAAGAAAACCATTGTCCAGTCCTTTCCTCTCTATCAATCATTAATTACAAGAGCATTAAACTGAGTGGGATGAAGGTAATTCAGAGTCGCCGCTTGCTCCTCAGCTGATACAGTCACTGTGGGTGTTTTGGCTTGTCAGTGCCTTTCACTGACAATTAAACCTATAATCACATAAACGATACACAGCTCCATGATGCGCAGCTGCTGTCAACTATGGTTATGTCTTCCAGCTGTGGTGGAAGGAAGAGTGAGGGCGAGGAAGAGAGACAGAGGGACAGTGGGAGGGAGGGAAGTCAGGAGAATGATAGAGAATTGGCAACAGATGGGTCATTCGTGATGATAAATGGAAAGAGTGAGGAGATACAAAAAGGGTTGGGACAGGACTCACCATGGCCCGCTCGTAGTGAGGCCGGGGAGCGGTATATGGACACAGGTGGCTGGTGGTGCCTGGGCCCCTGAGGGTGATCGGGTCGGGCCAGGGCATGGGGCACGGGGGCTCCAGGTGTAGGGGACAGGAGGTGGAGGTCTGACGACGAGCCCCAGGCAGAGCCAAGCACCGTGCATCCCACTGACAGAAGCAACACCCAGAACAGCTGGCCCTCATGGGGCTTTCCTTTGGGGAGCATGGCTCACGCCCCCCCACCCTACTGGATATTTAAAAGTGAGTAAAGCCGATGCACAAGGATCTCAGAAAAAGTGACCTTCCCGTAGCCAGGATACAGCGGCAAACTCCATAGCAGAGAGAAATCAAGCTCCTTTCTTTAATGTAGATTCCCTCCAAACGGATAAGGCTTGGACTCCACTCGTCAAGAAGGCAGCAGGTCTCCCGCTGTTCTCCGTTTGCTCGCTGGCTCTTTGAACCAGAATCCAATATGTCTTTACTTTCTGTTCTCGGCAGGATCGCCCTGTGGCTGCTCCTTTGATGACCACGCAGCTCGCCTGTGTGTGCGGGGCGTGCAGCCGGCGAGATCGTGCACGCTGCGCTCTGGCACCTGGAATGTGTTCCTGTGCGCCCTTCTCCACCTGCAGGCGCAGAGTGAGTGACAGGACGGGGGACAACCTGCGCAGCTTCCTCCTGCCCCGGTCGCTCCGCTTCGTTCTGCTCTGCGCAGCACCGCTCTGTCAAGCCACGGATAATACACAGCCTGGGCTATGAGAGCGAGGAGGAGGGAGACACGGAGGGAGGGAATGACAGAGAGATGCTCCACACACTCCAGCACAGACAAACTATGAGCTGTATGTTTCCCCCTTTCTCCCTCACAGTTCAGGCTTCAGCATCTCAACGCAGGGCAAAGATCTCCACTCGTGCTTTATCTCCGTCTTTGAGTTTGGATCCAATATTTGACCGACTTTTCTCTTCTTTTCTTTTTTTTTTTACCTCCCTGGAGAAGTGAAGTGGTTTGTCTTGTTAACCCGGGGAGCCCCAAGTCTGATAGCTCTTTGTATTACTCCACAGAAGAAAAAAAGAGAAAGATTTGCAGACGGATAAAGAAAGACAAAGAAGAAGAAATGAGAAACTGCTGGAAGGGAGAGAGACAGAGGGGTGGAGGGGAGCGTGAGCGAGGAGAGGATAGAACGGAGGAGAGATAGAGAGAGAAAGAGGAGAGGATGAGAGCGGGCTCAGGTGAAACTAAGCGAAGATGATGGGACGGAGGAAGGGAGGCAGAGGAGGGGAGGGGAAGGGGGAGGGGAGGAGCGGCAAGTGGGCCAGCCTATGCAAATCCTCCCTGAGCAGCGAGCAAATCAGGGAGGGAGGCAGCCACTGCAGAGGAGTGGGCTGCCTTTAGTCACAGGGAGGAGAGATGTGAGGCGAGGAAAGAGTGAGGGAATGAACAGCAGCGAAGGAGAAGTAAAAAAAAAAAAAGAGGGTGAGGATAAAAAATTGGGATGGATAATAGCAGTGCTGCAACAGCATAGGGTGTTCCTGGAGTAACATTTTGGAAACCAGCTCGGGGGTAACGTGGTGTCACTTTCCCTGCAACAGCATGTGACCTCCTCTGCCTCTATGTTTTGATGGTTCTAAAAGCCTATTGAAGCCAAACCACTGAACTAAAAAACACGAACAAATGCATTATTCACACAGCAACAGAATTTAAAAAGGGGGGAAATCTCTCCCCGCTCTGATAGAAAAGACAGAAGAAAGGCTTCCAGTCCCTGTTCCGTCAATCTTTGGGAGAGCCTTGGGAGAAGTAAACACTCAAAGTCAAATTGCAGTTTAATCGTGTCGCCTCTCAACGACGTAATTTGATCCGACACCAGTGTGCAGTATTTGGCTGCTGACCTTACGGATCAGTGCTGAAATATTCCAAAACGACAAGAGGAATTCATGTACGAGGACTTGTAGCAACGCAATTGTGCTGTAAGTGAGGCAAAACGTCTCAAACGTATGACTCATTGTTGGCTTTTGAAGAGCCACTGTGCAACTACAAAGCTTCGGCTTTGCTCCCATTTCTTATGCATTTGTCAAGATGTCCCTTCCTATTTTTCATTTAGGACGAGTCCTTATCTCAGACACCCGGGGGCGCAATTATTGCACTGCTTGTTGTGAGCACAGAACACAGAGATAATGTTTCATGGGCAAATGAACGACAGAGAAGAGAGTAAATTCTGACAACCACTGATCCAAAGAAGAAGGCAGTGGTTAAGATCTTAGTGTATTTATGCGATAGAATGAATAGCATGAACAAAATAAGAGTGTGGTTGCAAGTACTCTTTTTTATGTCCTCATACTACTAAAAATAACACTCAGTTTGAAAAAGGGCCAGTTCCTCGCTTATGAAAAAGACAAAAAATCTCTTTCCTCTAGACATGCATTTCGTTTTAATTGTATCCGTCAAGGTTATGCACCCAAAATAAGGAAGTGGATTTTTGTTTGTGTTGCTAACAGCATTGAAACCTTTAATATTCACCAGACACAGTGCTCCATGTTCTCTAGATCAGAGGTTTGAGAACCTCTGAGACAGGCAACCGCAGGGGGGCTTATAACTGTTTCATGGAGGCTCAGTGAAAGGAAAGTATTACATCAGTTATTACATAAGTTATCCAAAGATGATCACATAGAATCGCCTAATGTGTTGGCTTTTCTTAAGGAGATATAAATATTAACTGAAGTTACTCAGTTATGGATGTTTATGGAGTCAAATAATTACATTGTGATCATAGGCATCCAGTAATTGAGCAAAACTAAACAAGTGTTCAAGGGGGTGGGTGTTAGGATCGCCAAGCTTTGTCTGGGGGCTGGGACTGGAACAAGAAACCAGCTTGCAATGTTTTGATTTTTAAGTTTCCTATAGCAAGCTTTGTGCTTTATCTTTATGGATTCATCATTTCATGCATCCAAAAATATCTAAATTGTTATCTAGCTATATGTGCTTTCTTGTTATTACATATTTAAAAAAGTGCTAGATTTCATATTTGATATCACAATAAAAAGTATTTCCATTTAAGATTAAATATATATGATTAATATATGTAACATTCAAAACTATTGAATATTTATGAGGAGTTTAACATTGAAAGATACAATTCATATGCCTGATAAGGGGTTAGGGCCTTACATTATAATTAAAAAGGTGCTGATTGGTGAGGCAACTATGTTAAATGATGTAAGCCCCGCCCACTTATGAGAAAAGCAACATTATTAACAACCTCAAATATGAAACAACAAACGGTTCTACCCTGTCTCTAATGTGAAAACATCATTTTGTTATGTTAATAGCCTCTTGAAATCTATGTTGTGTTTTTTTCCCGTGCAACTTTAGTTATCACAGCTATATTTTTCTTGGGTTGTACTTTCTGTTTTGAGCTACTGGTGCAGAGCAGATTGAGATTCAACAAGCATTGTTAAATACTGTATATCACCACGAGAGCACTGTCTGGACTAAAGATATCATCACGCTGAAAATTGAATTTGAGAGCAATTTTACCGCAGGTCATCAACTTGCTATTTTTTTTGGGGTGGGGGGGGGGCAATCTTTTTATTGTTACTCTGAAGAAGCTGCCAGGGTTAAATCTCATCACAGTTCTGTTTGCATGTCTGCTCCCAGGGCAGGCTGACTGTCATTCTCATGCTGAGAGTCTGATCTCCATGAGGAGTACATAACAGAAGCTGACAAAAAAAAAACCATCATCGCTGACATGCCATCATTATCTGCTCATGTCAATCTTTTTTTCAGGGGTGTGATGAAATATCCCTGAAACATTTAATAATTTTCTTTTTTTAAAACACATTTTGAACAGATATATTTGGCACAGCGTGTGTAAAACCTTCATGAAAAACATATGCAAATATTCTTCTCCAAGTTCCAACAAAATCTACAAACAACAAATAACACACCACTAAAATTAAAATACTGTTAAAGTTTAATTGCAACTTGATCTAGTAAACTATTAGTCTCAGGAAAATGATAGCATGATTTATCTATTTACTTTGTGTCTCCCGCTTAGTATTGCCCTCAACGGGTTCATTTCACAAACACCCTTCGGGCTTAATGCTGGGAAATAAGCTGCACTACTTATGTCTAGAAGAATCACATTTCTATTCCTCTACAGAAAATAATATAGTACAGCATCAGCAGAGAATGGCTCAAAAGGTATAGCAAGCACACCCAAAAAGAAAATGGATTAAATAAAGGAAAAAAAAAATGCATCTGGCTGCGGACAAAAGACATTCCCAGATTGCGTTAGAAAATACTACACGTGTGCCATATTGGCGCCTAGAAAAGGATAAAGCAATATGTCACCTTGATCATTATCCTCCCTCCACCTACAGCTAAAGTGGACCGTGCGGAAAGTAGTTTTTGTCTTTATACTGGCGTACAAAAGAGTGTGCATTTGATCCACAATCTAGTTGGCCTTTCAACAGGGAATCATGCTGCAGATGGATGCTCACACACGCCCAGCCACAAGGCCGCTCGGCAACCGGGCTTCTACTCCCTAATTTGCATTCTTACACTCATGCATAAGCAAACAAGCCACCTGTACAGTACTCACATCAACAACAACCCAGTGCAACACCAAAAGCCTGTAACGCTGCATGTTTCCCTTTAAACTAGTCAACCAATGAGAACCTTGGGAGCGCGGAGTCTCGTGCTGACTCAGTAATGAAGCCTCATCAGGATCAGGACTAATTAGTGTTTTACATTCTGATTTCTCTGTGGTATCTCCTGTGACAAATTGAGTCTGTTCTGCGTGCCCTGCACACAGGCGAATGGAGCGCACAACATCTTAATGCCAGAGAAGATTGGGGATACAAGTTCGTAACTTGATTAACCTCAACTTGTAGCTAAAACGTATCAGCGCAAAACAAGATATTCACCTTCTTTTAGATAATGAATGGCAACCCTCACGTGATAAATTGAAGGCAATGCTGAATGCAGAACCGAGTAGAGATTGTTGGTAGGGTTGAATATAAGAGTTATTTTCATTAAACTCAATCAGAAATATCCCCCAAAATTGCCTGTGTGGTTATTAAAATAAAAATACATGTTGGTTAAAATAAAATGGGACTTTCTTCCGTATGAAAGCAAGATAAAAGCTGTTTCTTTTTCATTGTGGTACCTGAAATATGATTATCAAGAGAGTTGCTTCAAGGCTAATCCGATGTTTTGCCGGTTTGTTCCTTCAGTTCGCTCCAGTCTAAAATAACTGCTGGATGGGGATGTTTCAACATCCATGCGGCCCCATGCAAACAGCTCCAAACTCTTAGAAGTGACTGGCTTTAAAGGGGGATTGGCAGAGGACAAAGAGCGTTGCAGGGTATTTGGAGCATCAGAATCTGGAAGAGGAGATGCGTGACGCATTCCCAGGTGAAAAATGAAGGCGACAACAATATTGACAGAAATACAGCTTTGAACCCAGTCTTTCAAATGTATCCAAACCACGTACGCATGTGTGTATGTTCATCTGTGAACATACATTTTTAGAAGAGTTGTTTCATCTGGTTCTAAGCTCATCAAAGGGGCTGTGATTTGCGATGTTTGCTACAAATCGTATTACACTAGTGTACTTTGGAGCAAACAACATTCATACATGATTCTCTTAACCCATTTAGGCCTTAAATGCCTGGAAGAAATGCCTGGAAAACCTATGGGCAATTTTAGAAGAACCCCCTAAAACCTGGAAATTCAGCAATTGTGTCAACGCCTACTAAATAATCGATTTCTCATCCTCTGTAGCAGATAGAAACAACATTCAAAAAGTAATTAAGAGCTTACACCTGTGGCTTTCATGAGTGGCCTCTGCAGGTACATTGACTTTCACCCCTGGGGTGCGGTTGAAAAAACTCTGTGGATTAGAGTGGTAATTCTCCGTCCTCCACTTGGTTTCAAAACCTTTGAACTCATGGTCATCATCGTCGCCGTCTTCAAACATATGTCTTAACCATAAATCCCGGTCGATTGTTTCAACGGGTTTAAAGTCGTCAGCAATAATGTCATCAGCGCTGAGCAAATCGTCAACATCACTACCTTCACTAACTTCAGAATTCCCTCCGCAGTAGACTAAGTCTGCCATGATTGCTCGAAAAAAATCCAAACAATGCCACGTGTATATTCTGATGCATTTCATTGACTAAGAGGCCGATAATTAATGAAAAAAAATACCACAGAGCTCTTGTACCAGAAAATGACTATCCGCTTTCCCTGCTTCAATGGTAGAATGAGGCAACAGCGCCCCCGGTTTTAATGGTAGAAATGCGGCAACGCTTTCCAGGCTTAAATGGGTTATTAAGTAGTCGGAAAAATGTGTTACTGTAGATCTGTTCTGAGAATGGAGCTAGAGGAAAGGCATTGGGTCCAAAGTATCTCCTTACAATTTTGATATAATGGAAAGAAAAAATAGAGAGTTTGCAACGTTTGTCTGACGGCAGAACTGGACAACACGTAATGAGTGTTCAATCTAGAAAGGTTACAGTGGTTATAATGACTATTTTTATAATATATTACAATGTGAATACAGTGTAATTATGTCAAGTTGATGTCGTTGGTAGTTAAATCTGCAGTTTCAGGTAATTGTTTGTCGTCCTAACTGTTTTCATTCACTCAATGCTCTCATAGTGCAGCTTTCAGGCAGCTGTTGTCGGTGGAAAAAGCTCTAAAAAAACACACACAACACAACACCTGCAACAACATACTGACACAGTTAGCTACGAGCTGGTTAAAATAATGGGGCATTCAGCAGCTAAAGAGACAGATATTTCCCTCAGGAGTTGGAAGAGACCAAAATGAAAAAAAGTAAATATGGGACCAAAAAGACGACTGAAGAATGAGGCTCCATAACTGCTTGATGTGTAAATAAGACACAACAGATGTCTGGAAGAACTCAGGTAAATGGATCTTCATTTAAAGGTAAACAGCATCGTTTTTCAACTGCTGCAATGTGGGTAGTGTGAGCAATTGAATGTTGTTTGGCATCCCTCCATGTTAGCATTCCCAGAGCTTACTGTTCACCAATCGACAAAGATGACGCGTTATTTCCCATTAGAAATCAATGTTCCCCTTAAAACAATGCTTTGGTTGGAATATTCTTGGTGGTTCAATCCCCTAAACAGAGGTGACAAAAGATAGATGAAACAAACTGACAACGTAAATTCAACATTTGCTGTTGTCTCACTTGTATTGTTTTGTTTTTGGTCAACTCACATCTACTGTGACATGACTAAGGCACACTTGAAAGACATCCATGGCGAAACGCAAACATGGACACGTATGTGCCAGAACACATCTGTCGTCTCCTCCCACATACACATGGAGTAGACTCACACCCTGCCCATGGCTAAAGTGCAGTAATCCATCCGTTGCACTGCACTGCACTGCAGCCTAACACGCTTAATAATGAATGAATCATAAAATCAAAACTGACAAGGAGCAATTGAAACGTGGTCGTTTGTTTGAAAGATTAAAAATGCAGTAAGACCCGTATAACTTATGAATGAAGCCTGAAATCTAAATTGGAGGGCAAGAGCTCAGGGTTAGCTGAAGTCAGACACAGGAAACCAAAAGACACACATGAAAAAAATGGAATAAACACAAAAACACACACAATTGAGATGCTATAAACGGACATAAAGAGTAGTCAACATCTCAACATCCAATTGTGGAACCATTGTGTACATATTTCACAACAGCTGCAGGAATCTTTTAAAATGAAATGACTAAACTGAACCATCTCGTCTATTTTTGTTTTCATACAAGGTTTGAATCAAGATAAGATCCACATCACGGTGTTCCCTTGGGTGCGCCACTGGGAACAATGCAATCCTAGTTTCTACAGAACAGACAATGAGTTTTCACTTCCAGATTTGTGTCTCACCTTTTGTCAAAAATACAGAACTGTGTATGGGATTAGGCTTTTATTGGATAAGGGATCTGCGTGGGAACATTCATCAAGTAATGAAGTTACAGCCAAAATTGTATGTGTGCTTCTGAGGGGATTCAGATAAATCCAACCTACTAACCAAGAAATGAAGGGAATGAATATACTGTATACTGTCCTAAATATATGATGGCTGATGTCATGGATTCCTAAACCGCTAACAAAAAGCATTTACACTACATAAATCAGAACCTACTTCCAGCCAGTCTTTGGAAACCTACGTTTTAATATACATGGCTTGTTTATAGAGCTCTTCCAATATATAACCTGTGCATAACCCATGCGTTGAAAGCACCAAACACCGCGGATGTACCCTTGAGCAATGAAGATTCAGAATCTTTTCCGGCCTTGGGAAAGCTTTCCTCACCGGATGGGAGAAAGTAAAAACAGAAATACCCTACAGGGACCGATGAACTAACCACTCACACAAAATCCTTTCTTGGTGGGAAACAGCTGCAGCCTCCAGGATCAGCAGCATGCGACATCTGCCAGCCACACAGCAAGTAAGAACTGAGTGCCACACAGCTATACAGGGGGCTTTGTGAATCCTACGATGGGATGTCGTATAAGTTATCTGATATTTGCTTCCATCATGGCTTTCTTTTGTTTCAACACAGTCAATCTTGCATAGCCTTGCCTATGGATATAACTTTGAAAAATAGCAGATGCAAATTGATTTATTCTGCCTTAGAAAAGGAAAAGGAATAAACAACATCAAGAGGACTCATTTCTGTGCATCAAAGCGATCAAACAGAGCTCTAAATGTGCCCTTGTGTAAACAAAGCCCCCTAAAGAATATACAACTATTATCAATGGGGCGCACTGATTCGGCCCAATGCAGCACTCTGTGAAATGAAAGATTGCTTTTCTCTTATTCTTTGCTGTAGCATTGCACAAAACTGTTGATTGTATTATTTTAAAATGATCATGTGGCCGGTTTAAAGCTGAAAAAACAACAACTATTCTTCAGGGAAACTTGTGAAAAATAGGCTCTGTAGTCATTCCAGCAGTAGACACACATCTCATGATATCACACCCTGCATCTACACTCTGTCATGCATTTACCAAACACACAGATAAGTGACAAACTGATATTATCATGTGGTATTTTGTGTGATGTGATTTCTCTGAAGTAATCCCACTAAAGGTCCCCAAGATAAATATAGACGCTGAGAAAAAACATACAGGCACTGTAAACAACAGAGTCAGCACATCTCTACAAATCGGGGCCTTATGAGAGTTGAATCAACTCTCTGACACAAAAGTGTAATACTAAAACATCCACCCAGCTTGAAAGCATTTCAATATACAATATTTGGCTGTGGCAGATTTTTATATCGGGGGTTTGAATAACTCATATACTGCATGTCCATAGCTACAGCCAGCTTAGGGTATGAATGGACAGATACATTGCTGTTTTTTTACCAACTCTCAGTAAGAAAGCAACATTTGGATATTTTTCTTCAACTCTTGTATGAGAGATAGTTTGGCGAAAAGAATAGACATTTGGCTGTAAAGCAGATATGACTTTTATAAATGAATATCTTGATCTATTACAAAATATGGTGGGGTAAAAATGGCAATTCATAGAGTCCCTCAGGGTTATGTGCTAGATATGTTCTAGGTTTTTGTAATGTTTGCATAGATTGTGGCTGGCTGTTTCAATCTGTGTGTTCAATTAATGCTAAGCTAAGTGGATTAGGGTTAGCGTTAGCTGGTTACATATTGAATGGACACATAGATGGGTATCAACTACCTCTCAGGCAGTACAGAGTACACATTTAGTTTGCCTTCCAAATGGCACTGAATGACCAACTGTGCTCAAGGTGATCCGGGATCAAAGGATCATCACAAAGAAACACACAGGTATATGCTCGCAAATACCAGAATCAAAGTCGTGTCACTCTGTCGAAGAAGGAGTGATCGTTCTTGACACCAACTAAGAAGACGGGGAGCTTAGGTTACTTGATACAATGGCTTTTCTTGAATGTATTACACTTCACACATTCTTATTTTGTAAATGCTCTCTCTCACCAATGCTGCATTGTTTAATGTAAGACCGAGGAAGGAGCGGGTTTGTGGAATTGGCACAACTTACGAACAGAATGGAAGTTTGATTGCTCTATTTTACCAAGCCCGATGATGCCTTTTCCCATTTCTCAACATTTTAATCCCCACGTTAATGCACTCTGGCAAATTGGTTCCAATGAATACACACTGGTTCGCCAGGGCAACGATAAACTCACACAACCGGACTAGATTGCTAAGAAATGGTAATAGAGAGCACTTCAACCTTGAAAACTGACACTAAAAATACTCATATACAGCATTTTACAGTTTGTGTGCAAGGCTTGTTTGTATTCCAGGTACAGTAAGAGTGCACAGGCAATCTGCCCCCTGCCACTTCCAGGGCTTCGTCAAAACAGTTCTGGCCAAGCGATTTACAGGCAATATGTGAAATATGGATCACACCTCGTTGAGGGACAAAGTGCCCTGGGATTTTTGTGCTGTGTGTGTGTGATACATGTGACGGCTGACTGAGTAGAGACAGAAATGATTGCTTATGGGATGGTGTAGGAAAGAGAAACCATCACAACAGTAATATTTTCATGTTGCCTGTGCTCATCTGCGCAATCCCATGCTCGAGCATTGATAGCATACACGCGTCATCTGTCAGTATCTTCAAAAGGAAGAGTATTATGTTTCCAAACAGATTCATATAAGCCTTTTTTTGATCTGCTGCACATGTTGTAAGGGTCTGGTTAAGTATAGGCAGCTGAAGGCATTCTAACAAGCCAATAATGGATCGCTTGAATGGAGCTCAGTAATCGTACTCTGGTGCGGACCAAAAATTGAGCAAAACCTAGTGCCAGTTGATTGCAGTGAGTACAAAATCAGTACAAATTGACCTCCAATAAATAGGGATTAGGAGCTGCCTTTGTTGGGATGAACACAGATCTGATGTTTGCCTGACATCTATCCCGAAGAGAATGTACAAAGTAGGCAGTCAGATTTTGTTGTGTTTACTAGCAAAATAGATTAGGGCTTGGGAAAGCACCTTAAAACTAATGTAGTTAGGTTAACAATATGTTTATGTTTACAAAAGATCCAATGTGGGAAAAGGAAGACGTCTCCTGTTGTTTTGCTGTGGTATAACAACATAGTACTCTAACCCTAACCCAATATTTGCAACTTGGACTTGATCACTTTAACAAGTGGTCACTAACACATATTTTATTATTTTCCTGGTGTATAAAGTTTTTAGATTGAACAAAAATGTATGCCTTTGAAATTGTGAAATACGAACCATAAACTGTGTCAACACTCACAACCCAAGCAGTTGCCTTAAAACAAAGCTACAAGGCAAATGCTACAAGGTATTCAGTATGTGATTGGCAGGTGTAAAACACAACAGATGACCAAAAAAACTACTTCCTCAAACTCAAGACTGGATTTCTTTTTTTTTGCCATACGACAATCGACCGTTAAGCAACTCATTCAAACAGTTGATTGGTTTGAAAAAAAAAAAACAATACAAAGAGAATAAAGGAAGCAGTAAGGATGCATGGTACTCAACGAAGGAGATTCAGAAATTCCATTTAACACTTACTCTGAAAGCCATCATGATGTTGTACAAGATTTCGCACACGCTTTACTCTACTTGTGAGGGTACAACAATTCCGTGCAGTATATTTCCAAAACAGCATCATTGTGAGCTCAAGTGCAACGCTGAGTGACTATTCAAAAACAACCTCCACGCCTCTGCAATCGTTCAGAGCCTCAATTTTGCTTGTTTTTTGACAAAAGCAACAGAGAACGGCTACAAAGCCCTAGAATCACTCGCGCCTGCCACTCTGCCCACATGTGTCACCCAGAGGCCAGCTGGAGGTTGACTGTCGGATAATTTGTAGAACAATAGACAATCACCTAGCGCCTACTTGAACACACAAAAACACACTTAGATGCACATATACCTTATCCCACTCCTGTCTTTCTTTCCCTGCAACACTTCAGTTGCTAAAGGGACAAGCTCAGCTGCCGAGCTATCTGTGTTTGTGTGTGTTTGTACGAGCAGTTCTTTTGCATCAAAACACACATCATCGGCCCGTATAACAGATGCTAGTGTACAGCAGGTATGCAAAGTTCTATGCCAGGTGCGGCTCCACAACACTGCTGCCACTGCAAAAATTGTAAGCGCACCAGAACTTATGATGTGTAGAGATGTTTCGGGTCACATCCCGAGGGGGGGGGAGGGAAAGAAAAAGGATGACATAATGCGCGGTAGACTGCCGCACCTTCTTCTTTCTCGCTGGAATAAACCAGTGTTTGGTATCACAGCCCTCTAAAAGGTTTCCACCTTCGCACAATTGCCTGTTCTAAAAAAACACACATAATAACCTTGAATTATAATGCATTCCAATAATGATATCATGCTCCACCAGGCGGGTGTAAATTAAACGGAGGACATTTATAATTACCCCAGGGTAGCTGAATATTGGCCATGCTGCCCTGGTGAGGCTCTGTGCTGATACTGCACTTGGGTGATAAAATTCAACCACAACCCCTTTGACCACTATCCAGGCTAGCTTCCATCTTCCCCTCCGCTTAGGCTACCTGTGCCGGTCCAATTAGAGTTGGCTCAGGATAGGACAAAGCATGGTGGGAAACACTGACATTTCACACTGGGCTCTCTTTTTCTTTCTCTCTCTCATGAATATGGAGTAGAGTAATTATGGTTGTAAAGCAGTCTTTTCTTTTCCCACGTGTGGATGCACACATTCTAGGTCACTTTCAGGAGGTGAATGATATGGCAGTAGGCAGGCAGATACATCGGAGACTTGTTATGACACACAGCTCGCAAATTGCAACTGGACGTACAATTAGTGTATGTGCGATGGATATGGAAAATAAGCATTAACACGCCAGAGGAGTAAGAGGTTTGTTCCATTTTAATAGGATCAGACAGGAATCTGCGTGATCCTATTAAATGACCAAATACTGCTCTGTTGAGCCTTACTTTGAAGAAATAGTCGCAAGAATAGGCAGTTACCTGGAAAGCAACTGTATTTGTTCAAAAGCTTTAGGATATTGCATTTGTTGTAAGTTAGGTTACTGTTTAACGTAACACCTCCTGCAGAGGTTTCACATAAAAGCCCCTCAGGAAAGGCAATGGTTCTGCAATTTGAGCTGCTGGAAGGCTTTTAAAATGAAACACCTCTGCAGGAAGTTTAATTTGAACTACCTCAACATGAGGCAGAAACACAGTTAGCAAGCACTGTTTGAAAGTTCTTGAGGTTAAAGGAGAGCATTTCTGTTAAGGAAGAGGAAAACAATGGTGTGTATAATGAAATGAATATTGATCTGACAGTAAACACACATTAGTTTGGGTTAAGAGCAAATTTAAAAACGGGAGCAGGGTAAGGGTTAGAATTTAAACAAAGCAAATACCCTTATGAAACGGGGAATCAAATAACGGTACGTCTCCATATAAAACTTGCTTATATGATAGGCCTTTCTGCTTTTGAGCTAAGTAGTAAACGTGTTAGAAAGGGATTTTGGCTCTGGGCTTTTGTCCAACTGAGATCAAGTATCACAAATACAGTATAACATTCCTCCCATGTAGGGTACACCTGTTAGATGTTGACATGTATTACTACATTTTTACATCTGAAATATAAAGATAAGGCGGTCGTTTTCTCAATCTTAACCTTTGAGGCGTGCCGCATGTTAGCTTCCCAGAAGGCAGGTGACTAGGCGTGTGATATAATCTGATGAAAAGATGTGTTCACCCGCCTTTGGTGATGGGCTGATAAACGAGAAATGAGCAAATACACAGGCACACAAACACCTCGGGCAGAATCATCTAACGTGGGGAAATGATTCTGATAAAGTTCAACCCACTCGTTTTTCCCCCTCGCAGGAGTTGCTGTTTTTGCACAAAGATCAAATGTTCCTGCATCACGTTTGAGTCTGAAGCTCTAATCGTCAGATCAGGTACTTTCCATATGTTGTTATTCAGGAGGCAATATATTATGTTTTCTTTTAAATCTCTTGTGAGTATTGTTAATCCTCTATAAATAAGCATTCTACATGACTTTTGACAGTGTTCAAACAACAAATTATAAAATAATTTCCCAGTGGATCGTGAAAAAAATGGTTTGAGTATAACTTGAATAACAATACAGTTCAGCAGATTTACCTTTTGATTTCAATATTCGAGCCAAGTTTAAGCACACACAGAATATTCTCTCAGTTGCTTGAGAGCTTAATGTTCCATACCATCTCCTCAAAGTGCTTTATTGAAGCCAACACTTATAAGTACATTTTAAACACTATTTTTATATTGCTACCATTATGATGAAGAATTCAAGCTATTTTTGGAGATTTAAAAAGGCTTATCAAGCCCACATGAGTTTTTAATGATAGACCAGCCAAAGAGTGAATTTGCTAAGGTTAAACTAAATGTGAAAATGAACATATATATCTTCTGGGACTAGAAACAAAAAGCATAGGATTCATTCAAGCGATGCCAAATTCATGACAGAGCAGAGGAAGACAAAAGCTATTATTGGCTAACAGGGAAATCTAGTCCGACTAATTCTTGACCCAAGGTATACCAGATACACGAAAGAAAGACAGCAACGTCAATATTTCAGCTGCAACTAATGGAGGAACTGAGCTTTGCTAAAATAACCCGGGCCTCTGTGTGTTTTTGCTGCCAGCTCTAGCCAGGCTAAGTGCAATCCCTGATGGGGCTTGGCGAAGGCAATCAAGCCTGAGCAGGAACATCTGCCTGAATGTCTCTGAACATTGTGCATGCTGACGACAGCTTTAGGCTTTTAAAAAGACACTGGCTGCCACATACTCGCATGTTACCTTCCTCATGCCTAGGTTATGCAGCGTCCTTTCGCCTTTCAGAGGAATAGGAGGCATGCCTTTATGTAAATGTAGGTATATTTTTGAAAACCCATTAGGGGAACAAATACTCTCTTTGCCACGAGTTCAAAAGGTTTCTTTAAACTGGGACTTTTCCTTCTTTTTTTTAATTTTCAGTAACTTGTTTAAATTATCATTCATATCTGGCAAATTAGCCCAGCATGTACTCATCAAAGGCTAAGCATTTAGGGGAAAAAATCCATTTTGTTAAAGAGAAAACGGCATGAATTATTAAAAGTGAAACTAAATCAACACATGCCAATTCATGCCCTGTAAGAAAAAAATAAATGCCTTAAAAACGCAACATGAATTTCTTTTATTAACATACATTCTGAAGTTATCTCTGGAATAGATTTTTTTTTCAAGCTGGATGAATGTTCAAAGAATATTTATCTTGGAAAATGATATCGCTTGATCTCATCTCATCTAACACTACCTTCATGCCTCTTGAGATAGCTAACAGGATTCCACTGAATTTTTAGACTCTATATTCACTGGTTTCATAATCTCTAATAATCCCCACTGGAATGGCACTCTTGTGCTACAATAAGAGGGTTTATTTGGATTTCACACCAATTGCAAGAGTTTCCCAAATGTATTTTCATTTTACCCTTATTTCCAACACTGATTTTCAACCACCCCTTAATGGAAACCCTTGCTGCCATTGTGAATAATTCTGAACCGTGAAAACCCTTACATTAACCCTACCCTTAAGATTACCAAGTTAGCACCTGATGAGCCTTTTAGCACAAAGGCAATGAGACAAAGAGAACTGAAGAACCATATTACACACACTGCTTGCGAAAACCCTAACCCTAGCCCTAAAATGTACAAGTTAGCATTTCTTATACCTGAACAAATTGCATATAAGCATTTACAGACACTTACATCCACACCTGAAACTATTTGTTTCCACAGATGTAGAAAAAAACCTTGAACAATTTAACCTGTATTGCAATAATTACCCATTTTTTTCACACCTGATGAGCTTGAAAGCACAAAAGCAATGAGTAAA
Organism: Eleginops maclovinus; assembly: GCF_036324505.1. Lineage (NCBI taxonomy): Eukaryota > Metazoa > Chordata > Actinopteri > Perciformes > Eleginopidae > Eleginops > Eleginops maclovinus. The sequence goes on along the minus strand of NC_086363.1, from coordinate 15,349,281 downwards.
AGATAACCGAAGAAGCCATGGTGACAAAGACAGATATGCACACTGACAAAAATACAAATGGCTCCACTAATCAGGAGATTTTCAGGAAAGGTAGCATCTATTTTACACCATCCCAGCCCCCATTTACTTCCGTATAAAAGAGCAATGAGACGAGCGCCGGTTTCCTACTTAATTATCTCTCTAATGGAGGAAGAGAATGGCATTTAATTACTCGGCCCCAGATTTAGACTCATGGCATGCAAGAGGTAAATGGATTTAATGTTGCGAGAATAAATGGAGCTACGGCGATGATATGCAGATGTTTGCACATGTGCAGCAGGCGTAACGAACTACCACGCAGCACTTGATACGCCGTTACAGCATCCCGTCTAAATGTGCTGTGTGCTGTAGGAGCCATGAGGAGTAATCACATGGCATTTGAAGCCTGGGCGCAAATCCTAAGGGGTGTTATTGAGTGATTATCCATTCGAAAGTCTGTTAATGATATACCCATAATATTCCCAACCAGGGTTGTCAATTCCGACTAACATTTCAGAAACATCTGTCAGTTAAGATTTGTTCAAATTCTGCAACGTGGGATGAGGCTCTGCATTGATGTTACACCTTTAGTCATCAACACAATTACAATTATAATGGATGTTATAGTTAGTAATGGATAGTACACACATTAGTTTAACCAACAAGAACAAAATAACCCTTCCAATGGCATAGTTCAATTCATTTCTTTCCGTATTTTAAAACAGCCTTATATTCTTTACTATTGTTTTGTCTATTCATGGACATAGATTAGCTTTTTTTGTTCTCCAAATTAACAGCAGTTGATTTAGCCACTAATTATTGATTCTTGAATTGTATTGAGCATTGACAAAATTCACACACAAACTAAACATCCTCTTATAAGTCACAATCATATGGTGTTAAAGAAAAGTCATTGTTACCTGTGATCCACATATGATTGGATACAAGATGCAGTAACTGAAGGTGCTATGCATGCTAATGACAGATTCTAACTGGAGCTCTGGGCTTTGCAACATGTGGTTTCCCATTGGTGTGCAAATTGGAGTAAATGGATTTTCTAGGATCAGCAGCCTGAACAACAGATGCAATGGAACTCAGAATTCACTATTAAATGGGAATCATCACTCCAACTCTGACAAGTTCATCTGTGTGCGCAACCAGAAAAACATACAACAGCTGAAGTTACGACATATGTCAGCTTAACAGTTGAATTCAACATTAATAAGACTTTTCAAGCCAAATCATGGGCATTGATCCCCGCTACAAAGTAGCCATAAGCTTTTAATTGCTGTTAAATTCATGAAAAATGATAGCCAGTTGAGCCCTTATATGGATATTCTGAGAAACTAGCGTACTTGAAAGATCTCATGTTTGAGACCATCATTTCCCTTGCAAACAGGTAGGTTTTTCCTGTAGTACTTGAAAAGGATGAAAAGAGATGCTGCATCACAGGCACTATGAGATTATAGTTATTGTAAACATGTCAAAGTAGAAGCACAGAATAGAACTATAAACCTAATAGGGGCCCTTTAAAATGGAAATTCACCTGAATGCTTATTTTAAACAGTTTTTATTTCTGCATAGCTGCTTTAAGATATGCTGTATACAATAATGACAATACTGATATCTTCCAACCATTTTATGATATATTCGTTAGAAAATGTACATTCATTTAAGAGTACTAGAAAATATAAAATGCAAACAAGTTTTAATTCCAGATATTGCTCTTTAAATCGTGACTTTTCAAACTCAGTTTCAACATGTCTCCAGTTTAATCAGTCTTGCTTGTCATACAAGCACTTCATCTCAAGCGCCTTTTGCCCCCTTTTTGTCAAGGGCACCATCATAGACTTTAAATCTGCCGACTGCATTAATCCACATTAATCTGTCTTCAAAGCGGGGCTGCAAACTATGGGGAACACAGCGCTGTCAACAGCAGTTAGCTGGCTCGTCACCAATCCCAGCACCCCTATTAAAATCTTTTTCCAGTGCTGCTTCTTCCACACTGAATTAGAAGGTAATGCTTTTGTGGTTTGGCTTCCTCTGGATTAGGACTGTTTATAATCTGCACGACTGGATGCCACTTGAGTTGGTCAAATCGAATGCATCCGAAACATCCATAGCATAAAATTCTCCTTGGGGTAAGGGACTACATGCATGTGCTCATGCACACGAGTGCACATCACCGCTGGATAGCACACATCAGCAGAAACACAAACCAACAGTGGCTAAATAGCCCACGCTATACCTTCGAGCAGCTGTAGAATCAGGCTACTGAAGTGTAATCAAAAGCCTCGGTCCGCCCCAAGGTCAATTCATCAGAGAAGTTATCACGCCTGAATTATACATGACATCCTGTGTAAACCATAAATGTTGAATACTCCGTTCCCACACTTGAAATGACATAGAGAAAAGAGACGCAGAAAAAGAAGAGGAAGGATTACGAGGAACAGTGGCTGAGCAAACCAGTCACTTAAAATAAAATGTCATCAAGGTGAATTGTTTTTTTTATGACAATACAGATGGATTTAAGAAAAACATACATAAAAGTCAGTTCATGCTCAAATGCACCACACACATCCTCATCCAGAGATAGAACAGCTACACAGTAAAGATAAATAATGTACAGGATAAACAGACATCAGCAAACATTGGCATGGGTACAATCAGACCGAAGCAGCAGTGATATGTTGTACTGCAACATGCTATCAGCTCGACAATATGCAATTTATTCCCCCTTCTGCAGATTTTCTTTTTTTTTTTGGCACATGGCAGACAAAATAAGGTTATTGGAGTTGATCTTATTCACATCTGCTCCTCAAGATGGAGCCTTCAGCTGTTAAGTTCCAGTGTCAGACTCTTGCTGTGAACCCAAACGAGCAAATCAATAGCGTATCGAGTGAGGTCAGCCTCCTTGAACTCTCCTGCTCTCTGCTTCACTCGTTCGCTGTGTCTCTTTCTGTGAATCTCTGCCTCACCTTTCTCTCAGATGGGCTTTTAATCTCACAAGAGAAAGAATAAAAATGGGAAGGGGGCCAGGAGTGTGCCAGGGACTGTATACACATGCTGGCTACTCTGCAATGAAATATAAAACACTGCATTTACAATGAAATAAATACTTATAACAAGTGACCAAATGCGATGTATTTAAAGAACACATATAAGGCACATTTTCAGGTTCATATTTGCATTGTGGCTTTCTATTAGAACATGTTTCCATGCTTTAATATTTGAAGAAAAACATAATTGTGTTCATATTGTCTGTCTAAATATACAGACTGTCTGTTTGAAGTGCTCCGCTTAAGTTTCTTACTGAAACATTTTCGAATGTTCCAAATTCACATTCATTCGCCTTTATTTTGCACCTGATGGCCGAGATTGTGTCCTTTGAACTAATTCACAGGCAAAGAATCACAGAAAAAATAACCGACTCTGTTTGGGAGTTAACTTTTGTCTTTCCCTATTCCTATTCCTATTCCTATTGTGCCACGTTGAGGTTGCCACCCAGAGTAGCTGATCGACTATTGGTTTTCACCCGGGGAGGGGCGTGAAGCTTTGTGGAGCGATAGCGGAGGGGAAGCTGCATGACAGCAAGCGAGGCGACAGCTAGCGCGGCTCAAATTAAAGATTTCCCGTCCATGAAATGAAAAAAGGCCAACAGGGCCAAATAAAGTGGCTCCTGTAGAGTGTACACACACAGAACCCAAATTGCTTCACGTTACATACTTGTGCTTCTCTCACCACAGACTCTGAACAAACACTTAAGCCTCCGTCAGCGAACACCCTTCCGTTTGCTCGCGTATATCCCAGCGCTGTTGACAGTACGAGTTACGGCACACTTCGTGGGGGAGGATATTACACTGACAGTGATGACATTATCCCTGCCCCTCTTTTGTTAGGAAACCACAGTGTATTGTCTCATAAATAAAGGCGAGGCTCCATTAAGACCAATGACTGTATCCATCCTCCCCTGTCTCTCATTATAAGGCCATCTGCATCCATCGACACACGCATCCCTCCTGGCAAGGCCACACAGGGCTCATCAGAGACAGGAGAGCCCGTAACGCTTCATCGCCGGAGCCTTCCAATACCGCCTGTCTCGCCTTGATGAGGTCATAAAGATAGCAGTAGCATGTGCGTTGACACACAAGCTAATGGAGGCGGACAAACACCTTTGGGAGCGTGCGGTATTTTGTACCGGATGACAGCGGGGCTCAACTGAAGGAGCTACTATTTGTGTTTACTCTCTTGTCTGCCCAGTCTCTCATGGTCAAAACTTAAACTAGTGTCTCTTCAGCTGGAAAATGGACTCTATTCCACCCACACACGCACTCGAATAAAACCAGCTTTCCGGCCCTGCCTTCCCAGGCTGTCAGCTTGCTGCTCGTCTTTCTGTGCAAGCCCGTGCTCAATCATTGATGAGGCCAGGTCCTCCAGTCGGAATAAAAGGAATGGGCAAAGGAGTGCAATCACCATTAGACTGCAGAAGAAGCATTAGCGGGAACCACATATTAAAAATCTCCCCATTCCTCAGGCAGATACTGATGTTGCAGGGAAAACATACAAACAGCAGCAGCTGCAGACATAAGAAAACTTCACAGGAAACATTGATAGCGGGTAGCTGAGATTACAGGCTTGTACGGTGTGTTTATGTTGGAAAGTTCAAGCGGTGAACATTTTAGTTCCGTAATTACAAACAGTGCGGTGTTGTGTCTATGCACACAAACACACTTAGCAAGATGGCGCCGAGGATGGCTGCCGTGTCTCGAGCTCCTCAACAACCCCACATCTTAGTGTTTTTATTGTTTTACTTTGTTGGTTGTTTTTAACTTTTTTTGCAACATGCAAACCGCCCAAGCGAGCCCTATCATCCAATATGATAGAGAACAACTTTTACACATCAGGTCGCTGGTGGACAGCAATAATCCACGACGACCTGCAAACAATGGAGAGTCTCCGTGTTTACCTGCTGGAGCTCTACCTGTGGAGCGCAGGAGGAAGAGACCACGAGGTTCCCGGGCCGGGGTCCTGGTCAGGCTGAGGAAACGTGAAAACAGGCCTCCTCTACCGAGTTTACTTCTGGCAAATGTCCAATCCCTGGATAATAAGCTGGACGAACTCCGTAGCAGGGTGGCATTTCAACGGGACATTAAGACCTGTAATGTTTTGGTTTTCACGGAGACTTGGCTCGACCCCACGATACCGGACGCCGCCATTGTTCCACACGGATTCTCCATTCATCGCCAGGACCGGACAATAAAGTCAGGGAAGAGCAAGGGAGGAGGTGTCTGCTTCATGATTAACAACAACTGGTGCTCAGATGTGGAGATCATTTCTTCGGACTGTTCTCCCAGCCTAGAGCACATCATGATCGGATGCCGGCCTTTTTATCTGCCGAGGGAGTTCACATCTGTTGTTCTAACAGCAGTGTATGTTCCGCCGCACGCTGACAACAACACAGCGCTGGAGGAGCTGTATGGGATTATCGACAGGACAGAGACTTCTCGGCCAGAGGCCGCATTTATTGTGGCCGGGGATTTTAACAGAGCCAACATGAAGAAAGTCCTGCCGAAATACTATCAGCACGTCAGCTGCCCCACGCGCGGTGGAAATACACTGGACCATGTTTACACTCCTTTCCGGCATGGATATAAAGCCCTCCCCCGCCCCCCCTTTGGCAAGTCAGACCACATATCTCTTCTTCTGCTCCCCGTTTACCGGCAGAGACTGAAGAGGGACCGACCTGTGACAAGGACAGTGCAGCGTTGGTCCGAGCAGTCTGACTCTGCTCTCCGCCACTGCTTTGGCATCACGGAGTGGTGTGTGTTTGAGGAGGACGATATAAACACACACACTGACGCGGTCATTTGCTACATCGGCAAATGCATCGATGACGTCGTGCCGCGGATTACTGTACGGACATTCCCAAATGAGAAGCCCTGGATAAACGGCGAGGTCCGAGCTAAACTTAAAGCACGGGCCATCGCGCACAGCGGCGGTGATTTGGATGAGTACAGGAATTCCAGGTATGCACTCCGGAGAGCTATTAGCAGTGCGAAAAGACAATACAGGGACAAGGTGGAGTCGAACTACAAGGGCTCCAACGCCAGAAATATGTGGTCTGGACTAAAAACAATAACAGACTACAAAAGGACAACGAGTGGTGCTGAGGAAGTGTCTGCATCTCTCCCAGATGAACTGAACACATTTTATGCACGCTTTGAGAAGCCCCCGGCTGTGGAGGCACCAAAGGCCCAGGATCCCTGCTCACTGGTTTTAACCAGTGCAGATGTGTGTAGATCTCTGAAAAGGATCAACGCACACAGGGCTCCGGGACCTGATGGCATCCCTGGCCGTGCTCTCAAGGTGTGTGCAGTTCAGCTGGCAGATGTGTTCACAGACATTTTCAATAGGTCACTGCTCCAGTCTGTAGTCCCCACATGCTTTAAAGAGTCCATCATTGTCCCTGTCCCCAAAAAGACAAAACCCATCTGCCTCAATGACTACCGCCCAGTTGCACTCACCTCCATCATCATGAAGTGCTTTGAGCGGTTAGTCAAAACTTTTATCACCTCCTCCCTCCCTGACTCACTGGACCCCCTGCAGTTTGCCTACAGAGCAAACAGGTCCACGGATGATGCCATCTCCCTCACCCTCCACACTGCCCTCTCCCACCTGGACCAGAGGAACACTTATGTGAGAATGCTGTTCATTGACTACAGTTCAGCATTCAACACCATTGTGCCCTCCAAGCTCATCATTAAGCTCAGGGACCTTGGGCTCAACAGCGCCCTCTGTGACTGGATCATGAGCTTCCTGACGGGCAGATCCCAGGCAGTGCGGATGGGGAACATCACATCCTCCACCTTGACCCTCAACACCGGAGCCCCTCAGGGTTGTGTGCTCAGCCCTCTCCTCTACTCCCTGTTCACGCACGACTGCGTGGCCACACACAGCTCCAACACCATCATCAAGTTTGCTGACGACACGACAGTCATCGGCCTGATCACAGACGGCGACGAGACGGCGTACAGAGAGGAGGTCAGAGCCCTGACATCTTGGTGCCAGGACAACAACCTCCATCTCAACGTCAGCAAAACAAAGGAGCTGATTGTGGACTACAGGAAGAGGCAGAGAGAGGCACACACACCCATCACCATCGACGGGAATCCTGTGGAGAGAGTCAGCAGCTTCAGGTTCCTCGGGGTAAACATCAGTGAGGACCTGACATGGACACATCACACCAGGGTCATATCCAAGACGGCTCGACAGCGGCTCTTCTTCCTCCGCAGGCTGCGGAAGTTCAACATGGACTCCAGGATACTCTGCAACTTCTACAGGTGCACCATCGAGAGTATCCTGACTGGCTGCATCACCGCCTGGTATGGCAGTTGCACCGCCCTCAACCGTAAGACTCTACAGAGGGTGGTGAAAACTGCTCAGCACATCACCAGGACGGAGCTGCCATCCATGGAGGACCTCTACACCCAGCGGTGTAGGAAGAAGGCCGGTAGGATATTAAAGGACCCCCATCACCCCAGCAACAATCTGTTCTGTCTGCTGCCGTCTGGCAGACGGTACCGCAGCATCCGGACCAAGACCACCAGACTCAGAGACAGTTTTATACCACAGGCTATAAGACTACTGAACTCCTGAGCTGTGTCTACTCACATCTGTTTATAGTACACACATATATATATATATTATACACATCTGCCATACATATCTGTTTATAGTACACATATCTATATATTGTACATATCTGCCATATATATCTGCTATACATAATATATGCATCTGTCCATACCTCCTCATTCAACAGTGTAAAGTGTTTAAATACTTTCAATGTATTCCACATATGTATATATTTCACATCCTCAAATCTTTATTGTTGTTACTGTAAATATTCTTCTCTCTTTTTGCACTATTTTATTTATGTTATTTGCACCATGTATGTTGAGTTGTTGGAGGAGCACACGACATAAGATTTTCATTGCCAACATATACGCTGTATCTGCTGTGCATATGACCAATAAAACCTTGAAACCTTGAAACCTTGAAAACACAAGTGACAAGGCAGCCGAGTGTGTTACCATCCATCCCTCCTCTGCACTGTCTGGATCTCCTGCTATTAACGTTTATTAATATTATTCCTCAAACAACGTGTACCCTCTTACTCACTCCTCAGCCTCTCTTGTCTGGCTACCCCTCCTACAGTTTTCCATGCAGTCAGATCTGTATGTCTCTCCTGCCTGTTCCCTTTCGTTCACACCATGCTCTGGGCACTTAGGGACAATAATGCCAAAGCATTGCCAGAGGCAACAAGAGAATCAAAGCACATTTTCCCACCATTTAAGTCAGGCTTCTCCCTCTTCGAACATTCATTAAGGAATGAAATTGTTAACTTGAAAATCATGCTACAAAGGCTGCCTAAGTATGTTTAAACTAATATTAGGAACACTCAAAAGATAATCTATCATCAAACAAACTCCAAATTCATTAGCACATTTACAGTCTGTGCAAGTATAAATAATTAACCCCCGTCACAACTACAAACCCTTTCTGATCCCAACCATTTTATGGCTTAACTTTTTTCACCTCTGGAGCATGATATTTTTATTATACATGTGCATTTATGTGTCGCAGGGAGCAGATGGGGGGGGACGCTAGGCAGTGTTGCATGGGGAGCTAGGCTCAGCACTGTTCTTAGCTGAGCTCTCAGTAGGCCTGCCTGGGGTCGACTCTATATATTACTGGATCAGAGTGAACTCTTCAACTCCATGCTGAGTGGGCGGGCAGGAGGAGTCCTCCTGAGCTCGAGCTGTAGCCCTGAGATAGTCCCCGGTTTCTGCACGTAAACACACAAGGCCAAATCTTGTGGAGGGGAAGCTGCAATCGGCTGATAAAGTGCTACCCTGAGTGAACCTCGAACCTCTACATCTACTCGCTCTTCTTCTTCTCCCTGACTCTCTTTCTCCAATTCGTGCTCTGTTAAGCCCCTCAGCCCTCTCTTCACCTCGCAGTTATACGAGGTGTTAAGAGGCGGGTGGTCAAGGTTCCGTTTAATGGAGTCAAGGTGTGGAAAGCTCAGACTGTGAGTACACGTGTAAATGTGTGTGAAAGTGAGGAACACCAGGTTCAAATGGCAACAAATCAAAAAACATCTCATCCGATGCTTGCCTGCTGAGTGGATACATCTTGAGTTCATTTTTGTATCCAAACATCCATTTAGTGGCTGAAATTGATTCTTAATCCCAATCTACTTAGCCTCCATTTTCATTTTTCATTGTTGACATCTTCAGGTTGCATTCGCTTTATTAGGCTGTGATGGAATAGACACATCTGGATGCAGGAGAATCAAGGCGTCATGAGAGCGCCCAGATGGATTGAAAAGCAATTATACATACTGGATTAATTACGAGTTGCTGCTCTGTTGCTACACTGCTGGGGATTAGGAACACACACAAAAGGATAGAAAACATGTACATACAGAGAAAAATATTTTAAAAAACGTTGAAATGTAGACACAGATGTCTCCGGCATATTGATAACCGTTATATCAACACCAATGCTGGCTTGCTTTGAAGACTAAATAACAGGGCTTTGCAGAAGGCCGAATGGATACATGCTGTTTGAGCGTGAGAAGGTACCGCCTTGTGTAGTGCCACTACAAGCAGAACAGAGAAGCTGCACTGCCCCCAGGAATGAGAAAACGTTATACTATCAGGAGACAGTTTGCTCCCTCTAATATGGAAATCACATGCAAAAACCTTCTTCATTTTCGGCTATTTTGTGATAGCCAAGCACCAGTCATACTGTAGGACCAACATCAAGGAGTAGCATTTCTACTCACTTCTTCCAGGAAAAAAATCAAGTTGTCCAAACTGCCAGGAGGATTAGAACCAAATGCTGTGGCAAATGAGCCCCTGTGTGCGAAGTGCCACTCAGGAAGGCAGCTGTAAAGGCGCGAGGCTCAATGACTGGCACTCCAGGTGAAGTATTTTTTCATCTGTCCTGAAAGGAATCAGGGGGTTTTGTAGTGGAAACTATCAGTGAAAGGTGGTTAACTTACAGAGGGTGTGGCTGAAATGTCTAAATATGGCATGATGGCACAGGCCAAATGGAGTGTTTACAACCAAAGTAAAGGTTGTCTCAAAACATATTTGCATGGCACAGTGTGTTACTCTCAGATACACTTCAACCAGTGAGGATTGGTCAACTATTTTATCATTATTTTTTGTATACACAAGTACAGCGCCCGGAAAGGTAAAATAGTATTGACTCGGGTAGTTAGCTTTCTTGGGAAATGCTCATGCTAACGATTTAACTTGAGAATGCTTCCAATGTCATAAGTGCATCCTCTAGCAATGATCGAGTATTGTATAAGTTAGATGTAAACAGGATCGTCGACAAATACCAATAGGTATAACACCAACCTTATTCCGATAGGTAAAACCCTAAAAGGGGAATTGCCATATAACAAAACCAACTGCTGAATTACATTTTGAAAGGAAACATATTTTCCTGGATAATTATTGTTTTTTGTGTATTACAAATGCATTTTTAAATAAAGTGTGGCTGTTGGGAAGGGATCGGGCAAATGCGTTGGTCAAACAACGAGATAATCTTTATTCGACTCCTCTCTGAAACCCAGTGTCGATAGTGACACACAGTATTCAGATACAACAATAGTAATTATTTCAGGCCATCCGTGATCTTTACTTAAACATAACCAAGTAGTTGTGTTAAGTGTTTTTTTTCTCCAATTAACACGGTCTTGAGAATGCAGTTTAGTTTCATGTTAACGTAGTTTTGTTGGAGGCAGAGTCCCCTCTCACTACACTACACACTGTCTACACAACACACTACTTATAAATAAGTCCTGTAGATCTCATGAGCTCTCATTCGACACCACACTTCCTTGAGTCCTTCACAACACACCAGCCAAATGTGAAGAAGATCGGATGAAAGGTTGTCAGGAAAACTGAAGGACAGACATACATGCATAAATACATACATAGCCCTCTAGGCTGCATGTTTCAAGTATCATGTCAAAGATATTTCCCTGGGAAAAACACATTGCTTGACTTTTCTTTTATAAACAAAAGATAAGAGAGTTGTGTGTTTGTCTCCAGGGAGCTGTCTTTGCCTGCATCTCCTTCAACCGCAACTCGCAAGCTCCATCTGGTGTGGGTGTCATTAATGAACAGACCTCCAGTTGCATCGAGTGTACTGACATTTTGCTCACTGAGCCGTATTACACAGCAGTTCGACAGCCTTTGAGAGGACACCTAAATTGATTGTGTTTGCAGTAAACAGACAGCTTGGAAGAGCCCTGACATACAGTGGCAACCCCAACAGTAGTTTGAATTTTAATTACGGTTCATATTCTAACATGCCCAGTACGTCACTGATGCAGTTTATTCTCTGAACTTGACCCTTGGACAAATTTGCAGATATATATTTATAATTTTGGTCATTTCACATATTGTGGTGTTTTGGTACTTAAATATATTTTGATGCCAATACTTTTGTACTTTTACTCAGTAAGATTTGAAATGCAGGACTTTTATTTGGAGTAGTCATTTTACAATTGAGTAGTGCTTATCTATACGTCAGGGTTGCCAACTCTCACGCATCTGGCGACACGCTTTCACTATACACTACATTTCGGAGACTTTTTCCACCATAAATAGCGCCTCATCAAGAGGTATTGCAAATCAATCCTATTGGGTACTAGTTTGCGTAACTTGCATTAGCTTAAACCAAAATGAAAAAACATGCTAAAAAGCTAATTCTACCTCTACCGCTTATCTTGCTAGAAGAAAACAATTGTTTATTTTCGTCTTATTGAAGTGTTTTTTTTAGAGCAGTGTAGAGAGGAACACAGAGGAGGACAGAATGGTGTAGTGGCGACTTTGAAAGCAGTTAAAGTTTGTCTGAAGCTTGCATTGTAATCACAGCCCTCCTTTTCACTGTGGTTGAGCAAAATCAATCCATGCGATTTGTGTGCCCGGCACACTTCTAACAAGTGCAGCCAGCTGGAAAATAGGTCCATCGTCACCCCACAACACCTGGCCGGCCTAGACACTGCATGGGTGCTTCCTTTGGAAAGCCACATGTACACACTCGCAAGCACACAGACAAATACAAATACCGGTACAAGCCAGCAAGGGCAGCCTTCGGCTTTGTAATCTCACTGTCAATGATGTGCTGGCTGAAAGGGTTATGATTGTCAAAGAAAGCACAAAGTAGACCAAAAAGGTTTTTGCATGGCTCTGATCTCTATAAAACTGGAGAAGAATAAGACACCAGAAGAAAACGGTTGCCGACTGGCAGTGCAATTACATCCTGTCGCACTGCAAGAAAAAGTAGGACAGATATAAGTCTTACAGATCAGCAGTTGAATGATTGCACATTTCCCTCGCTGTAACTTTGAACACAATTTAGATGTACCATTGCCGCCAGGGGAGAAGGAAGGTAATGTAACAACTTAAGGAATTTCTAATGCTCTTTTGATATGTCAGTGATGAACATTTTTATTCGCAGTGGAGGTTTGGGACTGCAGCAGAAAAATATTAATGGGATTTTTAAATGACTACATCCTGGCAATATATATCTCCGTTTCCCTGGGAAAACTGGGAATGTTTAATCATTAATATATTCAAAACGTTTTGAAGATATTCAGCTGTGGTAATATTCTTACAATCCTTTTTTTTTTTTCAACTCCTAGACAAGAACTCCTCGAAATCCTGAAATAAATTCCAAGGACAAAAACGTTTTTTTTTTGGTTTAATTAAATGCGAAGGATTTTATAATACTAGCTAGTTAACGCATTGTTAGGGGAAGGTAACCTAAAACAGAAACATATACATGCTAAAACTTAGGGGTCTCAATTGGTACTTTTCCCGGCAAAGGAAGCTGATTTAGGAATATATTTAAACTCAATACCGTTACCTAAATTACTGATATTTCCTTCATTCCTGCAACTTCCTGTCCCTATTATACTTCAAATTCTGTCATGCTGTATCGTGTAAAAAAAACTGTAAAAATAAATCTCACTTTGTACAGAAAATGTAACAATTTTGAAAGCAATGGTATTCTTCCGATTGCAACTCTTCTGTCCTTTGTGTAACATTCCTATTATCTAACCTCAAACTAAGGAAATGCATGAGCTCAGTTGACTGCATGTTTCTTTGTGCACCGGGGACCTAAATGTGTAAAAGGTGTTAAATAAAAAATATATATTGTTGCCTTGGCACCACACTGGCTGGCTTTCGTCCATCTGAATCTAACTGTTTGTGCCAACAGACCTGCCCTCTAAACCACATGTCAGTCTGCCTTAATGGCTCTTTGAAATGGAAACAAACGGCATTGATCAACGCCAACCGTCCACTTCCAAAGACTGTCTAAATGGTGGACTTACTCAAAGAGCATATTAAATGATTGGCTACATTACAGGAGTACATGAGCAAACAAGAATCTTCAGCGAAAGAACAAGTGCTTGATTTCTTTAGCCGGCTGACTTTGGGTGTCTTATTTATTCAGACAATTTTGTTTGATTGTCATAATAATGACTATTTTTCACCATATTTACAGGAGGTTAGTTGGTTTCAGGTGTTAAGTGTCAGGTACAATCTCTTCCCTCTATTCCTAGGCAGGGTAGCACAGGCAGTTTCCATTTGCCCGTGTAGCCAGGGGACAGCAATATCTGGCTCACAATATAATGCATCGGCAGTCCCATCAGAGCCCACAATGCAGAACGCTAACCATAACCCCAGCACCTGCCTCCCAGGAAGATGGCGGGAGGAGGAGGGCTGAGAGAGAAACAAACAATTATAAATCGTAAATCACACGCTTGTCATCCCAGGGTGCAGATCGGGGTGACTTTAGTTTCAAACAGTTAAAGCTAGATAGATAACAAATGGAAAAAATTATTTTAAAGAAAATGTGGAATCCTGCCTCTCGAGCACATCAAAGAGAAAATGTTCTCTCGAGCAGCAGGAGGGTGAAATCACAAGGCAGACTCAGCTCTCTGGTTCCCTCTCTCTCAAAACATTACAGATTTAATGAAGTCAAATTACAGTGGGGTTTCCAAGGGAAAACTGTGACTGAAACATCATTTATTACAGAAGTAACAGGAGCTGGTGATTGAGGGATGTGTTTATCACTAATGGCAGTTATTTTCCAAGAAAGCTCTTAAAATCATATTATAGGACTATTGTGTTCTAAAGAGCACTACTTACTACTACTTCTCCTTTCCAACTCTAAGAACTTGTTTTAGGGATTTAATATAGGATAACATCATGTTAAAAGGTGGCTATTAACAATTGCCTTTACGATACTACTCATAGGTTATATAATGAACAGAACACAGTATCATAATAACTAGCAAATTCTTCAAAAAAACGTTGTCAAGTAGTTTGTTTAAATCCACGAGTGTCCGGATTAGACTTTTTTCATGGACATAACAGCTGATTCCTCAACACACCTCCAGTTTAATTCAGAGAATAGATATATTTTAGTGTCTGGCTTTTTTAGAAACCTCGATAATGTGTTGTCATGATACATGCCGTAGCGCCCGGGTCCCTATCAGATATTAATGCTATTCGCACTGGCTTCTCAAAAACTAGGATCAAGACTTATCTAGGTTTGTAAAACAGGTTATCGTTTTTAAATGTGCCTAGAACGGGTAAAGGGGGATACCCAATACTCTTCACTGATAACTGAAAGCACTTTCCTGGTGTCAGTAAGTTTACTATTTCATGGAGAGGATATATTATCACGGAACTGACTTTTTTGCGGTAAGTAGTCGGAAACATGATTTTATAAGCTATTCAGATCTGGCTTTCTATGTCACATGCAAGCTCATTAGAACATATCAAGTGAAAATCATGAATGTATGTCTATATCTTGTATTGAGTGGAGTTCAGTAAACATGTTTATATTCACCGAATGCAAAAACATGATGACACCAGAACATGATGACCCAACTGCCCAAATAACAGATTCAGAGTCAGTAAGTGAATAATGTAAGGTGATATTTGTGATTACATAAAGAGATTATATTGGATGTCTGATGCTCAATTGCAAGTAAACGTGAAGTCATAAGCGCATGTCGCCATTATTTTTTTTTAAGATGACGACAAATGTAAAAAATACACCCCCCCATATAAGTATTCCCACACACCGCTTGAGAATTACCTTTGCAAAGGTGCGCCATATTTTTCTTGAACCAAGGGCAATTAGAAAGGACTTAAAAAGATAGGCGCTAAATGAAGCATTTCAGACAGAGAAGAGAATACAAGTGAAATCAGACAGGCAGGAGGGAAAATCATTTGTTTTCAGAAATGTGAAGCACGTAACCATGTTCTGGCAGAAACTCAAAAATAAGTTTTGGAAATAAGCATAATATGTCTCCGTATTGTAGAATGGCAATCTTTTGGTTCAGTTACCTGAATTGACCCATCAACGGCTGCCTCTTTAGGGACAGGTCAACTGTCAGTCTCTCTTTCCGGTCTGTATCATCAAACGAGCCAACAGCCTGATTCTCTCCTGAAATGTAAGACGGCCCGGTGCCTGTGCAGAATCTGAGCAGGTGGTGGAGCACCATTTCAATCATTTCTGAGCTTTTTAATCTTCAAGAAAGAAAAAAAATTGTTCATGCTACCCTACAAGAAAAATAGCTTGCTACTGAAGAACTACATTGCACAACTGCTAGTGGGAAAGGTGGTTAAACTAGGCCTTTACTAAAGTCTTTTATTTATTTAAAACATTTATAAATAAAACGCTCCATTCATTAATATGCATAGGCTGGAATAGAGAAAAATCTTGATCCAGAAGTGTCTACAGTACACCTATGCAAATTCAAGCCAACCATCAAAATATATGTTCTGACATCTCCAGGGAGCATGTGTAGCCTAATTTGCAACACGGTGAGGTGACACATGGATGTGAGTGGGGAGGCAGAGCCGTTGTGGCCCGTGGCACACCTCCCTCCCCCTCCTCCCCACGCTCCTGTCTCTTGCGATCTCTCTCAAGCTCCATCCCTGTCCTCCCTTCCCCTTTAACTCCTCCGTGCCCTCCATTCTACCCCCCATGCCCCCTCTGTTTCCTGTCCTCTCGTGAGTACGGCGGGAGACCCTGTTAGGTGTACTGAAGATGATGATGATGATGATGATGATGATGATGATGATGATGATGATGATGATGATGATATGCTCTTGATGTGCTGTGTTTTACACCCCATGAAGTTGCGTGGGAATGGAGAGCAAGCAAACAGCTCCGCCTATAGCGCTAAAGTTCTCTGCCATATAGTAACTTTGTCAACACCATTCATTAATGTAGGTTACTGGCATTTTATGCTGAGGCAATACATTTGAATTCACATAAGTGGCAACCCTTGAAAAACTAAAAGAAAAAAATGAAATTCACGCTTATACGTTGCCTTTGGCTCACAATGTTGTTATTTTGAGCAGAAAAAAAACATTAAAAGAAGTAACACAAAGAAAAATCATCCTTACTGAGGTTGATTGCCAAATGTGGCCTTTCTCTCAACTATTTGATCTAATTTACCATGGTACATTTGATACACTTTCAATTTTTTTCTCTTATTTTAATGTGGCCTCAAAGCAGAGACTTGAAACGAAAGCGAAGCTGTCTTCTGAACAACCTACATAGTGTCTCCCACCTCTTTTCCAGGTTTTATCCCGTTCCAAATATGGCTTGGAGAGGACAGCATTCATCACTTGCCAGTGGCACGTCCTAATGAAGCCGTCATTTGTCTGCCTAATGGCACCTGGGCTCCATCTGTCATTGGCAAGCCAAAGCAGAGACACGCAGGATTCACCTTGCCAGCTCTTGTTCGGGGGGGATCACGTTCGACCTTACCCTGTGTGTGTGTGTGTTTCTTTTTGCATGCTGTGAAATCCCTGTAACAACACTACTGTGCAACATGGCCTCTTGCACTCGGCCGGCTGAGTGTTTTTGGCCCAGCGTAAGCATGCCACTGCCTCCGTGCCACAGCTCCCCAACGTGGCTCGGTCAGGGAGTGTGACATATGTCTGTGTTGTCTGCAATGTGGGGTGGGTATGCGTCTTTGCAGCTCGACAGCTGGAGTTGGCTTCAGCTGCCTCTCTTAAGGGAGCACTTCATGGCTCCTGCGCCAACTACACTGCCATGGCCTGAAGGTTGGTTTGACAACAGTTAACCTTGGATTTATCTAGCCCACTGCCTACCCCACAATCACCAAAACACACGTATACACCAACATACAAACAGACACATGCAGGTGTGTTGTCGCACTTCAAAAGCTACCCCTGCATAGCTCTAAGACCCCTGCAGAGAAACATACATGAAAACGCACTTCAAAAAGAATAAACTTCACACTATGATGCACATAGATGTGTCATGCATACATGGGTAGATTACTGTACGGGTCTGCCGACACAGGCCCAGGCGCCCAGAGTGTCAGGCCCCCCCGTAGAATCAGGGGAAGGTTAAAATGCCAATAAATAAATAACGATGATTACAAAGAGACACAAAATGACTGCAAAGACATATAAAACAGCTACTAATACATACAAAATGAGTAAATGAGACACAACATGACCACAAAGAGATATGAAACGAACACAAACCAAACAAAATGACAAACTGGAGACAAAACATGACCACAAAGAAAATACTACAAACACACACAAAGGGACTTCTAAGGGACACAACATGGCTACAAAGACAAGCACAATAATTCCAATAAAGAGATGCATAAATAATAATAATTACAAGATTACCAACACAGCAACAAAAATACACAACATACTGATGATTTGAAGTGACCACAAAAAAACTACAACAAAAACAGACCAAACTATTATAAATCATTGCTCCAAGGAAAGTTGTTGGGTTTTCTTGCATGTAAATGCACAGGTTCCCATTGACTTACAGTCATATTTGCAATCACATGCACACACCCTGAATATCTTACCAATATAACCTCTGCCAATCATCACTTTTTCGGCTTTTAGTATTTACCAACTGATTCATCCCAAAATATACTGATCCTACTTAAGTATTTCTAGTTGAAAAATCCTCCTTCCCATTCATTCTCCCGGTTTCCCATCACTTAACCCGGCTTATTCGCGTTCCTCAGTGCCAGGGGGTTTTGAGGGGAATCCATTACGTTACTTTATGAGGCTACATCTGTTTAGCCATCCCTGCAAATTAAAGCACCTCCAAGCAGCCTCATCGCTCAGCACGCTCAATTAAAATGACTCTGGCTTGTGCACAGATATGCTTCCTAGACCTATTTCTTTTGCCTAAAGTCTGCTGCTGAGAAAGACTGAGACGAAGTGAAACAGATACGCTTGGAAAAGAGGGCGTTTGTCACGTTAGTAAGTAAATTAGCATCCTATTATTCGTTCGCTCGATTTGCAGTGCATGAGCTTAAGCTTGAGGAGTGTGGAGGAGCAGCGGCCAGGCACTTAAATATTACATAGGGTATGTGTACACTTGTGTACTGTATATTTCTGAGTGTATGAATAGATGTATGCTTGTGGGAGTGCTTGTGTTTGTGTATGAAAACCTCTGAGACAAACAATTGGTCCACTGCCATGACTCCGGCAATGTGGAAAACCTACTGCATCAGTATGCATGAGGCTGTATGCAAAAGGCTCCAACAGACAAAGTCAATTGATGCTATTTTGCTTTCCAGCTAAGAAAATCAAAACCCTGTGAAAACTCTGATAAGTTATCACGCAGTTCTTGGAGTACCCTGATCTCGATATTTTGACAGTACTTACTTAATTAGTTTGGTACATCTGAACGTGTAATTGGTTCCATGAGTCTTTCAGCAGATTAAGCCTCAGTTATTGCCATCGGACATATCACTTGGTCCCACTGTGGCACAAGGATTTGAAGCAGTGAACGTGAAGTTTGTGAGATATTTTTAGAGGAGGATTGCGTATCGTTCTAGGGTTATGGGACAAGAAAAAACAAAAAAAAGCCATGCTCCATAGGCTACATCTCTGCCTCTGTGTCGCTTTCTCTCTTTCAGAGACCTCTACCTTATTGAGGACGACAATGGACAAGAGCGGCATGGCGAAAAGTAATTATAAGTAAAAACTGCATAGCTGCCCACGCAATCATCTGTGTCAGAGGCCACACAACGAAACACAGGGCTTGCTTAAATGAGCCTGACAAGCCCAGAGAATATTAATTTTCTCCCCTGATTTTTATCTCTTCGCACATGTATTATTAAACCCTTTCTCATCAAGGCCTCAATATGGAAATGATGAATGGTCGTCCAGATTGGCAATGTGTTTGGTAGAGGTGTGTGATACTGAAAGAGAGGGGGAATGTGGAGGTGGTGGGGTGATGTAGAGGTCAGACATACAAACATAAAGTCACACATTGGCAGTTTTCAAGCGCCTTCCTGTGTAGCTAACTCTGCAGGAGATGGCCCGAGCAGTTTGATTGGGGTGCTGACCAAAATGAGACGGTAGACGCCCCTTTGCCCTGAAAGTGAACGGCAGGTAATAACCGCCACTTATGTGCCCTCGCACAAACACACAAACGAACACTGAATTGTTTCCACACGCACCAAAGTCCTCAGAAGTCAGAAGTTAGAATTACAGGTTTGGCCTCCTGATTGAAGTGTGCCGATCCATCAGGTACTAACAACCTCATTAAACCCGGTTCCGGCCCAATCAGCATCATTCAGGGTTTGCATAAAGATCACAGCAGATGCACTGTTTCAACAGAGAGAAATATATACTTTGCGAAAAGAACACACCTTGCTTCCTACCAGAATAGCTATCTTGAATATGAGTCATAATGCAATGTGTAAGCTGGCGTCGTAACTCCGGAATTGTTAAGTATGCAAAAGTTATTCATACGACTGTTTAATGTAATTTTGGAAGGTTGTTTACGAGGAGAGTTATCAATCTTAGAGTCGTTCTCAGGGAGCGTGGTTTGCCACTCATTGCACAGCGGATGAAAAGGATCTGGAAGCACATTTTTCCACAATATAAATCATTACCGAGAAATATTAGTGCCTCGGTTTACAGGAAGCCATTCTGAGGCAAATGTATTGTGACTAATATGATGGTACACCGTGTTAATGTCAGGACAATCAATTTAAATTATGGAAAGGCAAACAGCAGCTATACGTTGCAACATTATAACATGCAGCGAGATAAGAGGTGGCAGATAATGTGTTGCCGTGCTTTGAATCCGTCAAATCTCCATGTATTAAACATATCATTTCCCTCCTTATGGCCCCACTCCGACTTGCATCCCTGTGCGATTATCTATCTCAGCTGTCAATCTTCACGGCTGGAGTTTTCACGAGTATGTTGTTTGAATGCTGTACTCACACATGCACAAGCATCCCCCGACACACACACAAATGACAAAAGATGTGGTTTCACCAGAAAAACTACATAATGCTGAGAAGCTTCCAAAGAAACGTCAAACATGAGAGAAGAAAAATAAAAAAGAGAATTGTTTCTTTCATCTGATATCACAACCGATCCCAGCGAGGGGGAGCATGCTGTAGAAGATGTAGGATGGCTGAAAAGATAGGGGGAGGAACATGTTGTTGCTCAAATTAATAGGGAGGCTGGCGTTTGAAATGCTTCATTGAGTTTTCCTCAACTGAATCCTTATTGAGATCTCAAAAGTAACTTCAGTTCAAACTGGAAAAGCAAAGAAAATCTGGAACTAGTTCTACATCTGAGTTATCATCTTGGTTAGAAAGACATGAAAAACACATTCACCCTCGGAAAACATCTCAGAGTCTACTGCTAGGTCTGGAGAATTTTGGCGCTGACTGTCATTCGTTTTAGAGAATTTGACGAGATGGTGGCACAATCAGGGGATCACTTTATAGCAATTAATTTTTGGGATCATTAATACTTCTACCAAAAATTGGAATTCCATCCTACAGGTGACAAGATATTTCACTCAAATCCCAAAATATTTTCTGTTAATGGCGCTATATCGAAACTTAGGTAACAATCAAAGCAATTGGGTTTCATCCTCTGGGTAGAGGGCTACGTAATATACTGACAACATATCGATATCAGGCTATGAGCAATCGTCCCACACTACATTTTGGATATCATTGCATCCCAATGTTGCCTTTTACTGGTTTTGAAGGTTGTATTTGGGTTAGGGTTGTTTAGATTACATTACAATTATTTATTTTTTAACCAACCAGACTGTCACCTTTACTTTCAAAGATTATCTACATTACTGATAATTATATATCAAAAATCCCATTGTGATCATATTTTGGGAAAGCACCTATAGTCAACCCTACAATACCGTTGTGATATCAATATTTGGTAAACAAAAGGTTGTGACATGGAATATTGATATCGCCTCATTTCGAAGCTGAATATCTGTTTATTTTGTATATGTTTTGCTTTAATTAGTCAATGCGTAGAAAGAGAAAGGTAGTATGGGGCACTCGCATCAATAACATTGATAGGGGGCCTCATTTGTAATTAATTGTATGGTCATCCATCCATATTTTTGGGGTATTGGCCATATAATAGTGGCAAATTATGATGCTCCACACAGTTTGATATACTTCCATTAGAAACTGTAGGAACTGTAAGTAAGTTGTAAGTTGACATCATCAAACTCATTTTTCAAGCATAACTGTATTTCCACAGTGGATTTATTTACTTAAAATTGTGAAGAAAATATGTGCTCCAGTATATAACTGCTTTAGCTTTTTCCGATTATTATCCCACAAACTGCTTGTGTTCGCACAAACGGCCCACTTTATGTGAAATATCAGTCGCTATCAAAGAACAATCTCATCCACACCGTTATCTATCCCCTGGCTTCTTCACACTCAATAAACTCTTGGATGAGTCTCAGCACTCCAAAGTAACCTTCTATCTTTTACATCATATTTTCATATCAGAGTTACAAATGAAGCTTGTTATTGTCTAAATCTATTTTCAACCAGAAATAGGGGGGTTCTACTATTGCAATGCCTGTAGAGATTAAGCAACGGAGGATGTTACATTTCATTAACCAGTAGGAAAAATAGGAAACACATTCCCATCTAGCCTTATTGAGTTGAACTTTTACACCCCAATAGTTTCATTCGATTCATTTTATTTCCATGAAATCCCCATAAGGGATTGAACCTTTTCACTTTCTGAAATTCCTTGTTAGCAAAGCTCCACATCAATATTTATTCTTGGGTAAATAGGCCAGAAGTATTCACTAATATAAATGAAACCATCCTGAAGCAGTAGGATAGACTTAACCTTTGGGTGGTGAAATTTAGCAATAATTCACGGCATCCCCCTCAACCACTTAATCCTCACACAGCGATTTACATTCCCCACTTGGATGCTTGTGCTGACACACATGAAGCTTGTCTCTCTAGAATACACACACACGAACGCAGCCGCCATGTGCTGGGCTACCGCATCCTAGGGACCCGGAACATGAGAAGGATAGCAACTGCTGAGCCCAAACAAAGTCAGCCGGCCCATTTAATGAGGCGTGACTCAGGAATCGTGCGTAATTTCTCTTGATGGTGTCGCAATGTCTTTTAAAGTCATTTATATAACGACGCCGATGATTCAGAGAGGAGGGGAGCAGAAATGAAGCAGAAAAAGAGCATATTGACTCTGTTGAGCATCCCACGAATGATGTCCCCAATAGTACTGTACAGTGGGGCGCCGAGTAGAGGGTCAGCGTCATGACGTAATAAGCGCAGGATGCAACCAATGTGACACCACGGCACCACCATGGTGAAGGAATACAAGTGTTTCTGTTCTTTTCTTTTACCTTTACATCAGCAGCAGGCTGAAATATGTATCCCCATACTGCTGACGCTAACTGCCACCACTCATATGTATATGACCAGCTTGAGCCTTTGAAAAAATACCTTTTGTTTAAATAATAAAGCAATTGTAATCAAGAAATTGTCCGTTTGTGTGCCATTGTTTGCGTTTACCGGCAAAGTGAGAATCATATGCTTAACTGAAACCAGCTCATGTGACACAAGTGGGAGGATGAATATATGCAGTGCAGTCTCGATTGTGTGAATCCCTTGTGAGGTGAAAATTAAAAGGGAAAACCGACAGTAAAAAATTAGAAGAAGGTGCAGATGAAGGGGGGTGGGGATGTGTTAACACAGAAAAGGACCTCACTCAACGGGCATTGAGAAAAACGTTCTGCTGGTACCTTCACATGTTTTTTTGCTCAAATCATAGGATCACAGAGATGGAGATTAAGGAATTGCTTACATTTTTCAACAGCACATGAAGTCCTCTGATGAAAGAGGATTAGATGGCAGCACTGCCCACTAAAGATACCAAATCATCACTTTTTATGCTTTTCACCAGAGGAATTCTTTCAAAGGGACTTACAGAACCATTTTGGAATATCATTTTAGAACTGGTCAACCCAGTGGGAATCAGGACTTAAAGTTGGTCTCATTCTTTTCATTGCACTATCCACAAATCAGATTTAGTGCACCAGTTATTGCTGATTATGCTAACTGGCTTTGAATTTGTCAAATGAAAGGCAGATACGAGAGAAGGAATCCATTAGTTTACACGGTGGAAGGCCAAAACACTTTTGCCGAGGAGGTTAGTTTTATTTTTTCTCCAGAAAAGCAGAGGTGTAATTGCCATGCCAATCTTCAAGATGTTGCAATGAATTAAAATCAACGCTTTTGGAACTTTGAATGTAGCATTTTACATAAATTAAATAACATCACATATCACTTGGTTGACGCTTTTATTCAAATAGACTTACAATAAGTGCAATCAACCCAGAAGGTACATATTTAAAAGAGCAAAAATCATGCAAGGACATTAGTGGCATATAAGCATTTTTTTAAATCCTAAATAGAGATGTGAGGTTTCCAAGAAAATGATCTTTAGCCTCACAATAGCAGAATGAGTAACACATGATGCCACACTAATTGCATAAAAGACACTGTAGCTATCAAATATATAAAAAAGGTATGCTTTTTACTGGATATATAGCCCTACCAATCTCTTTATTTTCCCGCAGTTGGTACAGCATGCAGACAAACTATGATTAAGGTAATTTAACAAATCATAAATGGTCAATATTTGATCATTTCTAAGGTTACTCAAAGAGCAATGACGACGCCATGTTGCCATTATGTCTGACCTGTTACGCATTAACCCTCATTAAGTAATCTGCCCTGCTTTCTGATTTCTTATTTTCCCATTATTTAGGGAGCCCAGTTACAACTAATGGTTGCCATCACCCTCCATCCTCCTAAGAGCCTGAGACGCACCAATCAATGCAACTATGACAAATACAATTACCCATAACATTCATCCGGGTACTAATAGCGAAAGGGCTGATAATAGTAATAATAATAATAATAATAATAATATGATGATGATAAAACACAGAGGTAATGCCATGACAAAAGACTTAAAAGTGTGTGTGTGTGTGTGTTAAAGTGCACACAGCTGATTAAAGTTCACGTCTTGTAAATTATTCTGAATTCTTGAGAAAATATATTTTTGTGAAACAACCTGCAAATCTGGCACCTAAATGATGTGTTAATAAGCTAATGCACAGTAACAGCTACGATACACTGTTATTAAGAGCTACAAATACAAATAAGAAAAGAAAAATCAGGCCCAACCCCCCCTACCCTCAATCGCAATTATTCCTTCTCACATTTAAAGGGTGCATAAGGATGCTAAAAACGCCGGAGGGTCTATATCTTTGCAAAAAATGGAAGCAAAAATAAAAGGAAAGACGTCTCCGGGGAAGTCTAATCACTTTCATTTTCCATCTCTTAAGAATAACACCGAGTTAAACAGAGCAAAGACACCGAGAAGGCGATGGGGAACTGATGCTGAGCTGGAGATACGATAATGGATGGCTTTCACCTTGAGGTCATTAAATAATTATCTTGTCGTAAGTTTAAGAGCTCATGTTTAAGAAGAGGACGTTCTATCACTCCAATTTACAGCTGTGCCTATAGAACTGACTTTGAAGAAGTATTTCTTTAAAATATGTACATAATGGGATCTGTATGTGAGCCATGCCAGATCTATTATGCAGGTGTGTTTGTGTTGAACTGCTGAAGTAGAGTAAACTATGTTTTTTGAGGGAATAACTTTAAGGATTATATGGACATTAATTGTAATCCTATTAGAGTAATACAGTATGTAGCTGATGATGCACTTAATACCTAAATCGATATTTGATGTTATAGGGGTATTACTTATCTTCATCTGGGATCTTTAAGCCATTAAGTGCTAACAAAGTGGAGCCTTTTGAGTGTGCCTGTTTCTGTAATCCCTGAGAACAGAGAGCAAAAGAGCCACGTTTTAAATTTTGCCGTTAGAAAAGTGTCCATTTCCATTCTTTTTCTCCATTTTCCGCCTTCTGTGCCCTTTCCCTTTCACCGGAACAAATCATTAGTAACACACTGCTGTTTTTCTCTGGGTGAGCTGGCCTAATTTTGACACGCTCATTATGCCTTCTCTCTTTCTGACTCCATCACACAGGCTATCTCTCTCTT
This sequence comes from Eleginops maclovinus, assembly GCF_036324505.1. Taxonomy (NCBI): domain Eukaryota; kingdom Metazoa; phylum Chordata; class Actinopteri; order Perciformes; family Eleginopidae; genus Eleginops; species Eleginops maclovinus. The sequence continues at coordinate 15,323,708 of NC_086363.1, read as the reverse complement.
TAAGCCCTGACCTTCCTCCTTCCCTTGCTGCTGCACACTGGGCAATACATCACTGTTAAAGCTGCCTCTATCTCTCTCTCTGGGGGGTGCCTGGGGGTTAAGGCCCTGCTGGGCAAGGGGTCGGATCATGGCCACAGACTTGTCCAAAGTTTGCTAACACTGCTACTGATCAGATGTCTGTTTTCCCCTTGGGAGCCTGCTGAGACTGGCAACGCAGAGAGGTTTTCTTGTTCCCACCTTTCAAATTTGAGTTCTTCCTCTTTACTCCCTCATGACGAACATGTTAGAGTCTCTGCACTCACTAGCTTGAACTTCAGAATTGATCTTGATATTGTTTTTTTTACAGCTTGATAGTCTTTGACCTAGCTATTTATGAAAAAAAAAGTTTAACCTACGAACTCTCGAGAACCTTCCGGTCCTCGGGGACAGTTTTTTAAAAATTATACCAGTATCTAAAATAAAGATCCAAGTAAGGACACTTCCTCTTTGCCCCGTCATCATGCCATATTTCAATTCTCTGCACTGGCTAGCTTTGAGCTCCAGAATTGATTTTAAATTACTTGAATTAGCTTTTAACCGCTTAATAGTTTTGGTCCTATTTATCGGATTTGCTTTTGACCTACAGTACGAACCCTTTAGGATCTTAAGTCTTCCGGTACTTTTCTTTTAATTTTGCCTAAGATTAAAATCAACGATGAGGCATGGCCCACAATTGAGGAACAGCCTCCAAGAAGACTTGAGGGTGGCAGAACATTTTCATGCTTTGAGTAATTTTTTGATTTAGTTTTTGAAGCACCACGTGTTACTTCTGGAGTATGAAACGTGCAATAAAAATACATTTCCCATTGTCTAATTTCTTTGTGTTTCCCAATTCCTTTTCTTTCTCTTGGTGGACCAGTGTTGCATCCTTGGAGCTGACTGCAGTGCATGGCAGGGGGAGGAAAAGAATGAGGGAGGGAAGCAGATGCTTGTGACAGTGTGGGGGCAGTAATGAGGGTCCCTACGATGGAGAAACAATCAGTAAGGCCTGAACACACAGTCCACTCGCACGCACACACACATGCAGAACAGCGAGGGAGAAATGGGCTGGCAAAGGCCCGGGGCCCATCTCACTGACACACACACACACACACACACACACACACACACACACACACACACACACACACACACACACACACACACACACACACACACACACACACACACACACACACACACACACACACACACACACACACACACACACACACACACACACACACACACACACACACACACACACACAGAATAATCAAGTAAGAAGGCACCACCATCAGTGTCGACCACTCACTAAGCAAAATGAAACCAGCCAAAAGTGTGTCACTCGCCCCATTTCTGTTAAATATTTATTGTGAAGACTCCAATACTCAGGTGAATCAGCTCAGTATGAAACTACAGGCAAGTGAAGGGAGTTGGGGGGGATTTTCTGGCACTCGCAGCCATTCTGTCTCATGCCAGGACGGCACATTTGACATCCCAGTGTGTTCCCCAAGCCTGCCTCAAATATGCACGCGAAGCCATCCGAAAGCATTACCCCGTGGACAGGAGACACTTTTATTGCGGCGGACGTTTCAGCGAGAAGGAGGTTCGGTTCACCAAAGCGAGGGCAAACAAGCGGTACTTGCCGAGTGTGGGGTTCACGTTGCCGCACAGACATTTCAAGAAGTGGGGCAGGGGAGAGAGTGCGTGTTGAGGAGAACAATGTTTGAAGATAGCCTGGGATAAAACAGAGACAGCACGGCTGCTGCTGCTGCTGCTGCTGCTGCAAAAAGAAAGGCACACGACATTGGGCAAAAAGAAGAAACATGCATAAACAGAGATGCATATATAAATACACGCACAACACACGCTTGCTTGCCCAAACTAAATCTTAATGAGCTTGAGTTTCAGCCGTGGAAGATTGATTATAATTGATTATGTCACCACAGGAAGTGCTAAGTCTTTATCTGTCTCCCCTTTTAAGGCCTGCAGATCAATCGACTGAACTTGATTTAGTTAAGCTAGCTGTCAAGCATGGGAGAGACTTACAGCGAGGGAGATGATATATAAAATGATATACACAGAAGACCTCTGCTGTGTGGTGTTGTGTCTGATTCACTGCTTGTTCACTCTACGCTGCATCTTCCTGACCTTTTGAATTCCTTTCATTATATCGAGGTTCTTTTAGCAAAAATCAATAAAATGTTTTGTAAGGTAACCACTTGATGTTAAAACTCAAGACAAATATACTGTAACACTAGGTCTTGAACCCTTTTTCTTGTTGCTTAGACACTTATCGAGACTGAAGAAGCACGCTGGCACCACATTACCACCTAAAGTCTGTGCATTTGCACTTGTGTCAGCTTCTGATTTATATCGGGGATCTCGAGACTGACAGCAGTCACTTTACATTACGATTACAGTAACAGTGACGTGTTTGAACCCGCTGTTTATCCTAGTCTTTCCCCGCAGACGTGTATACACAGTGACACAGTTACAGCGGCACATAAAAATACACATGCATTACACATTTTTCTGTTCCCAGCTTGACACTTGGGAGACAATTTGAAATGGTGGGTCCATGGAAAATCAGCCCTCTGCTGTAATTGGGTCCCTTGTCAGCCGGCAAATTCATGTCAGCATTGGTCACTTGGGATACTAATCTAAATGGCATCAGTGTCCTACTTTGTGTGTGTGTGAGGGTGACACAGAAGGGGAGGACTATGGAAAGCAAAAAAAAGTGTGTTAACTTTGAGTTATTGTTAGCGGCAGATGGAAAGTGTGTGTAGGGCTAATATGAGGTGGTGAGAAGTAACTTAAGGGAACAACTTAGTTTTATTTTTACTTCATAGCAAATAATAAATGAGTTTCTGTTTCTTAATCTCACACATTCATCACTGTCATTTTATAACCAAATAGTCGTTAGCTAAATATTCTTTGGTAGTGTATAACAGTGTGTATTCTTGCTTTTCAAGATTACTTAGAAGCTCCTAAATCTAATTTTTGGTGAGGCTTGTGCGTTAGGATGATGTTAAAAGCAATCTACAAGTCATAAAATACAGAAAGTCGGTGGTTTACACAAAAAGAAATGATGGAAATCGCTTGCAACATTCCTGCTATATCAGCTGAAACCCACCTGCGTTAGCTTGGGTCCAAATACCCCTCTCTATTTGCAAAAATCCATCTCCTGACTGGCGCCTGATAATGCCTTTCAAAAGAATGTTTCAACAAGGTCATGAACAAGTACAGAGAGTAGGAAGGGTAAGGACTTACTACAGTATGAGTGCTGTTAAATTAATCAACAACCCTTGAGCAAATCCAAATTACACATTCACCTAGCCCATTGTAAAATGAATATGAATGATGACCTTTTCTCTTGTCATGTTCCTTCAGATAGGTTAAAAATGAGCCACTTTTGTGGAAATAGGATTACAATATTCAACCAGTGAATTGTTAAAAAGAAAACACAACGCAATGTTAGTTTATCTTATAGGAAATTGAACTGGAGCTTTACAGAGGCTATAATCCATAATTAATGCACTGTGTAGACTAATATAATCAGGCATGTTTAAAATTATACTAGTAGTTAATCGGATTGAAATGAACAATTTTAGATAAATATGTTTATGGTTCAATTGAGGGTTAAAGGCTATGGCCAAGTAATGTTATGCAGTATAGAGTAGAGCCGTCATTAAAATAAAACAGCCTGCCGACACAATGAAATGTCTCCACCTGTGATCTGTAATCAATAAAGATGAAGCACTATAGGTTGTTTATGATATGTTGCACCTGTCTGCACTTCAGACAGCAGTAAAATGATCAAAGTCGTTGCCATGATGGCTCATATAGAGACAGGTGGGAAATCTGTAGGCTATGGCTGCAAACTTGGGAGAGAAAGTTAGTACAATCTACCGTGAAAGTCTGCAAGTGCCATCTGTGGGGGGCTAAGTGATGAACTAGGAAGCTGCTGACACCATAATTGCAGACATTTTAGCAATGAGGCTGAGAAAAAGAAATAAAAAAAAGCAGTGTGAAGCAAAGTGGCAGAAAGACAGGATGGACAGAGAGGCGCAGAAACTTTGAGTCAGAGGTTGATAATTGCCAGGAGAACATTAAGCACTGAGTATTTGGTCTTCTCAGATTCAAACACTGTTCTAACACAGCGTCGGTCAGACGTCAGTATCACAATGTGCGTCATGCTACATTTTTGTGTGTGTTGTTTGAGCTACCGAGATGGGTAAACACCCTGAATACCAGAAAATTATGCAATGACTGTAAAACTCATGTCAAAGTGATTTGTAAACCTTCCAATATAGAATACTTTCTCTGGGTGCTTTATCCTATTTCTGGTTGCAGGACTAAAAGGAAAACAGCAATACACCCTGCAGGATGATGGATTTAACTGTCTAATCCCACCCATGTCCTTATACTTTATCCCTGCGATGTTTATGACAAAAGGATGCTTTGTGGGTGTAAAACAAAGAAATGTACTTTCGATAGGAACTAATGTATAACTGTGAATAAGCTCAACAAATTATTTCCGTATTTGATCATTTTTGTCCGATAAAATATATAAGTCAAATATTTTGGCACAAAACAATGAGAGTAACAACGAAAGGGAAAAACACATGTTCAGTCTAGAATTGGAATCTTATAGTATCCAGTTCTGGTAATACACCCATAGGTCCAACCCTGTGCATTGGAATGGTAAATGAACTGTGCTAATATAACGCTTTTCCTCCTTAGCCGACGAAGGCTTTAACAATTTCGCTCTCATTCACATATATTGAATATGGAAGAACTACTATAAAAAAACATTAGCCAAGCAATTACGAGGTTCATTGTGCTTTTTAGGGAACAATTTGCCATGAGAACAGGATAAATCAGGTAATGTACAGTTTTACATGGACATTTTGCTCCTGAACATCTGGCCAACTGCACACTGTTCAACGGATAAAAAGCAACTATCAACAATTAAAAAGCAGAGCTTGTATCAATGTGCGTGGGCTTTACTCGAAAACTTGAGCCGAACATTTCTTAAAGTGCTGCGTTAGGTACATTATTTCTCCAGCAAACATTGCACCCATATACTAAAGAGCTAGAGGACTTTGGCAAATCAATTGAAAGACTTCTTGAACACTTCAAACCAATAAAAAAAAACACCCTCCGATAAGGTTGTTTTCTCTACTACTGTTCACAGTGTCAATTATGAACTTCAATTCACAACTTTTAAGCCAGCATGGACAAGAAGCGGTTAAAGTGCTGAGAATGATTTTCATCCTCCTCTGAGTTGGACGCCTCTGAACCCAGTTGCGCCTCAGTATACCAAGTGCAAGTCGATTGCCTGTTCTCTTTGGAAATACAAATGTCAGAAGTAATTGCCTTTGAAATTTCTTCACCTGATGAAAACCATCAGTTTCATCTGATGGAGACAGAGAACTTCTTGGCCCCCTGCACGGGAGCACATTCCTTATATGAGTGCCTTTCAGAAGCAACACTGAGTTCTGTGCTGAAAGCCCTTTAACGGTAAAAATGAATGGCTGTAGGCTCTCACACGGTGCAATTTTCGTTTATAGCTCGAAGGGCTGAAGTGTTTCATCCCATAACCTTCTGATTAGTGACGTCACTATGGTAACTGAACTCAGTGAATGGCATGACTACCCTGTGGGTACACCTATACCTTCTAATTGTCAGACCAGATTCTGTCAATTACCAGGCAAGGGTCAGTCTGACCCATGTAAAAGTGTTGAAAGGTGTCAATAGACATCAGACATATAGTATAGCCTATTTTCAAGTCCATCTAAGCCTTGAACTTGTTGAAATGCAGTCAGAAACACAGTTGGATTGAATTCTGATTCAAGATTAATACAAACGGGCTGGTAGATCCAGTGCCCCTTGTTTCTGATGAAGTACCCTCCTATAAGAACAGTACAGAGAAGAGCTTTATTCTTTGTAGTCTGATTTGAGTGCTTCAGCTCCCTATCGTCGATGACTGACTATCAGCCTTACTGCTGCGAGACAAAAGAGAAAAAGGAGGGAGACAGGGGGAGAGAAACAAGAACAATAGACCGATAGAAAGAGACCAGCTCACCTTTATTTTTGATCCATGCACATCTGAATTGTGTTGTATGTACTCGATGGTACAATTGAGTGCGGAGGATGCTGTCTGCCAATGACAGATTACTTCTATTTGATTGGCCTTTTCAAAACCACAGCATGGGTTTAACCACATTCTCCTGAGAATTTGTGGTTGTTTTCACACAGTGACAACAAACGGTTACCAGAGAAGATCATTTCATCTTCTTTACTGGAGCATTAGATCAAACACACATACAGGTGAGGAAGACGCTGAAAGAGACAAGTACGAATGAAGGACCAGAACCAAAAGAAATATCACGGCTGCGAACGAAAACATGTGCGTGGTCTGCTCTTACTCAAGACATTTTCCTGCCCAAAACCCTGAACTTCAGGCAAGGCGATGGAGGTATTGATTGGGTGATTTGTATGTGTTGCCGCTGTTCCTGAAATGTGTCTAGGAACACGAGTTGATGGATGTGTCTGTGGTTGGGCTCTCTGCCTATGAGGGGCAGGCTGGGTGCTGGGAACGCTCTGGCAGCCTCAAGGTTACCCGCCTGGCACCAAAACAGATGAATGCCCCTCATCGTAAATGTCTGTAATGTGTTCAACTCAATCACTCCTTTCCCGTCATACAACATCTCTTTTATTCGCTCACAGAGGCAGTTGGCACAAAGTCTGAGAGGAGTTGTAACTAGAGACAGTATTGGAAGTCAGGATATTTTGTATTACAGCAGTACAACTTCCATGCTTTCTTTGGTGCAACAACAACATCATGGTAACTGTTATGTTGTTGTTCTATGCTAATCGAATAGTCTGTTTTTCCTGCTTTTCTTTCCGATTGGTAGCTGAGAAATGTATTGTGATTTACTGTGTAATAAATAATTTCAAAGTGAATTAATGAAACTATCTACACTTACATCTTTATAAATAACACACTTCCTTGAAAATGTAGTGAACATTTGAGGATTTATGGGGGATTAAGTGCTGGAGCGGTTTTACATGGATACTTAACTCATTCTCAGAAACCAAGCAAGTACCTGATTAAATGTTTTGACTATTAAATCAAAATTGCATGAAGTTATTTCCTATTTGGGCAAAGCAAAACAAACTAAATACGGAACAAGGATGTGATTCAAAGATATAACATTGATTTAAACATTTTGGCAAACAATTGGCTGTTTCTGTGCTGACAAGAATTGATAATGAGGTTAGTTTTGCTCTCAAACAACCTCCAACCCAGAGCTAGCTCTCTACTTTGTCGGTCTTCAATGCAGTGCTACGCAGGTGGTGTACAGTGGGATTACCGATGGTTTTTAGTTTAGAATAGCTGCTTGCCTTAGCTGTAAATCAAGTTCAAGCTCACCTATGATGCTTTTGACAGCGAATAGTACCATGTACCTATTTTGTCGGAAAAAACAGTTCTCGATTCACATTCTGCCGTTGGTTTTGCACTATTATGCATATTGATAGTGAGTGGCTAGAATGCACCGAAAATCAAATAACTACTATAACAAAAAAAAACTATAAGGTGTTCTTATTACAAGCAACATTAATAATTTGATCTATTATTTGTACATAAATATTGAAACTACCAAAAAATAACCCCACATTCATATGTAAGGCTTAGAAATACAGCAATAGATTCACATGAGAGTAAAGAAATGATCGAAACTATTGAAAACTGTATATTTCTTCAACGCTGCCATTTATTGACACTCATGAAGAGTAACATCTCACTCTCTCTTCCTTCTCAATCTTTTTGCCCGTTTTACATTCTCTTTTTCTTCTAGCCCTGGGGCATTTAGGCTCCACAGCGCTGCGTATATCCAATTATACCGCGGATCTGAGCACGGCGCTGACACATCGATTGACACAAGCGACATCCACTCTTATCACAGTGACATGATGCAGTGCTGGGCAGGCATCATTAGCCTGATCAGCCAATAGCGGGACAGCTCGTTAGACCCCCCAAGGGCTGGACATGCAGCTCCCGCTCTAATTCAGGTATCATAAGACAAGAGAAAGGAATGATAAAGTGATAGAAAGACTATAAACCTTGAAGGGCCAACTGTATGTTTGTGCACTCTTGTGTATTTATCCGTTTTGGGCAAATCCACTGGCTTCATGTTGGGCAACTACACTTCTCCTCCAGCCACAGCTACACAACAACAGGAGCGTTTGCTCAAAGCAGACAACCTCCATCATCTAAAACATATCCCTTTGTGATGACACTGCAGGCAGCTGGTAAGTGGCTGTTCAAGCCACCTGATCATGTGATGCCTCAGTCGTCTCTAGACAAATTGTTCGACAACAAAAAAGACTGAGATCATTCCAATATGTGCTTTTAGGATGGATTGTGCCCTGAAGAAATAAATCACTCTCTATGGAACTCTTTTGGCCCATTTCTGATCTACCTGTGGTATTTATAGGCAAATGTTCCCATATTTCTTTGCTCCACTTATAAGCCCTCTTGTGCCAAAAGGTACTTTAACATACTCTTAGAAAACTTTCTATAAGCTTTGAGAGAAGAAGGGAAAAGGTATATTTGTCCCTACCATCCTTTCCCTGATTAATGTTAATATCGATTGCCTTCACTAGCTGAAAAAGCTATCCATGTATTATCTAAAGTTGCCAGCACTACATCTGTGCCCAGCTGAAACGATGCCAAGCACCATAGTTCCCAGAGAGTGCTTCAAAGCCAACTAACCTCTGCCCAACACCTGTTGGCCAACGCAGCCAGCTAGAGCTACTTAATCCCATTTACAGAGACAGGAGGTTAAATTATTCAATGCTCCAATAAAAGCTCCTTTAACATTTATGAAGAGGTCTATTGATACCAGCAGCATGTGCACATGTGTATGTGCCTTTCCCCTCATTCTCTTGTTTCTTCTTAAACCTTCAATCAGCATTGACGTCATGTCAAAGTGAATAGTGCCATTGTGTGGCTACCTTATCTTTCCCCGCTTACTGTCGAGCAGACACATCAGTCAATAGGGAAAAACGCTGTTATTATTGTTGATTTTCTCCTGAGCAGAACATTGTGGACTAGAGCAAACACAGCTTGTTCTTCAACCCCATAACCTCTTTTGCCCTTTCCTTTTTCTCTCCTCGTTTTTCTCCCCAAAGAGCGCTGGGGGGAAAAAGGACTACGAGGCAAATGCCATGATTATTTTCCTTTATGTTAGTGAAGGAAGCAATGCCGCTGCAGTGCCATTTATGTAAGCAGTTAGCCAGATATGGTTACAGCCCTCTGAGCATGCCTTGAAAAGTGAATTAAAGACATTGGGTTGAGCAGCAGCAGCAGAGGGTAGGCTGGGATCAATACACTGGCAGAGAAATTCATCACTAAATCTATCCAAGCAATTACTGATGCCAGCATCAAACTGACGAACAGTGTTCTGTTGCCCGTCTTCTTTCGCCCATCTCCACTATTTCTCTGTTTGTTTACCATGTTCCTGACTGTGGAACAATGCGGTGACCTTTATCGGAGATAATTCTATTACGTAAGTTGAGTAATTGCTCTGGATGTGGAAGACGAGTGTCCGCTGCTCCTCCTGTTTGGCCCAAAGCTTCCATGTCCTTGGATTTAAATGAAAATATGCTGTATTCATAGAAGCTGACAGGGAGAGGTTCGCTCATAAAAAACGAGCGGAGAGGAGGGTAAAGAGGAGGCGAAGAGAGAAAAAAAGGGGATGGATACGAGACGACAGGGAGATGGAGATGAGCATGACAAAAGCAGTGAGCCAGAACGAAGCAGGATGAAAATGCTATAAAAAGACACACCCCCTTTTCTTTTCTTTTTAAGCGGGCACGATATGTACCTCCAGATTTTCCGAGTGGCTCTAAATGTGACCTGCATGGTGCGAAAAAGAGTCCTCCTTTGTGTCTTGTTCCCATAAGTAAAGGTGTGCAGTGACGAAGTCCTGGCTGCAGGGGTACACAAGAATAAATGGAAGGAGCGTAGATAGTTTTTTTTTTTCTTTTCTTCTCCTCTCCTCGCCACCTACAGTCCTGTTGGCTACAATGAAGGGAGTGCAGAGAGGGGCACGGGAGGCTCAACGATAACAATGATGAGACCGCGAGGAGGCTTCACTGACAGAAATGTTCACTTTACTTTGCTCAAGTTTCTTCATTTGGACAATGGCTAGAGACGGAGTCAGAGAAGCAGACAATTACTGATATTTGCTGCCAGCTATCAGAGAGACGGAGGGAAACAGAGGGAGAAGCTCTACTCCCACATTGTTAATTAAAAACTCTCTTGGTTTGCCGGATAGAAAGACAGTCATACAAAAATGCACACGCAAGACAGTGTTTCTATCGCTTCAATTGGACAATAAAACTGCTGGCAGTACGTTTGTATTTTGCATTGTTGGTACGATGGAACAATATTCTCTGTATGATCCATACAGAAATATTGGATGGGTTGTGTGTTTGTAATAGAGAATAGATAAAGACAGAGAGAGTGAGAAACACAAGAGGGGAAAGCAGTAGAGGAAAATAACAGGAAAGCTGATTTCATGCTCGGGGGATTGCATCTCATTTTCTCCCTGTGCGGAGGGACAGTGTGCGGTCCTGCTCGGGAGTTTACTGCCATCTGGTGGTGCGGGACTGCACTCCTGGAACCTCACCCAGACACATGCTGTCATCAGAACATTGGGTCAATCCAAGAGGAGTAACTAGATTTCGAGCATTCAGATTTTTAGCACAGGAAATAAGAGGAAAAAGCAGCAAAAAGCCTCAAATCTAAGGCAATACTGCTCTTTTAAGGATGTTATTATTCACATCCAAGTGATTATCTATCACCGAAACCAGCAAAAGGAAAACTGAAGACTTAAACCTGTCATGAGAGGTAAAATAAGTTACTATCCAAGCTCCTAAGATATATTTCCGTGTCAATTGGAAATCAATGAAACCTCCATGCATCATACACTCCATCACAAGCAGTACCAGGAATGGATTTAATGAGGGCTTCTCATCACTAATTAACACATAAACACACAGCTCCCATCACCAAGTGAGAGCCCATGTCGATTGATCGCCAGGCGTGGAAACAATTGCGTCAGGTGGGAGGACAATAAAGACAGAGGAAAAAAAGAACATTTTAGAGGTATGAAGTCATACACAGCGGCCGGGGTCTAACATCAGAAAGGTCCGGATGATTAGGGGATGCCAGCGCTCACGGAGCTGTTCTCCTAACAGCCTCCATCACCTCATTAGTCTGGCCCAGCAGCAGTATGCCCCGACTATTAACCGCTAAATGAAAGACCGCCAAGCGTGATTACTGAGGGGAAGTCCCCTGTCGTCATGGGGATAAGAAATACCACACACACACAAATTCACACTTCTATGATAGCTATTTGAAGGGCGTTATCAAAAGGCGATTGAGGCAGAAGTGGATGTTTTACACACATCAGCAGTCACTCCCAAGCCCCGAAAAAAGCTCGGAACATCAAGCATTTCTTCCAACAAATTGCCTGCATTGCAGCAAAAAAGAACCTCAAACAATTGCCACCATCGCTCAGTTGCTTCATTTAAAGATCACATGAAGCTTTCAGCACCGCTTTCACACAGCGGATGCGACAGAGGCTTATTAAGCACATGAAGGAAGCAGCCTCGGAGTCCTTGAGTCGAGGATGTAGTACTCACTGTTTAATGCAGGGTGGCAGCGGCTCCATAGGTGCATCCAATTTATGCTTGTGTGTGTGATAATAGTTTTTATGGGGGGGAAATGACTACATGTTATCTTGGTTATGGGTGGTTTATACACCTGTATGCAGATGATGGTTATGTATTAATAGCTAAATATGGCAGTTGGGTTCAGTTGTGTGTGTGTGTGTGTGTGTGTGTGTGTGTGTGTGTGTGTGTGTGTGTGTGTGTGTGTGTGTGTGTGTGTGGGGGGGGGGGGGGGTACAATCAATGCACATATTAAATGTTAAAGGAGCACTTCCACATTTTAGAATTATATATACATTTTTCTGAGATATCTCAACTTTTACTTCTTAATATGGTTTTAATTCAGTGATGGACAACAACTGAGTTCTGTACTTAATTTTGAGGTACTTAAGGGTTCCCACTCTTTACTTCTGCGTTAAAACTACATTGATATGGTAACGTTAGTTACTTTGAATATTCATTTTCAGAGGAATGATACAACATATAGTCAATGAATATTGTATTACATAATAGTAAAAGGTTAAGATCAAACTGTATCAATCCCTGGGTGCAATTTCTAGTTACCAAGAAGTATGTTTTACCTTTTGTACTTTATGTAGCTTCTGATGCTTGTACTTTACTTAAGAAAATGTTGAATGTGGTGTTTTCTACTTGAAATTTTAAGTAAAGATCTGAGTATATCGTCCACCACTGGTTAAGTAAGAGTTGATCCTTTACTTTCAACTAAAATACAGCTTGAGTTTTTAAAGTGAATGCCTTTCTTTGCTCAAATTGAAGCCAATATTGCTCAAGAGATGCCCCTTGAATCATTTTCTCAAACTTTATAAATCTCCTTTCAGAGCCACAGGACACAGAAAATATGCGAGTGCTCCTTAAACGCACAAACAAGGCAAGAACAGGTCAATCTTAAATTGTACTCACGATCGTTACAGTGAGTCCCCGAGTAAGACGTCATGGAGCAGTCACAGGTGAAGTTCTCCCACTGCTGGATACACACACCCATGTTGGCGCACGAGTCCTCCTGGCACGTCGTACTGGGGCCTGGAAAAAGGCAGTAAGTATGGAGGGAGGGGAATGGAGGCGGAAAGTGATACAATGGGAACAAAGTCAGGGAACCAGTAAGAGCTACTGCTGAGACTAAACAATGCAGGACCCATGCAGAAAGAAATGCACTCTAGAGAGATAGATATACAGCATGTGGGTCTAGAAGAAACAACAAGGAGCAAACAGTGCCACCACAGGAAGCCCGACCTGGAGTACAACTCATGTCAAAAAAACTGTCTGGGGAATCCTGTTTCGTGCTGAGTAAAGCAGCAAACGCAGTGGCAAGCCGAAGCAGAAGCGTGTAGGTTTTCACAGGATCAACAGCATGCAGCGGGAGCGCCGGCATTCGCTCCGCTGTAAAGGATGCTATGCTAGTTTGGTTCTTATCTGCGTTTAAAGACATGCTTCAGAGAATTGTACTGCAGCTGTGCTGATGTGATGACACTGTTAACATCCCTTAATTTCCTTATGTTTTAAGTGTATGTGCAGGTGGAAATGCATGCGATATATATCATTCCAACAAGTAGTTTTAAAAAGTTTTATCAGAGTAAAACTTAGCACGCTGCATTCCCTCTGTGGACAAGCAAGACGAGACATGAACAAAACCCCTTTTAACAAATGACTCATGGATACAAATTCAATTAAGCTATACCCCATTTAAGAAAATATAGTTTATAACCCTAACCCAAATTCATGGATACTAACTCAATTAAACTATACCCCTTTTAAACGGTTACTCATGGATGCAAACTCAATAAAATGTCTCCCCATATAAAAGTTATGGCTTCTAACCCTAACCCTAACTCATGGAGACTAACTCAATTAAACTATTCCCCTTTTCAATATAACAGTTTCTAACCCGAACCCCAGAAATTCTCTTTCCAAACATTTTCTCATTGCGAGGATATACGGCGAACACTAGAAGGAATTCATGACAAGCAGAAAAGAAACAAAAAAAGAGGACACGTAGCGCATATCCCCGTGTATGCACTTCAGTCAGACATGAGTAGAGGAGGGTATTCAAAGTCAAACTTGGATGTGTGTTTGCTATTCCTCTACACCACACATAGCTCTTTGGTACCTTTGAATACTTATACCGAGAGGGAATGCAGATAAGGACAAGCATAGATAACAAGATAAACAATTCCCAAGTAGGAGTCTAGACGGACACGTGAGGTGGGGGGCGAGGACAGAAACCGCCTCTGATAACAACGTTGTAAACAAACAAAAGTAAATCAAATTAAATCAAATGGCGGACAAATGCAAGAGTCAATTGTCTGGTACGAGACAATGTGAAGAGAAGACATTAGAACAGAGCGGGTTTGCCAGCTGAAGCTGCGTTTACTGTGCAATGCACGGCGATGGGAGTCAACCAGGCGTCTTCGACACTTTCGCATCGTTGTGAATCTCGTGTTGGTATGCGTGTCAGTGAAAGGGATTGGTGGATTTCAGCAGGAGGTCACTCGCACTCTGAAAAACACTCTCAGCTGGGTAAAGCAGCGAATGTGATTTTTTTTTGTGATTACATGAGAGACAGAAAGAGGGGACTGATGGTGTTTGGATGTGCAGTGACAGCCTCTAATGTGGCATTTCACAGAAGAACAAAGCACTCCCACAAATTACCTGCCACTGCTTTCAGACTGCAGTAAACGCTATGAACATTACTTATCTAATCTGTTTACTCTCTTTAGATATACGGTGTACTCCTTGCAACTTTATCAAATACGGAAACATTTAGCCTTGAGGTTAGCGGGGAAGAAAAACATTCTATAAAAACTTTTTTCCACCTTTTATTTACAGGTAAATGTGCTAGCATCGTATGGCTACATTAACACAGCATCAATGCTAAAGGCCTACTACATGACCAGGTGCTACAGTGTTTGTGTATTTCAAGAAACAACTGTGTACAAATATTTCCGTGCAAAATAGGACATTTAGTATTTAATATTGTCATAAAGATGTTTACTTGAAGGTAACATTATATTTGTTATTATACACGTGTCTAGGCAAACGGTAGAATTGTTCATTTGATTGTAAAATGTTAGATATTCACAGGTACAGTAGCAAGCAGCTCATAAACCTCGGACTGAAAGACTAAAAGGGAGCAGATTGCAACTACAGTTTTTGAGATGTCTGCAGGAGGGACTTAGAGTTGTTGTATATATAATACATATAATGTCTCTGTTCTAGTGGTAAACACTGAGAAGTGTTTCAGAAATAATGCTTGATGTGGTTTTTAACATAATGTGACGTTTAAATAGAGAGGAATGAGGCATGCTACAATGGGGGATCTGTTTGGTATTTGGAGCAAAACACTTCACAGACATGTTTTGTATAGATATGGCCCTACAATATATTGTTGAAATATAGCATAATAGGAGACTTTAAACAAATGAAACTAAAAGGTTGCTAAATATGCTGTTTTTCCTTTGCCGTAACAATGTAAATTGCCTTATTGTGGGATAAATAACATGTCTTTTTCATTAGTCTGTCTTTCTCTTTCCATCTTAGTATTCTTTTTTTTCGGAGAGCGGGTAACCTCCTCCGCAGCACCAAGGGAACATTACTGCCACGGTGACACCCACGATGCATTGCACACAGCAGACTTTCAGACGAGCAGGCCTCTGAGAGGCTGAGTTTGACCCTCTACCTTGCAGGTCGGCTTTGGTGAAACCAACTTTGTTAGCGCAGAAAGAAAATAACAAACAGAACAGAGCAGAGCGGAAAACAAGAGTAAAGGTTAGTGAGGGAGCAGCATTGTTAGCGTTCGTAAAGAAGAAGTTCCACAAAGTTTGACACTTTGGCAACACTAGGGAGAGTTGATGGTTTGTTAGTGAGGGCTGGAAAATGTCTTACCCAGTGGTGCTTTCTTTATTAAATAAGGTATTAAAGCAGCTTTGAAAATCATTGCCACTGTGCAGAACTTATTATAAACTTCTGCTGCCCTCTAGAGGTCAAAGGCAGAGCCCTGCACAGCATAAAGGAGACATCATGTATTTAGACACAATATAACTTAATTAGTAGAGTAAGGCTAAACGATATATTATATAGAGAGTAGGTCTGCACATTAATTTACATTTAATTTCAATACTGGCTAGTGCAATATTGAAATTGCAGAAAGCACAATATATCTTAAATCCCAAATATGTATTTATTTAGTATTTTGAATGTATAGTGGAGCTGCAGGGATATACAGGCTACAAATTGCATTCTACTGAGTTAACAAAATATCTTTGTCGGGTAAAGTTCCACTAAAAAACATGATCATTTTAAATGTTTGCCAATGATAATGAGAATAATAATGCAAAATGAACAATCCTTCCAATTTCGTGAATCATATTGCAAATGTAAATAAAGTCTAAATTGTTAATGTTTTTCCGTATCATGCAGTCCTAATAGAGAAAACAGATTGGAGCCAAAGCGTGGTGACTTGTAATACTTAACTTAAAATAACAACATAAGATGTACAATTAATTAGTGCATTATATAACTGTATTGTATAATTTCTTCAGGTTCGAGTAGCCCTGCTTAACTTAAAAAATATTGATGCAACATAAAACGTTAACAAGCCAAAAAACCAAGACAGATTAGAAGTACTTTCTTGTTACGCCTGGCGCAGGAAAAGAGAAATAGGTAGGATTAACAGTGCCAGCGAGTTGCTTTAAAGGGCTTAAGAGGAGCCTTTTAATTAGACTAATAAATCTCAGACGGCAGGTCATGACTCTTATTCGCTACAGGCCATCTGTACCTTCACAGCCACGCTCGATCTGCCCGCTGCGGAAAAGGGCGTCGTTGATGAGATCTGGCAGGCGGCCGTTGAGATCAACCGAGGCCAAGCAGCCCTGGAAGCCCTCCCGAGAAACCACCAGCTTCGGGAGGTTCTGGTACATGTTGGGCCCCAGACCTCCGATAAACAGGTCACCTGTAGGGTGATGAGAAGTGAGTAATAAATGAGTTTAATAAATACTAGGGTTACTTTGTGATAGTAATCTCACATTTTGTCCAGTTTTAAGTTAACCTCTGTTTTAACATTCCATCAGGCCCGGTTGGGTCTTTAATATTTTGACACGTACACTGATTGAGATTATGTTTTCAGGCTAGATTACTTGATTGGTACAATTAATCTTAAATCTTTTCACACTTGCTAAACTCAACAATTAATTAGGATCAAAGCGGTGTGTTTCAATAAATCAACAGTATTTATGGGTGTGGTCATTATTTCATAAAAATATTCAAAACATTTTTGCCTTTCCTTCAAGAATTCAAACCCAATTCAAATCCTTTTAACAATGTTAACAGTACGTATACTAACACAAATAATTAAATACATTTTTGTGACATTTTGGTCACCAGCTTTAAATGTTGGAGACAAAGTTGTTTTTCTTCAAAAATCTAAACAATTGGATGATCCTCTTCCAAATATTAATTGCACAAATCCAGCCTGAGATGTGTCAATAATAAAGACTATGGGAGTGGATTCTTGACTTCAAAAAAATATTTTAAATCAAATCAAACTCTGGAGGAGTGGTATGATTGTTACGGCCACAGCATTAAAACAATATTTGTGGCTCACGTTGTGACCCGCAACATAAATTTCAAGCTCCGAGCCGACGTAGTTTACACAAACAACGTGATTTTATCGAACATTTTTAAATCACTCTAACTCAAATGGTACAAGACCAGAGGGCTGGCCAAAAAGAACGAAAGATGGAGGAAGCCTGGGCCAACCACACCAGGGGCCCTAGGATCCAGAACTTCACCCCTAAACTAAAAGAAATGCATAAGCTGAACTGGACTACCAGGTCCTCCATACTAGAAAACTAAGCCAAAAGAATGAACAGAAACAATAACTACTTTCTATCTCAGAATAAACGGCTGCTAGAGTATCAGGCAGCATAGTGTTCCAGAGCGCGTAACTATGATATTCATGAAGACATGTATTATAATTTCTCAAAAAGCGAGGATGTGTTTGTTACCTTTGAGGTCGAGGTTCTTGGCTCCGTTGACATTCTGCGTGACCGACTTTGAGTCCACTTTGAGCGTGTGTGTGTTGGCGGCGTCCCTCGTGATGACCACGTTGTGCCACTGGTTATCGTTCAGCTGGTTGTCGCTGTTCCCCTTCAGCAGACTGGGCCCGTTCCCCAGGTCGAACACGTAGTGGATAAACCTGCAGGAAGAGAACTTTGTTAGTGAATGCGTGTGTGTTTTATCTTCTGGAAAAAACTGCTAAACTGTCAAATATGTCAACTCTTAAATACACTAATTAGCCTCGGACTTCTAAACAAGTTCACTTTAATTTGAAATTCACTTATTTATTCTCTGCAACTGTGAGTATTATATCTAACCTTTTTAAACCAAAGTTAACACTTATAAATGTATGTTTTGGGACCATTAAGTAGTTAGGGCTTGGATTAGTTTAGATTTCAGAGTTTTTGGTTTGTCTTGGGCATTTGTTAGCTTTTACTGTTTCCGTATACTACATAATTTCCCTCTAATCTAGGATGTGCTGATAAGATCAATTGTAAATAATTCATGTTTAGTGTCTCGGCCTCTATTCTAAAGATTTGGATAGCTTATCGGAGTGTCCCATTTCACATATCTCCATCATCTCTGTCTTATGATGCCAGTAAACAACCACACACACACACACAACCATAATACACACTGTTAAAACTGAGCAATACCACAACTGATGTGCAATATACACTTTATATTTATATATATATCTAAATGTTGTTAATGTTAGTGGCTTCTTCAATAATTGTATATGCTCACTTAATCTTTTAAAATGCAGCTACTTGTTTACCCTTTATGTGTCCTCTGTGGTCCTTATTAACGTGTGCTTGCCATTTTTTTAATATGGAAGTCTTTTTACTTCTGCTTTATATTTGCACTGTAACTTTGTAGTTGTAACACTTCAATTCCCCCTGCTGCGGGTAATTAAAAAAAAAAAAAAATCAGTTTCTGTTTGTTCTTGTTTTTTTTAACCGTTGTAAATAAAATAATTTCAAATGATTGAATTATCACAATTAGTGCATGCTGCTCTGACACTAATGGGAGTTAAACTGATGGAGGAAAAACTATTTTACCTGCAGTATGGTGATAATTATGCTTCTACAAGCTTGTAAAAGGTGCATAAGAGATTAGGATTTTAGTCAATTAATAATGGCTAATGAAATACATCAGCACTGCTATTAGAATAATCGTCTCGTGACGAGAGCAAAGGAATAAAACATCAATATCCTGACATTCTCACCCTTTGACCAGCTCCACGGCGATAAAGTCGTTCCCGTCTCCGCTGTTGAAGATGAGGAATCCGTCAGGCGACGTGGTTTTGAACTGAAAGAAGAGGTGCATTGTGGTATAGGCCTGCAGAGTGGCCAGTCCCAGGTAGCTGCCCTTAGTCTTGAAGGTGACTGGGTCGGCGATGATGAAGCGCATCCCGAAGCGCGCGTTCAGCTCGCAGAAGTCGATGTCGCCGTTCTTACACATGTCGATGTACTGCATGCCGTTGAACTTAAGGCTCTGTGGGGGAGAGAAGTGTGTGAAGATGGTGTAAATTCATTGTAAAGAACACTTTGTTGCACAGTATATAATTGTCTTTTATGTGTTCCTGATTTGAGCTAATAAACACATTTTGAAAAACTGTGATATTGCACTCAACAACTTTTTCAAGCAAGTATAAAACTACACTTTAAGATTCAACTCATTTTCTTTTTTTTATTGATACCCTTTGTGTGAAGTTGAATATTTAATAAAAGGAAATAATGTTTTTTACGGCAGTATACTGGAAACAGCAGCAAGTCTGAGCCGAGTGCGCTTTAATATCTGTTTAATTAACTTTCATTAAACTATTAGGTAATATCGTTGTCGCAATATTAAACTAAGTCATTCCTCAGTTCAAGCAGCTCTAAAGAAACACTTGAACTTAATTGTAACATTGTAAGAGAAGTTGCCCCACATTGTGTTTGAGTATATCCAATCAAAGGAAAGAAATATACTCCAAATCCTAGTGGATTCTCCTTATTGTAATATGAGCATATTCGATAACTACAAAAAAGTGACATTAAATATTTTTTGAGACATCTTTGGATAAAAATGAAGTGTCTTTGAGTATTAATTAAGGTGACACATACTGTAATTATGACTTAAAACCCATCCTCTTTAGAACATGGCTTGAACACGCATCCTGATGTATTGCACTTTTTACCTGAAGGTGCCCGATAAAGGAAGAGGGAGCAGACGAGACAAAGCGTCTCTCAGTCAAGATGCCAGTCTCCACGTTGTTGAACTCTAGGCGGGTGTGGTCGCCTGCCATCTGACCTGAGATGGAGGGAAGAGAGAGGAAAAGAAGCGGAGGGATGAAGGGTAGGAAGAGGAGGAGGATGAACATTGCAACCTAACCTTTAACCGAGCAACAGTTTCACTTTGTGTCAGGCGGATGCAATAACTATAGTATTCCAACAAATGATGAAACCAATAGAAGATACTGTAAACATTGGTACTTATCGTCCCTTAAAGAATGGCAAAAATGACTGGTATCAGACTAAAACCCCAGATAGAGGGATTAGAACTAACCCCCAAAAAAGGAATATGAACAATGACCCGATCATGCACATTATGGATGTTATTCCCAGGAGATATACCTTCAGCCATGTCTTCATCCACAGTGAGTTTGAAGTTTTTACCGCGGCGGATCACTCGTACTGAGTGCCATTCATTGTCGTTGAGCTTTTGTCCGGCATAAAGAACCTCAGGACCTTTGCCTGAAGAGGAGGGTTAGTTAGTCAGGGGGAAACACAATCACCACCAAAGTCTCTGTTTTCACAACTGATTAAACAGACAGTGGAAAAATCGATTTTGAATTGGAAAATCATTTTCAATTTGGAACAACTTTGTATAGTTACATTAAAATAAAAATATGTTTAATTTGCAGATTAAGTAGTGCTACTTTCGACTAAAGGTTTTATATTTGACAACATAGGAAAAGAATACAATAATCACAACTGACAGCCAAATTAAAGAAGACATTTGCTGTTACTCAAACAAGGACTCAAAATATGTGACTATTACAATCATTTTTGCTACAGATCCTCTTTAAAAAATCCCAGCATGATACCATTAATATATTTGGCAATAATGATCCCTTCCTCCTATATTGTTATTCCACATCAGTCAAAATGTATCGCAATTAGCATTTTGTTTTCAATTTGTGCAGCCCTGGTAACTATTTCACATAAAGGTTATATACCAGTGTTTCCTTTGCTTTTATTCTATCAGTCTGTATTTTTGAATATTGTATTGAAGTTGTATGAGGCCTACAGAGATTGTGTAAGTAATTCCTAAAACAACCCACTAGAGGGAAACCTCGCCCCATGGAGTTCAGAATCCTAAATGAGTGATATCTAACACAAAGTTGAAATATAAACCAGCAGTGGTGAAGATTTGTAGCCTATAGAGTTAGGATGTTTAATCAATTCAGTACACAAAGAAATAAAATGTATAAACAAAAGTCTCACATTTAGAAAATATCCTCTTTGTTTCTTTAAATCAACAATTAAAACCAATAAATGATTGAATAAAGATTTGCTTTTGGCATATTGTAGCGTATATCCAGGCCTCTGTTAAATGTTGTATTTATGTCTGACTGAATAAAAAAATACTCAATGATAAACTGTAACAAAAACTCAATGTTCATTTAAATGAATATATATATATATACATTTTAAGGAAAATAAAAGAAATCCTAAATAAATTGAAAAATTCCCTTCCTTAGAAATCTATATTATTTGTATTATTTATATGAAAAACAACAACCAGGCACAACCTGTCCTTAATCTAACACTTACTTTTAAGCCTTTGTTGTGTTGCTTTTATTTTATTCTCTCTAAAAGCTATGTGAGCACTTTTGAACATAACGCAAAATAAGAGTCCCGTTCATGAGTAACAGCATGTCTCCTGACACCATATATACAGTATAACACATAATAAGCCTATATGCTGCAGTATGTATAATTAGGGCAGGAGAACAAAGCGAGTGAGACACACAGCAATATATTACGGTATAATTGGGAAAACATATTACGTACATAGCTCGTCGAGTCTAAAAGCTAGCAGCTATGAGCATACAGGGAAAGATTAGAAACTAGGTGCCTGAATCAATTTTAGAAGTGTCCTATTAAAATATATAGAGTACATTAAGTCAGATTTGCATAACTTTAATCTCTGGCTATTACTTTTCCCCACCCTCTTATCTGAGGAATCCTCTTATCAGTCCCCGGCATTCACACATTCCTGCCCTCACATCTAGCACACAGGCTATAAAATCACACAGTGTAGGAAGAAGAAGGCTGCATAAAAAGAGTGTTGACTTACTGGTGTTACAGTTTATCCTGACACAGTCTAGATGGGGAGGGGGGAGAATAAGTGACAGATGAAATCGCATCCTTCAAGGTTACAGCTGCAGACAACCAAGAGCAAGAAAACCACCTTCCGGGGACGGTCACATGACCCCGGCGGCCATTTTTCACCTGCTGGATATACTGAAACTGGAAATCCAATTTAATCCCAATCCAATTGATTACTTTATTGAAGCTGTAGTCAATAATATTGCACCAATAAAGGCCAATATTAATGTACTGATGGATCATTAGATCATAAAAGTCTTATTTTGTTAAGTAGTTTAATTTTAAAATGGTCGCTTGCAATTCTATGGCCACATCGATTTTGCAACCCAGCAAATAACGCCAAAATAATTCACAAGATTTACCATCTTTCATATATTTTTAGACCTTAAAATCTCTACGGGAGAGTTGGAACTTGTGTTTGCCAGGTGCAGGTTGAAATCCATGTGACCGGGCTGGTCATGTGCCGTCAACCGCAACAGAATAGTGGGAACAAACAGCCTCGAGCCACGCAGCACCAACACGTACAGATGCATAAAAAACCTTCTCTAAGAGGGTCCTGTGTATGTGTAGTTGGAATTTTATATATATTTTAAAGGTTTTTTTCTTTGTCTGTGGCTAAAAACCCATTAACAAAAACATCTGGAGTGGATAACAGGTGTTCCTGCAGCTGTGGTTACCAATTAAAATGCTTTTATGGAAACACATATGAGGTATTTTATGTTCACATATGTTTCGTGTGGGGTTTTTTTCTCCTCTAGGCTCATTCTGTGAAGGCCTGCACTTAAATGTAGCACTCGTGCCGCCATCTGCAGGCGCGCTGGGTGCTGTGGCATCGGGCTGTTTGCCAGATGGGCCGCAGGCTTTCGGGGCCTTTGAAGGGGTGAGTGCCATCTTTGAACAAGGCATGGGAGATGCCAGGGTTACTAATGGACGGAGAGAGACATGGACCTGCTATCATGGGAGAAATAATATAAAAAGAAATACAAAAACAGACCACTGGAACAGACCCACATAAGAATGCATACTATTAGAGCACTTAGATGTACAACAATAATCTGTTATTCTGAATAGATGGTAGGATATTATCTTAAATGTTGTCAGAATGAATGCGTTTGTGAGGAATCTCCAAAAAGTGAAATGTATGTGTACACAAAAAAGAATGATGTGTTCAGAAGATGTACTGCAGAACATGGAGAACTGTGTTTCATGTTAGATTAATGGATACAAAAATCTAGAAAGACTTCTAAAGCATCAAGGCAGAAAAAACTTACAGTCCAGGCAAAACAAGACATGCAACTACAAAGACAAACTACGAAAAAACTGGTTTAGTGTGTGTTAGGTCTGGACCCAAAGAAAAAAAAACACAAAGACAGTAAGGCCTCCTCTTGGACTGGAGGGGGGATTAAGGGGGCGGTTTATACGATACCTAAATTGACCGTCAGTTTGACTCTCCCGCTGTCTAGCTCCAGCCTCAACGTGTCTGCAGACTCGCGGGACGTGGCGGCCATTAGCAGCCCGAACGCGCGCTGGGACATGAAACGCAGGGAGACGTCCTCTGCCTCTGTGTGCATCACGTTGGGGATTACCACTTTCATGTACATGCTGCCGTCGAACGACAGGATCGAAGACTCTGCGAGGAAGAAAAAGAAAAGAGAATATCCCATTATTAAACTCGGTGCAAACCACAGTAATGAGCGAATTGTGAGGATGTGTCAATGTGTGTGAAAGACACTAAAGACACAGATGCGGTTTGAAAACCATTCTAAAGTCAGATGCATGCATGTCCCTTATATTTCATCAATGAGAAACACACACACACACACACACACACACACACACACACACACACACACACACACACACACACACACACACACACACACACACACACACACACACACACACACACACACACACACACACACACACACACACACACACACACACACACACACACACACACACACACACACACACACACAGAAAGCGTGTTTGCAGATGTTTTCATCACCCATGAGTGACAGGCTGAGGAACACAAACACACTGCTTAGTGCGCTGAACAAAGACATCTTGCTACTTGCTCCTTTCCCTGGAAATGTCCCTTTACAGGCATGTGTTACTTAGAAGTACATTATGAAGTCTATATAGTATTGTGCAGCTGCAGAGATATCACTGGCTACTAATCATATTCTACAAACTTCAATAGACATATTTCTTTTGGTTCAGATCTTTAAAAATCTAACAATTATCAAAATACAAAAGAATCCATCCGTCTATTTTCATTAAAAGGGGCCCTATTTTGCTTATTTCCAGGCTTTGTGCCTCTACTGTGATACGTATCCGTGCTTTAATGTTCAAAAGGTCTTTATTTTCCTCATACTGCCTGTGCTGCAGCACCTCTTTTCACCCTCTGTCTGAAACCAGACTCCAGTTCAGTTTGCTCTGTTGGGATTGGTCAAGCGGTTAGAGCAGCCCGGCCCCTTAGCCTATCAAGTACAATGGGTTGTAGCACTAGCCAAAAGAAGCATGAGTGTAAGGTAGCTATATCTATGTAGTGGAAGTGAACAAAGGAGTCCAATGAAGCCGTTTCCGGCAGGGGGGAGTGTGTGGGATTTTAGCTTTTGCAGACCATTTACATGCACACAAACCCACTACAAGAAAGGGAAAACCCAAACAATCACAACAGGGCCTCTTTAATCATACCACAATTACATTATCAGTCAAACTAATTGCAATTACATATGTTTTCTAAATCGTGCAGTCCTAAATTGTTCACACGGTAACAACCTTAGCAACACAACACAGACAATAGGAACGAATAGATCATGTCAGCGTCATGGTAGGTGGGCCACACTATTTAGTTCTTTTTTCATGAGTTCAAAAAGAAGTACAGAAGCTCAGAGTGAGCGTGGCGAAGAAATGGGGAAGACTGTCAGCAGGACTGGAAGCCTTGTGGGGAGAGAGACGCAGATTAAAAAAGGCATCCAACTGTGACATACCTGTTTTGACACCTCAGCTTTCGCAAGAAAAAAAATCAGCCCTCTGGCCTCAGGAATGCACCAGCATTTGGCTGGGAAGTGCTGAGGCCGGAGGTGAGAGGTTTTGTAGCATCTCACGAGGGAGGGGTTCGTGGCATGTCAAAAAACGTATGCTTTTTTGTGGGAAAATGCAAACCCACGCAAACAGGAATGCCTTATAAGTAACACTGCATTTGCTTCACTGAAATGTATGTGGCATGTTGCAAAATTCACGTGTAAGCACTGGATAATTTGTCTCGCCTAGCAGTGCAATGCTGTAAAAACTCACATTTGTCTGTGTTGCTTTTAGGGCTCGTTGTAAAATCCATTCCCTGAACAAGCTGTGTGACCACAGTAGCCTGGAGGATAATGAAACCTTGGCTCACCATATTCTACTCCATTTTAAATTGCATGGAATCTCTCCCTGTGTGTCTCGTTTGCACAAAAAAACCCAACAACCTAACACTTTCAAACATGCATGGCACTTCACGGACGGTTTCCCTAACTGGCGGAGGCATGTATTGATTTGTGAGCCTGGTCAGGTCCCAGGCCCACACTAGAAGGAGAAAAAAAAACCTGCTGAGAGTCAATCTGCATCTCAGAAAAACACAAACAGACAAGGATGGATGTGTATTGAAGCATGGAAAACAAAACTGTGATGTCCAATCTGGAGTTTGAGCAGACGTGGCAAAATAGGGTCAGATGTTTATAGCTATGAGATTGGACATAGGAATCGAAAAAGTCTTTACAGGGGCTTTCAATAACTTGGTCTTGCCCCTGTTTGAGTAATTATGATATGGAAGATATGAAGGTAACCCTAAGAAATGTTTTAAAAAGTGGGTAGCTTGATAAACTATAAAAAAAAAGAGGGCTGTTTTTTTATGCATGCATTTGATGTGTCATCATTTAAAGGTGCCATAGAAAGCATCTATCTGGTATTTTAAATTCTTCTCTGATGTCTACAAAGAAGGTATATAACTTTGGATGATCCAAAACATGTCCAGATGTGGTTTAACAGACCCATTTACAACCCTATGATTTGGTCCTAGAATGAAACAAGCTGAATTGCCTTATTTGGGGGCTCATTTAAATAATCATGATGAGCTCTGCTCTGATTGGCTGGTTTACAAGGAGCAATCCATGGCTGCCTCAGAGCCCACAGAAGTAAGTGAATTTTGCGAAACTATGAGAGATGAACCATGGAGGCTATTGGCATCCAACCTCACATGTTTGAGCCTTTATCGGAGGAGGAAACCGATGAATTTGAAGAACCGCTAGTTGGTCGGAGAAGGAGAGCAGCGTTACGGAGTGGTAAGTGTTAGCGTTAGTGTTTCCAGCAGCTGGTGCATGCAAATGTTGGGGCTGGACTACCGTGTGTGAAGTAACACACAGGGATTGTTGTAATTTACCGCTGTGATATGTATATTCATGATTTGCACGTGAAGGAGGAAACAATGGTGTTTGAGGTTCACGGTATGTCAGTTCAATGTACCAAACTCTCCTTATTCAACTATGCCGAGGTAAACACAGTTTTCCATTCTATGCCACCTTTAATGAAAAAGCTTTGAATACAACCTAAATTGAAAAATGGACCTGCCAATGCTAACGACACAGCCCCATCATTGGGTTTATTATATTGAAGGGCCAAATAGCCCATTCCCTTTGGCGATGGACAGGCATCCTACATTCATCCGTCAAACAATCATCTGTCCAATCGCAGCTTGGGGAGTTAATCAAGGGGTGGAGGTATGGAATCCATCCAGTGGCTGCCAAAAAATGTTTACCTCCTGGTTGCGCTAAAGAAAAAGCTAGGGGATTCTGAAAGTGATTTGAATTCATCCTCTGGGCACCACGAATATCGGTTAGTCATTTTCAGGCAATCCATACAATAATATATGAGATATTTCAGTTTGGACCTAAGGGGTGTAACAGCTCCTTAAAACCAACTTTGCATTTTTATTGAGCAAGTTGCGAGCATGGTTAAAATATTTCCTCCAAGCTAAACTCCAATGATCTTGTTTTCTTTGCTGTATATCAGCGGTTCTAGGAGGGGGTTTGCAAAAAACCCACCAATCATTGTGACCTTTTCATACAATAACTGCTCCCAGCATGGCCCCAGCATTGCCCCACTGGTAAAATCGGTCTAGAACCACCATTGTTGATGGGGTAATGGTTCCATCATTAGGTTCTTACTCTTCAACTGTTAACATACACAAGTATTGATAGAATTGTCTGTCCAATCACAATTAGAAATGTCTGTTTGATGGGATTTATTGTTCCCAGTTTTTAAATGATTCAAAATGCTTTCCTACCCGCATGAAATCCGTGCTCAACAGTGTTCCACCATGCTCTAATGCTCCACACTGTTCAATAGCTTTTTAAACCAGCACCAAAATAACATCATTCAAGTTTTAAAAGGTCTGTTTTCGTGCACTGCATCCTTTTTGGGGGCAAAGCGGTCCCCCATCATGTCTGAATGTCATCGATCAATCTCAGCTGGGATTGGCTTTGTTGTAGTCAAATAGCTTTTTATTGTAGGAGAGAGGAAGGGGAAGTTTTTTGGTTCACTGCAGTTCAGTTTATTTTATTCCCACTGCATTCCTCGCTCCACTTTGAGTGGCAGTAAACCAAAACAGTGGAAAGGCTTGAGTTTATTCTGAGGATGTGGACACGGTTCATTTGCAGCCACTGAGGGCAGTTTAGAGAATAAACAGAAAGGGGAAATGTTTTAAAATCCAAACTCCCTAGATAGCTGACCAGGATGCCAAGTAATCTGCCTCACAATATTCTCCATTGTTCACAAATATAAAAACACAAAGAACAAAAGCTGAAATAAGTTCAGGGTTGAATGAGTTTGACACATGTGGTTGCTATTCTATGGCCACCAGAAATGGCCATTTTTCGTTATTGATTTAAAATACTTTTTTTGAAAAAAAATTTTTAGATAGCAACAACCGATAGTACACCTAGATATATAGCTTCAATGTTGGTCCCCCAATATCCTTTCCTGATAGTGCCCCTCCACAGCTTTACAGTACTGATTAACTCTACAAGAAAAGTGATATTTTTGCACTTGCCTTTCCTTCACTTAACTTGATTTTCTTCTACAGTTTCATACTTTGATGTTCAAAAAAGTGCTTTTTATTCTCCAAATGCCTGTATAGCAGCAGATCTATTCACCCGCCATCTGAAACCAGAGCCCAGTCTGCTGTGATTGGATAGCTGGTCGGTTCTGAAGTGATAGTCAACCGCTTAAAGATGTGTTGGAAAAGTCCCGCTCCTTAGCTTATCACGTTCAATGTAAGTCCAGTGGAGCGTGTAGGAGACTCTGGAGGAAACTTTGAAATTGTAGCATTCCCTGACCATTGCATGAACACAGAAACCTAAATAACACACTACAGGAAAGGGAACTACCCAAAAAGCAAAATAGGCCCCTTTAGATTGAATGAAAACAAATAGTCCTGCATACACAACTACACAATATATAGAGCAGATTAAGGTTGAACCAGAACGGAAGTGGACAGTTTCATCAATAATTGTACTAGTTGCCTTTTTGGACGTCTCAACATCACCCTGGCAAATTGGCAATCCTACTATAGCATTAAAAGGACAATTAGAGAGTGGACACCAGCCCCAGGGCGTTTCCAAAAAATATAAAGACATGCATGTACTGTATATGCATGTGATTTAGCACTAATTCAAAGGCTTCCTCCTTTGCTAATGCTACACCCTTCCACCAAGTTTCCACATGAAAACAGGGCCAGTAGTTGTTCTTGAATCAAGCTAACAAACCCAACCAAACACATTACCACCTGGGCAGTGGCAATGACAGTCAAAATTACGAAACCAAGACTCAGGTTCTATGAAGCAGAAATGTTTCTTTAAGCTTGCTTGGAGTCTTTCAAGTTTCCAGCTGTTTATTTGTCTATCACAGTTACTTAGAGGAAGTTATTCTGTCATGTAAAGCTTAAGCCATGCCAGGGCTGTAAAGAAGTGAAAGCAGGCAGCTGAGCAAACACTACTTTACATTTAAGGAGAAGTAAACATCCTGTGCATATAAGAGAAGACTACAGCTGTGATTAAAGTCATTCAAATGCAGTGTAAAGGTAATAACAGGCTCGACCCTGCAGGTGATTGCACAACCTCGATGTGTGTGGCAGTGTGTGCATGCACCTACAGTATGCTCCGCCACATGCTAATTCTTAAGAAAGATATCTGCAGCGATGAGGATGTCAGTTCAGATGGTAATTAAGCTGGTACTTGTCACTCTGCGTGTTTGTGTGCGTGTGTGTGTGTGTGTGTTTTCAAGCACAAGCCCCGCACTTTGCATAATTAGCAGTCCAATTGAAGCAGAAGATGGAGGAGGAGGACAGCTATTAAGTGAGAAGCTTCAGAAATATTCAGGGTATGGAGAGTTGGGAGGGGAGGGAGTAGTACGCTAGACAAATCTGGTGACTATACACACAAAAACAAGCAGAGACACACACTTTAGTCCTATTCAAGCTCACAAAATCTGTTTCTTTCTCCCATTGTTTACTGCCCTTGGTGGTAACTGTGTGGGATTATCTAATCTTTTTTCCCCCCCTAACAGAGT
This sequence comes from Eleginops maclovinus, assembly GCF_036324505.1. Lineage (NCBI taxonomy): Eukaryota > Metazoa > Chordata > Actinopteri > Perciformes > Eleginopidae > Eleginops > Eleginops maclovinus. The sequence goes on along the minus strand of NC_086363.1, from coordinate 15,293,874 downwards.
GACAAGTCTTTGTTTTTCGCCTTTCAACTCGTCTCCCGCACACACACGCTCACACTTTAGAGCCTGCTGTCAACAGTATTTAAAGATCAAAAATCACATCCTCATCCTGACAGCAAGGATAAGGACATCGATAAAAGAATCTCAGAGGCACTAAGTGTGCCTTTTCTGTGTGTGTGTGTGTGTGTGTGTGTGTGTGTGTGTGTGTATATACGGTGTGGTTATTTGTATATACACACACTGAGGAAGTAGGAAATGCCTGCACTTAACAGAAAAGGCTCTTGGCTGTCGACGTTATCCACAGTAATCCTCTCCACGTGATCACTCTGGACACACACACACACACACACACACACACACACACACACACACACACACACACACACACACACACACACACACACACACACACACACACACACACACACACACACACACACACACACACACACACACACACACACACACACACACACACACACACACACACACACACACACACACACACACACACACACACACACAAATGAAATGCTGCTACAACATCAGAACCACCACATATATCCCAAAAGACTACACTGTACTTTTAAAGACGTACTCCAGTTAAATAATCCAAACCCCCTGTGAAAGAAAACCCACTTAGATAAGACACATAGCTATACCAAAATAATTGAATAGTGTATGCATAAGAGAAATAATATTAGTATTCACTATTCACACCACAACAGTAGGTGGTCAAATCTATCTGAGCAGAGGGGCCTGTTTACTCCTTAACAGTACCAGCACTGGTACGTCCCAAAAGCATAACATGACCTTAAAATATCACGGAGGGTTATAAAGGACTGCTGAGTCAATGTTTAGTTAACTTCCTGCTGACATTAATAAATTGTTGTATTCAATGCCCAAATGCAAGCTACTCATGGTATTTGTACGGTGGCCCTGAGGGGGCATTGCAATGCAAATAAGGAAAATGCAAGGTTACTTAAAAAATATATTTTGTGACAATTTGTCAACTGCAAAGAAATGCAATCTGTAATCCGAGTATAAAATTAATGTAACCAGATGACTTTGATGCAAAAATTAATACAACAGAACAATGTAAATAAAAACGTGTAAATAATGTTATTTATAGAAAAAAACCTGCATATCATTTGGGATGGGGACCAAGTCCCAGTACATGTTCCACCAGCTCTACGAACTGAGCAATACAGCAGCCCAACACTGCCTTACATTAAGCATTAGAGGCAGTAGCACCAACAATCGATGCACAAGACACTGTTGTATTTTCTCTTCATGTTTATGCAAAATGTGGTTATTACGGTTGGCTGTAGTTCAGTGGTGTTAACAAATGATCTAAAATAATAGGTTGTTGGGGTTTTACATATGAATGCATGATTCAGATACTTGGTTCTTATTTTATAATCTCAATCATATGATCACAATGATAGATAGCCGATCAACAAGAATGTCTGAAATGTGTGCTTGTTTTTGTATCCCTGTGTGTGTGTTTAAGTTGGTCGTAAATATGTTAGCAGTCTTCCTTATGTTATTTTGTTAGAAAACCCTACGTCAACTGCAAAAATAAAACTTTTCTACCAAAAACAGTCCTTGTAAATGTTCTGGCTGAACTGTTGCACATTTGCACATCCAGCAGACACTGAGCCACATTAACATGAATTTGCAGTTGTGTCTCTGGCCACCTGTTGATGTAAATCCAAAAATCAATTTCCTTTTTTGTCTGTTTTGGTCTCCATCAGGACACTGTTGCTGAAAATGGCTGTCTGCTGCAGGAACAGGGTTGATAATAACAGAATGTGCCAGCCAAAACGAACTAAACGATTTTACAAAAGGTTGCTGGATTTTGTGCTATAAGGGTAATATATTGTGTTGCTTTTGAAGCACTGCATTTCAGTTATTGGTTTTCAAATGATTTGTTAATCTCAACACGGAGGCACGTAAAATGATGTATAGCCCCACAACATCATTGTATAGCCCATGTGGTTTGATAACAAAGTCACAAACAAGTGTAGTCAGTTTTTTAATCTTGCCGTTATCTTGCCGTTTTTTTCATACTGGCTTAACCTTAAAATGTAAAACACAATGCTCTGCCTCAACCAAGATCTTGCCGATAGTCCACACTGAGGACTTTGAAGAATACAGTCCCCTTCAGACACTCAAACTCAGGAAGGGGTCAGCACGCTTGCAGGGATTATCAAATATTCTGACGTGCTCAACCTAAGCGGGGCAAGATGAATTTATCAGGATATCGAAAAAAATCACAAGGGCTGATGTAGCCTCAATATGAAACAGTAAGCGGTTTTGTGCATCAGACATATTGAATAGGCTTTACACAGGGATGAGATAAATCCGTGGAGCTTTATCAACAACATGTGACAGATAGAATCAGTATCTGAAACAAGGCTATGCACATTCAATTTCAAGTAAGATTGTGTAATGGAAATCATACGGTAGTGCTGTGTTTGAGGCCAGGAATAATGAATCATTCCCACGGTATTCTTGGCTTAACCCCATCGTTGGTAGGAGTCATAGAATACTTTAAAAGTCATTCTAAGATGGATTATTCATCTGGAAGCTGTTGATCTGCACAGCTGGAAATTAAAAAGGATGTTTTATGTATTCTCCTTTAATGGAGTTAGGTACTACTCTAAAGGTCACCTGTGTGAAAGGAAAGGGGTTTTTGGGGACCAATGGGCTCATTTAAGCCACAAAGAGTAATTAGGGGGAGCACCTCAAGCTGAGAAGTCCAGAAGTGCCCCATTATGACACAGATATACTGTTAAAATAGATTCACCACCTTATGGCTGTATGAATTCACCATTGCAGTTAGCATACATGTCTGTTTGAAGCTAACCCTAACCCTATTTTTAAAGATGTGTGTGAAATTACCTCTGTATGGCTCAATGCGCCCATCATTGCAATCTGTCTAACCCTATTCTCAAAGATATTGATGGGAAACTGTTTTATATTTAGCCAAATAAATGTTTTCCGAGGTCTCACTGACCTTTGAACATGTATTTCAAATCAGGTCATCCTTAATTCTAAGTGGATGTTGGAGCCAGACGCCGTACAATTCCTTTTTGGATTCCTAAGAGAGTTCCTGCATGTTCACGATAATGGTATGGTAGTGATGCCATTTAACCGCCAACATGTAACCAATGCTTTCTTGAGTCCATATGGACATTTTTAACACATTTGGGGAAATTCTGAAATACTGCATTCACGATAATGGGACGCATAACCTGCAAAACTTAGAACATCCCTCCAGACACCGAGGCATAAAAAGAGTTCTAATAGAAGAACTTCACCTTCTTGTATCCCCTGTGCTCTTGAATCGTATTACAACTGACTCATGCTGCAAATTCATATTCCTTATGCTCCTAAATGGTTTCATAAACAGTTTTTAACTGTCTTAAATTAGTTCATATTTAGGTTAGAGGATATCATTTTGTACTTGGCTAAGATACTGATTGTGTTTTGCCCAAAAACTGTGAAAAACTTGTCAGACTTAAAACAAAATCAGAACTTTTTAACAGTCAAAGCAGAAAAGGTACTCCTCTCAACTTGAATGATAATATTTTGTGATCTAAGCCATAGCAAATGTTTTGTACAATTTCTCACAGAAAGATAATTCCTTGATAAAGAAAGTTTGATTTATGGTTTTGCCCTTGCTGAAACTTTGAAAGTTCATTGTGCATTCAATTGTTTCTCCAGGCTAGGAGTGGGTAGAGATAACTCAGTAAATGGACCCAATGATACTGTTGGTTTTAAAGAAACTGTTCAGGATTTTATATTTTTGTTATACAGCAATAGTATGGAGATAAGGGGGATGATAGAGGAGGAAAGATATTAACAGAATTTAACTGTTTAAGGCTGCTCAATGTTAGTGTGTTTCTATGCATTTGGAAGGGTGCAAAAAGGCCAGACAATGTAACAAATGAAGTGGATTATGGAGGAATGAATGCGCGAGGATTACATAAAGTGCTATATCCACACAATGTATAAGATTCATAATATGTGGGGGAAGAGATGACTGCTTTCCCATGGGTGTCTATTCAAGCAGCCTCATTTCCTACAACTCTAGCAATATGTTCAACAAACTAAAAAAAGCCTACTCTAAAACTCCTCCACATCTGGAATACTTAGTTGTACGTCCTGTTTAGTGTTTAAATGTACAGTAGCTGCTTTTACAAGACTCCAGAGGCGGGGGGGAGTGGGAGAACCTCTGCTGTAGTATCCGGATACCCAACACAATGGGGTGTTTGTGCTTAGACGGCATGAAAAGCACCGGTGTAGATGTGACAAACTGTTCAAACCTGCGTGTGTATATACACAACCACAGCACCATCAGGGGGCAGCAAAGGCAAAGAGAGCCAGCTGCTGTTTACTCAAATCTGACTGGATGGGTGATGAAGCAGGGTGGAGATTAGAAGGGTGGGAATGAGGGATGGAAAAAAATGAGACACAGGGGGATGCTTAAAAGTGACAAAACGTCACAAAGCAAACTTACAAGAGCCTAGTAAAAAAGACAAAAATGCAAATTCATGCTTTTTCAACCCATAAAGTCAAGAGAGTGTTTCTGTATTTTCTTTACAATATTTTTTCATACAAGTCAGTAATTCTCCGGGGGAACCCTCCTCCCGCCTCCGTGAGAGGCTTGGAGACTTGTCAATTTCTCAGATGGCCGAACACTGAAGGCTTGATTTCCTCTAAGTGTTCGCTCCCTTCGCTCTGTGTGTGTGTCGGTGTGTGTGTGTGTGTGTGTGTGTGTGTGTGTGTGTGTGTGTGTGTGTGTGTGTGTGTGTGTGTGTGTGTGTGTGTGTGTGTGTGTGTGTGTGTGTGTGTGTGTGAGCGAGTTAGTGAGTGGGAAAACCACACAGAAAGCATAGGGAGAGTTTCTGGCAAGAAAAAAAAAAGAGATTGAAATGAGTTGCGGAAAGCAGGAGGAAGATGGATGAAGCGAGTGCATTCCCAGCCTCCCTATTCTGCATAGTGTGCCACAATGAGAGTCAGGGTTTACATAACCCCTGCCACAGCTCCTAAGCAGACATATAATTACAAACGGGGATTAAGGAGTGACAGCATAATGTTCTAAAGCAGCGAAAAAAAACAGAAAGGAACAGATCGTTTTTAAAGTGCAGGAGGATTGTGATCTCCTCCCGGGTAAACATAGTAACACAAATGTCTTTCCACTTGCTCTCAACAATCTTTACTCTCTACATCTCCATATATGCACTACTATGACTGTAATTTCTCCCGTCCTAATGCACTGTGTTAATCTGCGGTTGCATCAGCCACTACTGGCATACTGTTCCCGCACAGGAGGACGACTGTAAACTCGCCATGAGTCTGTCTTCTGGCGCCCCGAGGCAGGAAACACCATCTTTAATGGAAGGCAACTTAAATCTCCTCGGAGGGTGAGGAGAAGAGGAGAGGACGTTTCGCTCTGCATTTCTTCCGCATGTGTTCAGGGAAATTAACCACAGCTGGCATCTGCGAGAATTAAAATTCAATCTACATGGCCTCCAATCACTTAGAAGCTTCCCTCGGCGAAACCATCATGTCAGCAAATTGAGAGGAGAAGAGTGAATTTAATTCAGAGTGGAATAAAAAACCTACTACCCTGCTACCTTTTGTCCATAACCGTACTTAACTCAGAAAATATTCGACAAACTTGATCATTTTGAAGATACCAAACTCATCGTTCTGCACAATTTGGCGACTATTCAAACGCGGGAAGCAGATAAGTGTTGAAAGACAAATCTGTAAAAAGAGGAGTGAATAGAACTGGGCCTGTTTTGCTTTGTTGGTACTGGGAAATATATTTTTAAAAATGCAGGCGCAGGCATTTTTCTTTTTTTACACCCGGCACAATGCAGGCACATTTCAGCTTCAAATGAAATCGGATTAATTTAGCATGCTTCCCTAGGCTGTGAAAAACTGCAAAAACAAGTCACATACATGCAGGCACACAACATTTTAACAGTTAAGCATCTGTGTAGCTTCACTTTATTCAGCTAAGGAAAAATAAAAAGAGACTACAGTGTTTTATGGCTATGTACTATATTAAATACTCGAAAGCCATATGTGAAATATATCACTGTGGTATGTGCAAGTCAATATTTTGACATTTGCTTTTGTAGAGATCTTTTGAAAGGGGGGATTTCCAGATATATGTCGGAATCCACAGGAAGGATCAGATGTGTGTTTGACACGCACCTATTGTTGTCAGAAGCTCAGCCGTCACAAATACTCCATGCTGACAGAGCACCTTGACACGTCTATTCTAAACTTAGTCAAACAGTTTCCTGCGTCAGAAAGACTGCTGACACCTTTCAAGATGTAATCGTTTCTTTCCTTTGAAAAACCCACTATATTCAATATTCAGCTTGATATAAATGGCGACATATTCCAATGTATTTGTTTCTATAGGCCTGTCAATCATAATGTATGCTTGTTAGTTACACGGCAAAACAGGAAGCAAGCATTTCCTGCGTTGAGAAAACAAGCCGGGTGATGTATAATGCAGGCTAGGCAGGCGGTGAATAGATCAAATGTAAAGTGTTATTGTGTCACTGCTCACTTATAGTCCTGGATGTATTATTGCCACTTTGAACTGAATATGATATAGCTGTAATGGTAAACTGCAGGTGCAGCTGCGGCTGATGCCTCAAATCGACCACCTGCAGTAGCACAGAGAGGCATCAAAGAGACATCGTGTGCTAAATGATGAGAGTCAGTAACCGTACAGAACCGGGGAGCCTCCACCGACAGTATGTGCGTGTAACAAACCCTCACAATAAGCTTTTTAAGGCAAAAATCAAACATAATGCTTAATATAAACACATAACATGTATTTCCGCAGTTACATCTCTAAAAACTACTAGACTTTTGTTTTATGTGTTAAGTTTCATTCTCCCGGTATACTAAATGTTTTAACCCTTAAGAAATCTATTTGAGCAACTGGCAGAGCGGGTATATAATGGTAATAATACTGGCATTGACCTTTGCGCATACGACCCTGTTTTCAGTTGCCTGCCGGAAGCTTTCAAAAATGTACTTTTCATCCGTGTTTAAGCCACATTGTTAAAGTAGGTTTTTAGATGTCGGTGGTTTCAAACTTCATATCGTAACCGCATGAAGGCTTTAACTAACTGGATGTATGGATCTTGTGTTATGAATGAAACAAGCCCAGCAAACGATAGCTATTAGCTTGTAGCTACTTTGTCCTCCGTCTACCATATAAAATTGTGTTATTCAGCATTTCTGACCGTTTTTATTGATAATTCGGCTCCCGGTACAACACCTTTTGAACAATGAACACCAATGAATTCTTAACCGAGAGGAGCATTAATGGCATGGAAGGAGAAGACTCCTCATATTTCTTCAACACCACCAAACTACAGATTTCTGTTAAGATTTGGGTTGTGAGGTGCAGAAAACTAGTGTGCTTTAATCCATCCATGTACTTTCAATTTAATCTACTGCAAAGATCAGAATGTCTAGGTCACCCTTGCATACATTTTTTGATAAAGCCAAAAATGAAGACAAAGCGTAAAAACGGTGAAACATACTGCCGTCGATTATCATTATATCTGATGCTTTGAAGTCGGCTGTCCTGCTTTACAAGGCTGATTGCCTAACCATTCTTCTCCAGCTAATTATTCTCCCTCGTCTGTCTCCATTGTTAATTCTCAGTCCCATTCATTGTTTTTTCAACCCCATTCCCTTTTCACCATTTTCCTCATCTTTCCCTTCCTCCATTTTACTTTCTCCCCCCAACACTTTTGTCCTGTGTATGCATATGAGCACTGGCCTGTTAGTCAGGGCAGACCTTGAAGTGTAATTTTCTCCGTCTGCAGAGATAAATGTCTGGGAAAAATGGTGCTTATCACCCGTTTACGGCGAGAAATGAGGCTGGGAAACTGCAAGGGCAAGACGGAGGCCAAGGTGAGAGGGAGTTATAGTGTAGGGGGGAAGGGGAGGAAGAGTAGTGTTATTTTATAATCCAGAAAAATACAAATGTAGCTGTTTTATAGTGACAGAGTTAAGGGCAGCGACAAGTTCTTAATCTTAGTCCTTAGCTTCTAAACACGTCCAAAGTCTTTCTTTCTCTGGGTGGATATCTACTTTATGATAACACAGAAGGAGTATCTGGAATGTGTGAGTAGTACATCTTATTCTATCTCACTCAGCAACAATGGCTTTCTCCAAACAGCTAGCCTTAATAAAAAGGAAAGAAAAACTGTCGAAAGGTGAGTGCTGTGCAGTGTGTACTCAGACACTGTTATCAACCTTGGAGTGATGTTCTTTTATTCAAACAGAATGGTACTGCTAAACTGTAGCTTGATTCTGAATGAATCAACATTCTGCCACACAGAAATACAACCTTGAAGACAGAGCCACACATATTCACTACTTAATAATAACACTGCCTTGCCTGCCATAAAAGCACATCTGGCTTTGAAGCGTTATCTATCCATGATTTACACATGTTGTTGGATCAAAACCAAGGGGTTATATCAGTTTATTGCCAGCCTATTTGCTTCAGGCTAATTTAAAAGCTGGAAGCACAAAATAAACTTCGATTAAGGATATACTTTTGAGAACAGAATTATTTTGCAAGGAAAAACAATTGCCACAATTTTAGAAATGATTGACAATCTTTAAACGATATTGTTGAAAACTGTTACGGTAGGGCTGTCTCAGTTTAACAACATGTTAACGGGGAACACCATTAATGGTACACATGTAGTTTAGTTTCTTTGGTATATGTAGCACTGTCAACAAATTGGAAAAAAAGACTTTTTGGATTGGCTAGAATACATTTTAAATAGAAAGCCTGTGCTACACAAACTAAAGATGCAGAGTTGGAAATATGTTTGTTTACAAGGCAGGGAGGGTCTAATGCACCCACACACAGTCAAGCTGAATTGGTGGAGCTGTAGTAGCAACTAAGGTAGAACAAGCGCCAGTTTCATTACATCGCAATACAGCTGAAATTGTACAGAAATAGCTTATAGTGAATATTACAATTTAATCTAATTTTCAAAAAGCAATGCACATTTTAGAACAGGAAACACGCTGTATTAATATATTGGAAATAAGACTGACTCATACATAGCCTAGTTCAGTTATGTTATTTAGATCCAAGTGTTCTTGACAATTTCTCTAAGATAATAAAAATGTGATATTAAAATCCTAAACCTCTCTATCAAGGGAGGCTTAGAGTTGTGTTTATATTCTATATTCAACTCTATTTCCTACATAATGCAACGTTTCTTTTACCCCATCTAGGAAATGAGGCTAGGTTTTCTCGTGTAAATTGGAATTGTTCATAGAAGCTTGACAAATAAAAAATGTTGACATTTTAAATAAATGATGGAGAAACTTTGGTGGCAATGTGGGTTCGCAACTACCTCATGAGATCCATGTATATCATGGCACACGTTTGCAGTTTGACACATAGAATCAAAAACATATGTGGCAGTAATTGCTACTTGACATGAAGAAAATTGATTTGCACAAAAAAAGGCCTCGCAGCTATGCAATGCTTATTATAGGATTCACGGATTCTTTCAAGTCACCCCCCACAGATAGAAAAGCCATTTAGACAACCATTGAAATTGTGCAACTCTGAACATATATCTCAGGAACCAGTCTCATCTGAATACCAATGGGTTTAGAAACATTTTAATAGATTATGGAAGTGGTTGCAGTGCATACATTTAGGAAGAAATATGTTCGTAACCTCTATCTTTATTCTCATAAAGCCTTTATTATTTCCAATCATAATAAGCCATTGTGCAATACACAATGTACAATAATTATGGGAGCTATATTACAGGTAATTCATAGACTCTGCATGTAAATGTGAGAATATAGCATACAGTATTGAAGGACTTCTGATCACCCCTTTTCTAAAGCTGTGGTACTGAGACATAATGGTATTTTGCCTCGACCCTTTTGCAGTAGGGACATAATATCTGCCACACCAGATGTGTAGAAAACCATCTGCAAAACAATGATTTGAGAAAGCACTACATGTTCTCGCTTTTCAACTCAACAATAATGGAGAGTAATATTATGGGTTACAAGAGTCTGTGTGAATACGAGGCGAGCGTCAATGTCATCCAATCTCTGTTCCGCTATTACTATCTATGATTAAACTGTAAAAGCCATGTGGCAACCTATTATTTCACTGCCATCACGGATGAACATCGAGCAAAATGAGCAGGTAATTGCATGGTGTGTGTGTTCCCGGGTTTTCTAGCTTTGTGAAGACCGACTTGATTGATGTAATTAAGATGTGTTAGAGTTCAGGCAGGAATTATATATTGGAAAAGACTTGTGTAATTGCTGACACGAGGAGCCTGAGCCATTTCAAAACCCATGTGATCAATCAATCAATTAATCACTAAAATAAGAAAGAAAAAAAAAAAAAGTATAGTAGTCTAAGAAGTGCATTGTTTCCAGTAAAAACATGAAGTACTAAAGTAGGTTATGTCCTCCTTATCTGCGGTGGATACACTTCCAGCCATCAGCTCAGGCCCGGAGCCATTACTACTCCTTACCATTGACAGTTGGGAAACACAGGCACTTACTGTATTTGGGCGGTGGCATTTTGTCGGTGAAAATGCAATATGCATTAGACAAAATCCAATCTGTCCCCAGTGAATTGGTGTGTGTGTGTGTGTGTGTGTGTGTGTGTGTGTGTGTGCAGTTGCAGCAGACGGGCAGAAAGAGGAGAGCCTCAGTGGGATCGCACCGGCGCTGGGCTGGCACATCGTCAGACAAACACACTTCATTACAGGCCTATTTACCTGATTAACTGGGATACTTTATCAGCTGAAGCACTCTGCAATAAGCAACTGTCAGCAACACCCCAGCTTCCAAAAAGCTCCCCTCACACACCCTCACAAATAGACCCACAAACACAAATCTCAACTTACTGACGGACTGTTTGAACCGACCCTTATCAACCCACAAGCAAGAATTCCTTCTCTTATATACCTCCCTGTAGACTTGAAATAATGTCCCCCTTTGCAAGTTGGACCTGAATAATTTGTTACACTTGAGTTTTCCTTTTGGGGATTAACATTTGGGTTACCTTTTCATTGTAATGGAATGTAACAATCAAAAAGGTATAAAGCCTCGAGCTGCCTCCTCAAAAACTAGAAAGGACAAAGCCCATCTTGAAACATTACCATTACAGGAGGGTAATGATTTCCTTTCTCTTTGCTTTCTGTGGATGTGACTCCAGGCGATTAGAGCAAAAAACCTTTTTCCAGCACTTTTTAAGGTATTACTACCTAACTAAACCTGTATGCCTGATTCAACCCAATTAGACATATCCCGCGCAGATGGAGTGTTAAGTTACTGAAATAACCTTTTCCGCACTTTGGCGAATGATTAAAGCTGGCGCAGCAGGAGACAATAAAAGCGGGTTACATAAATAAAGATATTTCATATCAACTCCACAAGCATCATCATCTGAAGGGTGAGTAAGGGCAACAATGATGCCTCCAACCATGTTAATACATGTGCACAGTGTTGTATTTTAAGAAACAGCTTCTGTCTTTTCTTCCCCACGAGCGCCTGTTGGGGTTGCCAGGCTGTTCTATTCAAATTCAGATCACAGCTTTTTGGCAGGGCTATGCTCACGGTCACAACACAGACTAGAGGGGGTTTATCAGGGCCAGGGCACACCTGCAAGGGGCATTGGCCCTCCCTGGCTAACACACATATACACCCACACACCCCCACACACACACACACACACAAGCATTGGCGGCCATAAAAAAAACATCCTCAATCCTGTGAGAAGATGCAACCAAAAACAGGGTGCAGATGGAGAAATTAATTCGCACAATACCAGCAAATCATGATATGCATTGCTTTTTTTTGACACTATATTCAGTGTGTGCACTCCAATATGACACACACACGGTGTCTGGCTACCATGCTGATACTACATCTGTTCGTGTGATACCGCGGCAGACCTCTGATCACAGGTGCTGTCGTTCCTCATGGGCTGGAGTAAGGAAGACATGCCAAACAGAGAGGAATGTGTGTGTGTGTGTGTGTGTGTGTGTGTGTGTGTGTGTGTGTGTGTGTGTGTGTGTGTGTGTGTGTGTGTGTGTGTGTGTGTGTGTGAGAGAGAGAAAACCAGGGAGATGCAGAAGCTAAAAGAGGAAGAGAGATCTCAAGGCACCAAATAAAAGAGGAGTAACAGAAAAAAAAAGATAAGAGACAGAAATCATCTGTAAGTTGGCACAGATAGCAGGTAGGAAACGGAGCAGACAGGGGTGCTGTTGTCTCTTAGTTGTCGCCTGGTGCGATCTTTGATCTCCTCAAACACTCTCAAATATCATGTCACATTGTATTTTTGTTCCAGTGAACAGAGGAGGGAAATTGCTCGTTTTTTTAGCTCTCTGTGGAAAAGAAGAAATTGCACAGAGCAAAGTGCTCCGTTCAGTAGAAATATGAGGAAAATCATCTTGAGAATTTCATTTCTGATGATGCCATTATTCGCATTCCAAAAATATCATTAGTGCAAAATGCGCTAGTGCAACACTGCTTTCATGATGCCTGGGTTTGTCTAATAGTATACAAATCAACAATGGACAAGGCGGAGGAGTTTTTGCACTATTGATACAGTAGGAAAATAAAATTCCACAGGGCAACATATGCTATTAGTGAAGCAGTGAAGGTAATGTCCACAAATAAAAAGTATTGGTTGTTAAATCTTTTTTTTATTAAAGTGAGACTCCTGTATAAGTCATAAGGCACAACAAACATATATATTATGATTAGATTAGTACTCACTTACAATCATCAAGTGATTAGGTAGTGTCTCACAGTCAGTAAAGTCACTTTACTATTTCTAACATCATTTTTGTAATGAAATCTCTTTTTTTGTGTTCCCCAACATGTCGTTTTTCGAGTTCTTCCATACAAGGTCAGGAAAAAAAATCCAGTTGGCTAACCCTTAAATGCAAAGGCCTATTTGTTGGCTTTCAAAGTTAGCAAATATTTACAGTATATGTTCTGTATTTTTTGTTTAGGAATAAGCTGATTAAATACCCTCCAAGTATAATTTAAGAGCGCAAACTCCCCAAAAGCTCCAAAGGTCACATCAATGTCTTTTTTGTCTTTAAGTGAGCTCAAATCATGCACTAATCGGTAATATTTAAATTGACTGGCAAGCATACTGTATAAAACTTAGAAAGCCTAAGTCTCTCAATAACATATTTCATGATTTCCAGAAAGTGGTCACGGTAACTAAGACAACAGTGATGGCTTAATGGGCTAAAATAATTTGTTTTCTTGAGAGCACAAGTAGGTCTAAGGACCCTATCATTTAATAGTTGCAATACATTATTTATGCTGAACATGTAAGCTGACAAATGTAGCGTCAATGTTCTACAAACGGTATAAATATGTATCTGTTATCAACACTAATTGCAATGTGTTCAAAGGGAATCCAGTTGAATGAAATAAGATCACAAAAGAAAGTGTGGGCTGACTTTAACAAACTGTTTTGATCAAATACCACCAAAAGAGCTTATTTACATTCCAGAATTAAGTCTAGTCAAGCGCAAAGGCCAATCATTGTAATGTAAATGCATGACCTTTGTCACTCACTTGGGGAGAGCGTTGATCTCTATCATTTTACCCCTTGTCTCGTCGAACAAGCACAATCCTCTGTCGTACCGTATAGCGTGCTCGAGATCAATAGCAAGCGGCATGTGGATACATCTCAGTGGTTCTTTGATATAGTCCCTGGGGAGCTCCAGGGGCCGATTAAAAGCATGGAGGAGAGGGAAAACAAACTATTCTACAAGCATGACTAATATATTTCCATTTGTTCCAAATTGTTTCGCATTCATTTAAAAAAAAAAGAAGAAAATACCACATCGTTTCAAGCCCAACATTACTAATGAAAGCAATGTCTTCATCTCAAGTTCATCTGAGGCAGACAAGAATTAGCTTTAACAATATTCTACTCTGAACTGCAATATGAGCAATCATTAGAAGCTAATGGAATCAGACTAATTTGTCAAATTAGTTTGCCGACATCCAGACCTTGCGCTATTTGCAGATGATGTTGTCGCCCCCGTTTAATCAGACTGTGTACTCCCATGTGCACGACTGCAGCTGACGGTCAAAATGAGGGCAGGCAAAGGTGGAATGCTGTGGGAAGCAACTGCTGGAATAAAGCGTTTTATCACAGCGGAAGGGAAATGTAACTGAAGGCTGTTTTCACAGTGGTGGAGAAGAGGCCGCTCGGAATAAAAGCATCTCAATTTACCGCTCAGTTTTCTTTACCTGTGCTACGCTTTGGGCAGTGACCAGAAAAGAAAGATCGCTGACACAGGCGGCGGCCCGAGATGAGATTCCTCCACGGGATGGCCAGTCTTGCTCTACGTGAGAAAGAGAGCCATACAGCAAACCGAGAAGGCTCCAGTATCAAGCCGCAGAGCTTTTGCACTGACAGTGACTGTAGCTGAGATGGTGTTCAGAGCCAGAACACACCGGAGGGATCAATGATCCACAGTAAGAGCAAGGGGAAGAACATTTAGGTTGCCCTGTCCACATCTAAAGAAGAAAAGGCCCAATGAATGCTCTGTGAAGGGCCAGATTGTCCTTAGATATGATACAGGTAATACAGTTGTGTGGTATATTATAGATATTATAGTCGTTTGGGCTAAAAGCTGCCAATGTTGGATTGTTAAGCACATTGATTCTGAATCATTGAAACTATAGAATGTAAGGAATTAATCTAAATACGCCAATCTAGAGCTTAAGTACAACTTTGAAGTAACTGCAAGTTGCTTGAGTAGTTATTTGACCATTTGGAGGGTCCAAAGCTCTAGATGGAGAACCTTAGGGACATAGGGCGATCCTTAGGTACAGCACATTTACCTCTGGTAATGCTTCTCTACTTTTTTTTCCATAGAGTTTTGAATGAAGGACTTGTACTAGTAATGGAGTATTTTTAAGTTTGTGTTGTTGTGCTACGTGATCTGAGTACCACTGATGCACTGTACTCTTCGTAACTAGTAAACTTGATAGTCGCAAACTTAATTGGTAGCAATATACCTTAAGACAACTAAACAAGGAGGGATCAGCTAGTCTTTAAGCAACAACTTAAATCCAGAGATATGTATTCCAGCCAGCTTTAGCAACACCGACACATTTCACCACTTCTCAATTCTCATTTTGTAAAGTAAAAAAGATCTGCACAGGCTGAAGATTTGTTCTACAGCTCCAGAACTAGAGGCCAGGTCAGCAGTCCCCTAGGTTATCACCCAGCGGCAACATCACTCACTGAATACAGAGGTACAGCCGATCCGAGGCCAATACGTGGGAGGAAAGAATCAGAACATAAGAAGAAGAGTATTGAGCATTTTATCTTCTTGCTGGTTCTTAGACAGGATGCTGACCTTTTCCCTTCTTGCTGATAAAATATAGATATAAAGAGTCTGGCTAAGACGAGGTTAACGGGATGAGAGAGAACCATCTCCGTAACTGGACTCCCAATGGATGTGTAGCTTTTCTAGAACAGGACCATGTACTCTATGTTACATACATTCAACATGAGTTTCATTATTAAGGAGGTTCACAGGAGGGACATTTCTTGGTATTTATAGCACAGACAGTTCTAATCAGAAGGTTCATGTTGATCCTTACTCAACTTGAATGATTAACAACATGTTAGCATCCCGCCAGCCTCATCTAAACACACTTGCTGATGGTTGTATCAACCTGCTCACCAGACACTCATCATTCCTCCTCCAAGAACATTTCTTTACACACCTCAAGTTCTTTGGAAAGTACTTAAAGTCCTCTACTGAAGCCAGTAAAGCTCGGTAAAATGATGAAAAAGTGAAGGACAATCCGAACAATAGTCCGATAACATACTCGCACAGCTCCGAGTGCTCCTATCTCCGCCGTCTCATAAAAGCTTAATGCGTTGAAGCTCTTAAAATCCACACACGGAGAGTCCAACTCACTCGCACAGAGAAGTTCAATTTCATCGCACAAACCTTCCTGTGGAAGGGAAGAAAAAAGGATTCGCTTTTCCAAAGTCACTTGGCAGAAAGTGCAATCCTATTAAATCTTTCAGCAAAGCTACCATAAATATTGTGAGAGAAGTGTTCCAAGTCACACTTCGGCCTGTCTGTTAAAACAGGTTTCTGTCCACTTTGCTGTGAAAAGCTTTTGTTAGCAGATAGCTGCTAAGTTACTGCCACTTCACAGCAGTGTTCGACCAGTATGTTTTTTTTAATAACTGATGCTGAATTTAGAGAGCAGTGCAGCTAACTGGGGATGAATTATTTTTTCTCATATTGCATCAGATTAAATATTACAAATACTAAATTGCTGAATTTAAAAGAACACTTATTTAAAACTGTTATTATCTGCATTGTTGATGTAGATGTGCAGTCCAAAAAATATTCAAATGAATGTTCGTAGAATTTAAATAACTAAACTTTGACAACAACATATAAATGAACAAATGTTAAGGTAGATATAACAATAGCATTTATTAGCAGATAGCTGCATCGCATTTTCCTTAGAAATGAATGTAATTTGTAGCCTAAACACAATGGTGTGTTGGTCTTCAATGTTGTTGTCCCAGGAAAAAACACTATAATAAATAGATACATAAATAAGTAAATATTGGATTCATGAGTGCAGACATATCTTAAAATGGGAATAATATGCCCAAATAATTAGTCTACCAACGCTTCAAGACCAATACTTGGGATACATAGAATACTTCAACTTTGTAAAACAACTTTATAACCCCTGTCAACATTTAGCACCTACACACACGTATTGATTAAAAGTCAAAACCAGACTTTTTCAGGAGCACACACTGACCAAATGGATTTCTTCTCTGCACATAAGAAGGAGGACAGCTGCACCCTCTTTAAAAAAGACTTGACAAAAATGAAAAAAAAATCAATAAGCCCTCTGACAAACCCAATAAGACTTAAAAATGATCACTATAAGAGAGTACGCAGTCACCAGACGGAGAGGAATGATTTTAAAGATGCCTTACCTCTCTCGCAGGTGCTATCCCAGAATCCCGTTCCCGTGCAGTCGCATACAAAGCGGTTCCAGCCCTCCTTACACGCCCCGTTGTTCTTGCAGGGGCTGCTGTCGCACTGTTTCCCCGTCACTTTACTGCACGACGACCTGATGCCAGTCACGTTCTGGTTCTGAGCTATCTGCCGGATGTCCTTGCTGCGCCCGTCGATGAACAGATCGCGGACGCAGCCCACGTAGCCGTAGTTGAGCATAGCGGTCCACAGCTCTGTGGGCAGCACCAAGCCCAGCCGGCTGTCAGGAAGACCCCCCAGGTACAGATCCCCCTCCAGGTCCAGGATCTCATTCTCCCCGCTGGCTGTGAAAGGTGTGCGGCGGTTGTTTACTGAGATGATGCCTGAAGGAGGAAGGAAAACTCATTAGTAAATAAGATTAGATATTCTTTATTTATTTTTAAATTGGGATTTTTTTTTGTCACGACAGCATGTTAACAGTCTGATAAAGACATGTATACGTAACAACAGTAGTAATGATATATATATATATATATATATATATAGATATATAGATATCAAATAAAAAGCTATGAGTATTAATGATTCATCCATTATTTGTGGGCGTATGTTAACTCGTCTTTTTTAATCATTTTTTTAAAATATCTTTCTTTTTTCTTTTTCTGATTTGTCGATTGTTAGTTATTTCATGTATTTTAAGTTGTTAAGCTGCCCTATAACCAAATCATTTCTTAAAATCCCCCCCAAAAACATTTTTCAAATTAAGTTAGAATACTCTATATAAATAAAAAGGGTTCCTATTTACATTAACATAAGTGTGCAAAGTATTTGTTGTTTTTTAACATTTACATTTAAATGCAGATACAAGTTTCAGTTCAGACTTAAAAAAATATATCACTAAACATACACTGGGAAAGCTTACATTTCTTATGAAAAGTCATAAATACTGCTGGAAGAGTGAGATAATATCACTTGTTTCTTGTTTTATTCTTTTTATAACGAGTGTCATGTTCTACCAGTCAAGGGATCTGTCATATTTTTCTCGCTGCCGGAAATCAACACTTCAAAAACGCAAGTTTGGGAAATAACAGGAACTCCTCTGAAAAAAAAAGTGACATTTATCGGCCTCAAATCACAATATTTGGCTCCTCTGCTAAAATGATATTTTTGGACTGAATACAAATGATGTCCTCTAACTGATGTGAGACTGACAGAAACTTTGTTGTTCATGAAAGGGGAAAAACACAACCACAAGCTCTAAATGCGAGCAGTGAAGTTGCAATATAAGCTGATAAAAATAACCCTGCGCTAAGCTGTGGTCTGAGTAGGTGGGGGTGCAAGCCTCCAAAATGGCACTGATCACTGACTCGGTAACAACCTCTTCAGGGGAACTCTATTTGAGTCATAAAACAACAGGATAGGGGACAGGGAAATAAAAATCAGTGAGGGAAAAAATAAGCAAGCATCCAACAAAATAACTACCTCTAACGGCACAAAGAGCCCCAACACTACAGAATAAATAATAGTTTTCAGGGTGTTTTTTCAGGAGGCAATTTTAGATATTGTTATCGTCCACTGAAATCTAAATAAACCTACAATCAAAGCAGGGATCACATTGTTAATATTAATTAAAGGGGCCCTAATATGCTTATACAGGTCTTTCCCTTTCCTAATGTGTCATATAGGTTTTGTGGATGTAAAGGGTCTGCAAAGGTTAAAATTGCAAAGTTAACACACTCCCCCTCTGCCTGAAACACCTCATTGGAGTCCTTTGTTTACTTCCGTAACATAGTGACATCACAATGTAACACTTGTGCTTCTATTGGCTAGCGCTCCAACACACTGTACACGATTGGCCAAGGGGCGGGACAATCAGAGCAGACTGGGCTCTGGTTACGGACAGAGGGTGAAAAGAGGTGCTGCAGTGCAGGCAGTATGAGAACAATAAAGACCTTTTTGAACATTAAAGCATATAACCGTAAGGCACTAAATACAGATATGAAACTTTACAGCTGTATTTATAAAGGCACATGTGTGTAGATTTTTACATTTCAAGTACCATGACACTATGAAACAATTACTATAGACCTGATGTTTGATCTACACTGCTATACTGTGCATTTTACTTCACTTATCTGCCTAGTTTTTTTTTGCTTAAATGGTGTAATTCATTGTTTCAAAATGACATTCTTTTGTATCTTTAAAAAATAAATACATTTTATTGTTTTAATAACCTTTAAATCATTTGTTTGTATTTTTAAATGTATTTTCTTATTTGTACTTTCTAACATCTTCAGATGCTTAATGTAAAGTATTCAAACCCCCACTCACTCAATGGAATTACAATTTAACAAAACATTTATAATAATAATTGATATTAAACATGACCTAAACTTAAGCAAGCCTGAAAATGTCAACTACAGGGATCTGCTTTGAGTTCAAATATGGTTGACAGGTATTTTAGAAAAACTCGAAATAATAATAAATAATTTTCTTTAGTTTTTATAACTGAAAACAGTGGGAAAGCCAAATTAAATAGAACTGAACAAAAAAAGAAGACTAAAAGATAAAAGATTCAATTTGCATGTACCTCTGTGAGGAATTTGGGCTAATATGAATAATTAAATGAAGAAAGACAAAAGAAGGTTTAACTGTTTGTTTGTATTATCAGCCCCTTTATGTCAGCCCTCGCTGATGTCAAGTTTTAACGTTGCAAAAAGATGAAAATATCCCTTTGCAAAATATGCGTCCTCACATTTTACTTATTCACCTCCCATACAGACAGACAGAGAGATAGATTCTGGCTGGAGATCTTTGGGGACAGGAAATTTAATTCACTTGCAACTCCCTATTAACATTTCACTCAAGCCACCAGTGTGATTATGCCTGTTCTTAACCATCCCTCAGACTGGTATCCATATATCTGTCTCATTCCTCTTTTTCCCCGTGAAAATCCGACTTTCCCCTCCGCTATCGCACTGGGGGCTGTGGCGGTGATTAATCAAAGCAGCGGGCTGTGACACACGGCTAAATTGGCTGCTCTAACCTGATATATAACACCGGCTGTAGCGCCAACTAACACACCCGTGTTTCTCTGGAGGATCGCACCTAATGCAGAGATTGTGTTGGGTTTCGGAGCTCAAGGCAACAGAAGTTCCTAAACCCTTTCTCTAATACAATCTTCTTCTAATACTTTCTGTGTATTTGGCCATGTTTTGAGGTCAGAGGACATACAAATGGAAGGAAGCAGGAGTCAGAAGCTATCTAAAGAGAATTTATGGCTTCATGGGCGGTGATAAATCATCGCTGGAATTAATATATTGTGGAAGTTGGCATCATCCTGTGTTTGTGAGGCAGGAGAAAAAAGATAAAATAAGAAGTAACATGATTACAAGTGTGGTTCCTACAGCTAGTGCAGATCCTTTGTGAAAGCTACGGTGATTCACAGATATTCTAAAGGATTTTCTCTTTAAATTCCATCACATTTAATACATTTCACTTTCATTTTACAGTTTAACCATCATTATTAGTGTTGAGGAATGGTAAGAGTCTGCAGGAAGGAAAGCTTTGTTAATAAGTGCAAAGAGCAAGTCAAATCTACTGATTGTGAACATTATTTCCAAATTTCTTGTTTCTACTTTTAGTAAAAAACATTATTTAGGGTCAGGTTTCGGTCATCAATAGATGGTCATTTTGACGTTTGAGTTTGTAACTGCCAGACAGACATGCCAGGCCTTTGAGGATGCATAGTGGTGTTTTAAATGCTAACATTAGCATGAACAAAAATCAAAGTGGCAGTGATGAGTTTCATTGTGTTAGCTGTATTTTTATGCTTTCATTTCAGCTTGTTGGTAATGGATGTTTTTGTTTTTGTTTTTTTTACAGGATGAGTGTGGGTAGAATTACATTACATGAAAGATTTCATGACACCAAGAAATTAATGAGCACCAAAAATTACTTAAATGAGATATAGGTAGTACCGATTAATGGGAAACATTTGAAAGTATATATGAATTATAAAAAATATACGTAAGAGAAGAACAGCATTTATGAAATGGTTTTCATTAAGCTTTATTTTATCCCCAATAATGTTTTCAAAAAAAAATAATGAAAATGATTCATGGGGGTGGTTTTTATTGTAATGAAATACCCTTTTATTAAATGTTTCTTTGTCTCTATGCTTCTTAATATTTTGTGCAAAGCAGTTGATGATGCTACTGATACTCCAACCTAAAATGATGCTCCTTTTGCTGTTTCATATTGTCAATTTAATACATTCGGATTTGGTGACTTTTAACGCGGTAAACATTTGTGAAGCAGCACAGTGGCTTTAAGTAGTAACATGCATGGAAGGTACATTTTAGTTGTTATTTTGGAAACATTCAAGATTTAAATCTATTACCCAAAATACACTTTCCAGTGATAAAATATAGTGAAGTCCCCGCAACGATACTGCAGGAATCATTAGTCAATCTTCAGTGTCAGGATATATTGTACAGAAGGCTCCCTTTATTTCTATTGATTCTTGGGTCCAGCAGTTAGATTTTTGCCTTGTTGGCTGTACCCATAAATTCATATACAGCGCAGCCAAAGGCAACACATTTATAATTGAGAAAATAATTCAGTTTCCTTATTGAAGCCGTTGTGACAAATAAAACAAACTGACATAACGAGTGCCAGGTGGAAGTGCAGGTTCACACCCTGTCACACGGATGTTACACTGAAAATAATTCTGTTTTAAATAAACTGTGTGACTAGACGTCGGATCAGAAAATTGAGTTTTTCAGTTCCTTCTCTTTCCCCCTCCTTCCTTACCTGAGCGTCCGTCCCTCTGGATGTCCACGTGGTGCCAGGCGCCGTCGTTGACCTTGGCATGTGTGGCATTGACCTTGATAGTGCCGGACCCCATGTCCAGCAGCAGAAACAGCCCTCCGTCCAGCAGCTCCACCGCAAAGAAGTCCACCTTGTTGTTCTTCTGGCCCTTTGCATCCCTGCGGTCCTGGGCCTTGCCGTGGGTGAAGAGGATCAAGCCATTTGGTTCCGATGTGCGGAAGTCAAACGAGATGGAGCCAACGCGTTTGGTGTTCCATTTGGGCAACGCAAGGTAGGAGTCGGGCGTCTCGAAGTTGATGGGGTCGAGGGTGGGGACGTTTTCGCACTTGAAGACCACATCTCCCTGGAGTTTCATCTTGGGGTCCACGATGCGGGCGAGGCGGGAAAGCTCCAGACGGATATCGTTGTTCTTGTACACCACCTGGTGAGAGAAATATATCACATGACATTCAGCTAATGATTTTACACTAGGTACAATAAACCAGGAAGAGACAAAAACAATACAGTGTATTTGCTTCAAATAACCGTAACCATTGGACGTGCTGGTGCATTTAGGACGTAATGGCCATGGTGCAATTGAATCAGATCGGTTTGATTTTGAAGCCAAGATAATTGGCAGGCATCTTTTTGGTGAGGGGGTACCTGGGTTAAACTCACAGTCAGGGAGTAGCAAGCCAACTAGCTCATTTTAAGTATAGAATGTAAAGATGCATTCACATGAAATGCTTTAAAACGGCTTCATGCTGACGTTTCCCCCGGTATTGTGGACCCCTCAAAATTGTAGCCAAGCGCTGCTCTCCAACTACAAGTTATTTCACCTTAAGTATGGTTTACCACCTACCTTCCAACGTGCAACCCATCAGATGATAGCTGTATGGAGTGGCACAAGCTAGCAAGGGAGGTAACAGGAGAGTACCAGTGTCTTAAAAAAGATTCTGACAGCCACTGGTAGGCAGTGAAGGGAGCGGAGTAGAGGTGTAGTGTGGGAGAACTTGGGTTCTTATTGACGTATGCTTTAAAAATACATGCTCTCGTAGTGTGAAGATGATGATTATACCTCCGTGTGAATTGTGTCTTTGAGGCGTTTCTTCTTCATTTATTTTCCCATCAGTTTGCAAGCACGATCATGTTTGAAAAATCTGAATTTCCACGTGAATGAATTGCACTCGATTGCAATCTGTAATACCATAGCATCAATATACCATATTGCCGATTTGAGAAGAGCCGGATCAATAAAACTAATATCTTCTAAGGCGTGTGTCGTCCAATTTGTTTCTCAGTCATCTTTTATTTCAAGTCCAATTTATCCGAGATGAAAAGGAGATTGTACACAAATGTGTCACTGTATTGTCATCAGATTGAACACCTGCCGACTGAGAGTCAAGTGTGAGCAGTGATGGCTGAATTATTAGAGTGATTCCTTGTAACGTTTGAAAACAGCAGTCTTTTTAAAGATTGGTGAAATTGTCACGGGAAGATCTGTGACCCGGTGAGAATATACCCATTATTATATGTATCTACCAACAGTGAAATTGCTCAAAACCCCTAATCCAAAGTAGAAAGCAGCCCCCTATTATATTCAAACAGAAGAAAATACTACTGAAAAGGAGAGGCGATTGGAATCCATCGAGGTGGAAAATTAATGATTCTTTTACTTCCTTTCTGGTGAGAAAGACAGGCTTTTTTCTGGTATATAGGGGAGTGTGTGTGTGTATGTGTGAGAAACAGCAACACTGTTAGACGGAGCACAGCTGTCAGCAGACAGATTTTACTGCTGTGGGATTACCGATAATCCTGGAAGATTTGACAGTAAATCAACACAGGTGACCCGAGTACCGAGGCGGACTGAAGAGAGGGGGGAGGGAGACGAGGTTGTTGGGAATAAAAATGGAAAGAGATGGAAACATGGGAAAGGAAAAATGTCGGAAGGCAAATAGAGGGAAAGAGGGAGAGATCTGGAGGATTAAACGCTGCTAGGCCAGTCCGTGCCTCTGGATTTCAAAATGTGATTGCGTGTGTTTTGGGGTGTGCACGTACAGTACAAACACAGTGATGGAGCTGTCAATAGGTTAATGACCACCCTTAATCTCCTGAACATACCACACAAGATAATACTTAGCCTAGCTCAACCTTTGCCAAGCACTTGATCGACTCGGAACACACCATACAATAGTAATAGACATGTTTTAGATTAAAAAAACTGTTGATTTAGGGAACTTGCATCAAAGTATATGTATGTATT
This sequence comes from Eleginops maclovinus, assembly GCF_036324505.1. Lineage (NCBI taxonomy): Eukaryota > Metazoa > Chordata > Actinopteri > Perciformes > Eleginopidae > Eleginops > Eleginops maclovinus. The sequence goes on along the minus strand of NC_086363.1, from coordinate 15,269,709 downwards.
AAAGCTAAAGAGATGCAAAGGACTAGGGACGTTATTTTGACTACTGATAAACCACCCGTTTTTAGTTTTCTCTTCTTTTGTTATCATAAATCATAATTGCACCCTCAAGCAGAATCAGAACACCTTATTTATCCCGGGGAAAATTGGGTACTTTGAAAGTTGTTGATGAAATATTGAAGATGTTAAAAAAAAAAGAAAGAATGCTAAGAAATATCAAATAAACTACAAACTAAATAAGAAGTTTCTTAAATAAGCAGTTAATATTGAATTAGTTGAATAAAAACGAAACTAAAAATGTGCAATAAAATAAATAACATAAAACAAAAGAAAATAACAACATTTATATAAACATGAGAAGTTAAAGTTTAAAATAGACGGATATAACTTAAACAACAGTATTTTGAATTAGTTGGATCAAAATTAAGACTTAAAATGTGCAATAAAAACATAAAATAAAATAAATGTATATGATAGAATATCGGCAAAGTTTTATCAGTATAATAAAATACATTAATGCTGAATAGGACAGTTAGTGTGAACTGAACACACTTACAGTGACCATGAAATCATACATGTTCAAGTTAATCACGGTCAGCAGGCGCCTACTCTGACAGGCGAGGGGGCGTCTGTGTGACTGTGGAAGTTATTTAGTCTCAAAGCGCTAGTCTGAAATGAAATATGACACAGCCTTCGGGGGGAAATAACATTTACATACCACAGCTGTCCGACCAACTAATTAATGAGTAATTAAACCCAGCAGGAATTAGCGTTTGATTAATATCATAAAGCTCTATGGTTCAGCATTGTGTGCAAAGGAAATGCATTTGTTTAATATAGAAATATATTTTACTTTAAAAGGAATTCTTGACAATTTTAAACATGTAAAAAAAATAAAAAACAGCATCAATCTGACGGAGTTCTTGGAAGCTGAAATCCTATAAGATATACATGGGTCTAAAAAAGGTGACGCTGCCGTAAGGACTAGTTAACTTTGTCTATAAACTGTATAACAAATAGAAAGGTCACTATAATTAACATAAAAGCCCACATTCACAGCTTTAAATGTCTTGTTTTTAATCACAAACCGTCAAACTCCACACTGAAGGTTACATTTTAAACATTCTTAAATAAGGTTATTAAAAATCCTAATGTCGACTGTCAAAAATGTAAAAAACAGAATTTAAACAATGCAAGACTGTTCTTAATTACACAATAAACCAGGCTTTATTTTACTATTTTCTACCATGACTGCATTTTCATGTGGTGTGAATAATTATGAAACTCACTACAATCCAAAATAACACCCTATATTGTACTAAACCGACACAGCAATCAGATAAAAGCAGAATATGCTTAAAATTGAAAAAACGGAGTGAAAATCGCATAAATGGTTAATAGGCAGTTTGTAAAAATAGTAACCAATATGTTTATGTAGTATTACCAATTGATTGTATGGACCTATTGCAGTAAAAAAAAAGAGGACATAATAGGGTTTAAACCAGTTTGAAAACCCGCTGTGATGCTGTTGCAGTGTTTCTGATGCTAAGCCTGCTAAAATGCCTCATGGCCGGAGGGAACATCTGTGTTTGTTCTGTCTTTTTGTCTGCATGTGATTATCAGCTAACCTCTGATATGAGAGAAATATGGCTCTCTAATCATTGTCAATCAGGAGGAGCAACGTTAAGAGTTCTATCCACCCAAACACTTTCTGAAATTATGAATATCATGGATTGTGGATATGAAATAAAAATGAAATTTTACAGAAGTGTTGCACCTGTCCTGTGGTTCCAGATTACTGATTTTTCTGAGAGCTCATGATTTGATGTTTTCTTAAGCAGCCAAATACCTTGCATTCCAAATTCAGCAAGCTCTCAGACTACGCTGGGGCAAGAAAACAAACTGAATATTACATGAAAGAAGAAAGCGAGGAGAAAAAGAGGCTTTAATGTACCTCATTTGCAATTTACAACTTCTTTTTAAACACTGCAGTGATGGTCACTGTGTAGTTCTTAGATTTAAATATCACAAACCAAAGTTCAAAAGCAGTCTGTTTGTCTGTCTTTGAGATGAATTAATCTGACTTTTTAGATATGGCAGCAAACCCAAGGTCACCAGAGGAACAGCAGGTTGCTCTTATAACAAAAACTGAAATTGTCTCCTCAACACGTGAAATACTCTTTTAAGTGTTTTCTTCACTGGAAGAGTCATGGTACCAGATATATATTATTTAAGACCAATATCAGGGAAATTCCACAAATCTCAATAGCAATTTGATACCATAGTCCATCCATTCATTGTCCACCGCTTATCTGCAGTGTGGTCGCAGGAGAGGGGGTTCCAGCAGAGGGCCCCAAACGTCCCTTTCCCTGATCACATCAATCAGTTCTGACTGCGGGATTCAAAGGGGCTCCCAGGCCAGCGTGGAGATATAATCTTTTCACCTGGTCCCTAGTCGGCCCCTCGGTCTCCTCCGAGTTTGAAGTAACTTGACCACGACCCTGGGGAGGAGGCCAGGTAACATCCTTACCAGGCACCCTAACAACATCTTGCTCCTTGCTTGAGAAGGAGCAGCATCTCTATCTTGGATGACCGAACTTCTCACCTTATCCGTAAGGGAAATACCAGACACCCTCAAGTGAAAACGCATTTATTTGGTCATGACCCCATCATTCACCATGGTAAAAAACTAAATGCTACTCTACTGGACCTGCGTTCACTGGCTGCTAACAGCTAACAAGCTAACGTTAACTAGTTCTCCTGTCAGTTATCGGACAATTGCTAACAATTAAGCATCATCAGATAAGAAATGTATGGCTCCTGCATGGGTCAATAGTGACTTTACTGTGTTTCAAACACAATTGCTATGTTCCTCAGGATGATGGAAATCCGTTAGTCTCCCTGACCCTAACCCTAGTAGCCCTAACCCCAGAGTTTGTAGAGTTCATTCAATTGGATTGAACTTAGTACAAAAGTATTCATTCTCATGGCATCACTATTCTTGAAGGGGGAACCTGTTTTACAAATTCTCTCTGCAAAGATTTTCAGGTACGTACTAATCTTCCCATCAGCCAGCTCCTGATATGTTTTAGGATTATGATTGTGTCTGTTGTGCAGCAGTCCGATCAATAAGCTAATCAAAATGATGCCATAAAAGAGGAATTGACTGCTGCGGCGATGTGTACCTCATCTTATCCTTTTTTTATGGCTGTGCTTTGCTACGCTTTCCTTTGGCCCATCAACGGCCTTATGGGGCCCATTCATAATACAAGCACAGGGGACTGTAACGACTCCATAAAGCCGGAATCCTCTGTCTCTTGCTGCTGGATGGTGTATTGATCGGACCGGGGAAGGGTGAGGGAAGGGCAGGTGGGTGGAAGTGTGACAACACACACACACACACACACACACACACACACACACACACACACACACACACACACACACACACACACACCACACACACACACACACACACACACACACACCTCCCTAATCTACTTCAGATCAGTGCTCTTGTCCTCTTGGCCCCGGCCACAGCTGCGGTCAGCTCATGATTTAGCCACAGTGTTAATGAAGAACCAGAGTAATTCCATTGAAGTAGAGTGAAGATACACACAAACAAACAAAAAAAGTCAATTGGGTGTGTGTGTGCAAATCCTCAAATGCAACTGCACAGATATACAATACATGCTGTATTTACTACAGTAAGTGCAGATTGGGGTAGCGACTGTGGGTAAATATTGATGAAAAACAGAATGAGTGACAGCGCTGAGGAAACAAGAGATAGAATATTCAGTAGCAATTACTGGGGATCAATATGAGTCCGACTACCATGGTACAGGGACTGGGACGTGACAGTACACCAGTATTAAAGGGTTAGTTCATCCAAATAATACAAATAATGTCTCCCTAATTGTTATTGTACATATTGCTGGTTTTGAGTGGACAGATTAAGATATACCTGCAATTTTACCTATGACATAATGGACGTGTTGAAATTGTTTTTGTGTTGCTTTTAACTTAAATTGTTGGCTAAAGATAGTCTTCAGTAGTCTTTGGATACCTCTTTGTAACCAGGGAATTGTTTATGGTCAAAAACGGTTAATTGATTCTTTCATTTTCAATTTTCTAACATTAAAAGTGGAGAAATAATATTGATGTAATGCTCCATCTGTATTAAACCTGGGTGGGCGTGATTTTGCATAACGTAGCTGTATGGGTTTGATCCGACCGTCTGAGCTTTTGCTGAGAGCAAAAATATCAATCAATGTTTTGCCCAGAATAAATCTTTCATATAATTTGTATATTTTGTATCACAAATATTTACATTGAAATTGATGGTATGATTTGTACACCAGTTTGGGCTTGAAGATGTTGCACATATATCAGAATACAGATAGGATTTGAGTTTTAAGACATAATTTAAACCATCTAAATATCTCGCTACTATTTATTTATTAATATAAAATATCTAACATAATTGAATATTTGTCAAATTAAAAATGTATCAGCAGTGATGTGAAGTTGTTTGAAAGAATGGCAGGGAATTTGCTTTTGCAGCGATGACAGCGCAACATGGAGCAAAGGAAATTTTAAAAAAGTGACGATTTAAAAAATAAATGTTTGAGGTCTCCTATCAGCTCAGTCTTTGGGATAGATTAAATAGAAAAAAATGGTTAGACAAAGTTTTTATTAGCTTATTAAAAAAGTAAGTTTGAAGCAAGTTCCATTTTTGGCAGCAGGTTCAGTGGAGGCTATTTAACCTTTTGGCTGCTAATGTATTTTTGTGATTTGGGTGGATGCACCTTTATATGGTAAAAAAACAATGCTGCAAACCTTTCTCAGGCAGTCTGTTTCAGCTCGGCCCCTTGAGACCCTATTCACTGCGACAGACACAGTTTCCTGTCACACACAATGAGGCGTTCCATTCAATCTATCACATGAACTTTCTCCAACCCTTCCTGCGAATGCTGCTGCAGCACTGCTCCAAACACCAACCTCGGGCTCTACTGCTACAGCACCACCTTCACAGCTTACGTGTCTATTAGATAGGTTTCCAGCTGGGGAGAGAGTGCGTCACCTCCTCATGTCTAATTCTACAAGTTTAGATGAACACATTGCAAGGAGAGAGAAATAACAGCCTTTGCAGAAAATAAGTCAGTACAGTATATATTTAGTCATATATTTAAAAGAAATATGTTCCAGACTGAAATGGAAAAACTTAACAAGACACCATTTGCCCCCAAAGCCTAAGATACAATTCACAACAAAAATGTGGAATTCCTTTTAAATCATTGAATACTGTGTTTTTAGCAGATCTCAGAATGCTTTTATCTCAGACTGAATCTTTGATATGGGCCTATTGACTTTTGAGCATCAATACTGCACGTATAACACACTAAATCTATGTGCATAATACTGAACCATGCTGTACAACTAGTGTGCCTGTAACATTAAAGGGGCCCTATTATGTTATTTTGGGCTCTCCCATTCCACAAGTGTGTTATATAAGTTTGCGTGCATGTAAATGGTCTGCAAAAGCTAAAATATAAGGTAAGCTAACCATTTCCTGGTTGTAGCATCATACAAGGAAGTTTCTATTTTTCATCTAACTCTTGGGAAAAATACAAAAAATTAAGTGAAAAACTTTTGCTTTAAAGGAAAAAAATGTAACCAACAAAATAAGTTTCAAGTCTGACTTTTTTTGACAATGCAGGAAAAACAAAATTCTACTCAATAAGGGCAGGGCAGCGTTGTTGCAGAAATCTGTGAGTTTCTGGTGCAGTAAAATATAGGATAAGGTCGATGTTGTGTAGGAGGATCTTAGCCTTAAAACAGTAGCTGTTTAATTTCCTGGAGAAAGTCTTGTGTTAGATCATTCAAAAAGCTGCAAAGTACATAGAAAAACTAGGGTGACAATGAGGTTGCCATCCAGTCGGAAGCAAGGAAATGAAGTCTTGTTTCCGACAATTACATTTCATCTGTGATAAGTAAAGGTTACCAACAGATAAAAAATGTCTCTAAAAGATATAATCTTTTGTTGACTACACTGTTTCTTAAGAGCATGACTTTAAAAAAAAATCTGATTTTGTCAACAATAAAAAACCTTCTCATATGCTATCAGTTATCATAGAAGTAATTGTGCTCCCTGGGATACTGACTTCACGATTAAAGATCCTTTCAGCACATTTATTGTTGTTATATTATAACACCGGGTTTAAAGCAACCAAGACTTCGAGATAAAAATATGTGCAGGATAATTCTTAGTTGAGACTACACAAGGGTGAAAGGTGAAATGATTCACTAAAATCTGAAGTCGTACTCATCCATCACTGTTTGGCCCTGTAAGGGGATATTAAAACAATAATTAAAAAGGACAGGATGACATTTGCATAAGTATTGGAGGGGAAAACAAGCGTTGCCTGAACATAATGCGGTGACTAACACAAAACTGATGACGACAATGTTCCCCTCAAATGCCAAATGTTGGTCTCTTGCCCTTGCTCCTCTTCCTCTCACTTCCTCATCATACTCTTGATCTCCATCAATATCGGTATATTCTGTTTCTGCTTCCCACCTGCTGACATCCACCTCACCTGCACTTGTCTTCACCTTTCAGTCCCTTTTATTTCTTCAACACTCCATCTTCTACCCTGACATACTTCTCTGGTATTACTCATCAGTTCCTCTCTCCAGCTCCTCCTCCGTCTGCAGACATGACGGCGCATGCCCCAGCTGCCCCCGCAGTCTGACACAAGTTGCTAGCTCCAGTGCTGCCACAGGTGCCCTGTGACACTGGAAGGAGGGGCTGAGTGGCGTGAGAGAAGGAGGCGGGGGGGGGGGGGGGTTGCATAAGGCACTGCAAACATCAGGCTGACCGGAGTATCAGCCCAATGGCCGTTGAGTCACGTGACACGATCTGGCCCACATGGCAAAACACGCACGGAGGCGGGACGTACGTGTGTGTGTGTGTGTGTGTGTGTGTGTGTGTGTGTGTGTGTGTGTGTGTGTGTGTGTGTGTGTGTGTGTGTGTGTGTGTGTGTGTGTGTGTGTGTGTGTGTGTGTGTGTGGTGTTTCCATGGCTGACATCCCATGAAGCCTAAGGCGGCAGATGAGTGCAGTGGAGGCTGAACAAGAGAGGGCTTGTGATGGCAGCGGCTCTTTTGTTGGCGGACAGAAGAGAAAAAGGAAGCCACTCGTCGTTGCAACACATGCCTCCATCGGTTTATTGATCAGCTTTAAGTCTTTTTTCTTTTAAATATAGTGACCAACATTCCTTCTTCTCGTTTGAAGCGCCCTGGCCAGACGATACTCAACGTCAGACAGAAATACTGACGCAATCGGATCTGAGCAATGGGCCAAACACGACTGAATCATTCCCTCATTATCTGGGGGATATTGGATCCAAAGGAAGAGGTGGAGGGGCAGGAAAGAATAAATATTGTGTAGGAGAGCAAGAAAGAGCCAGAGAGACAAAAGGATGATGCATAGGGACTGCCTGTTGGTAAAAGAGTTGGGCTTTATTGTGAATGAATAGACGGATAAAACAGCCGGTCGTGAGCAGTTTGCTAGTCCTGGGTAGCAGCTGGCATCGTGCCTGCTTAATGGAGCAACGGATGATGAACAGTTTAGGATTGCACAATACTACCACTACCCGAAACCACATGGTGAATCACTTCGAAGGTTCTGTCCACCAAACGCTTCTCTCAAGGGCCAGCTCATGTTGAGTCACGCTTCTTCGGATAATAATGGAAACAAATGGAGGATACCAAAGCCTCTGCAATGTGGCCTGTGATGAAAGATGCCTGCATTGATGCATTAGCCTCCTCAAAGCTGCACTTATTAATATTTTAACATGAGAAAAGTTTCAAAAGACTACTGAACTTGTGGATGAGAGAAGGGTTGTTCTGATCAGAATGAGATTTATGAACTGCCGGGTGGGTTTTTGTAAATATTTTCAATGAGTGAAGCCTCATGCTAGTTGCTTTTGCATTGCTGAGGCTCTTCAGTTTTTGCTGGATCGCCCTGAACACCTTCACTTGAAAACAAATAAACTCAGAGTGGAAAAGAACCAGTTGCTGTTTTTCCCCATAGCCGCATCAGATAAATTGAAAGGTGGGCCTTCTGTAGTGGCTGTTGTCGGATACCTGGAACTACTTTACTAAGTGTAGTTACCATGGTCCTGACAGGAAAACAATTTACCAGGCAAAAGGGCAGGGCTTGAATTTTTGCATTCGTTAAACCAAAGCATTATCTATTAGGAAGTGATTTAGTGATTGGTGTTACACACACATTAGCACTCATTTAGAGTTTGTCTTGGCTGATCTAAGCAGGGCAACAAAAAGGCAATGTACGGAACAAGAAAGGAATGGCATGTTTTGCCTTCAGGGGCCTTATTTTGTTAAACTGAGCAGCTTTCAACTAATTGTTTTGATTTCTTGGCATGTATATTTGCCACTGTGACTCAAAGCTAGTATCAACATTGTTTCCAGTTTTATGGGCAACTATTTTTGGATGAACAAAGTTAGCAACTATATGATAAACATGTTAGAAAATGTAGCAGCTGACAAACCATCAGTTGGTTGGGACCAAAAACAGAGCCAAAAGGGGAGTGAATATTGGACTCACATTCCTCAAAGGTCTCCTATTATACTATGTTTTAACAATATATTGTAAGATCATAACTATACAAAAAATGTCTGTTACAAAAGTGCTGATTCTGGGTCGGTAGCTTTAAAGGGAAAGGAGCTGCTGCTGGCCACGCCCCTTTGGAGCGTCCCCATAGCGATGAGCTCTGCAAAGCGAGAAGTATCGGAATTTCTAACAGAGATACTCAGCTAAACGCTGCCGTGATTAAACGCCATATTAGGTTCCACACCACATCAAGCATTATTTCTGAAAAAGTATGGACCTCAAATGTTTCTCTCTTGCAAGTTTACCACAAGGTCAGCACCTTTTATATCCGGCTTTTTGACACAAATTCACCGTGTTAGCGATGCTTGCTAACGTACACAAACCATATTACTTCCGTAACATGTTGCATATTGTTTCTAATACAGCACATAGCTTGAAATGTTCTTTCTTCAGTGTTTGCAGCTATTTCCCCTTTATAATTAAATTGTAAGTGCCATTGGTGGATAGGTGAGGAGGCTCAGGCAGGGATGGTTCTTATGGAAATTAACCGCATCAGAACATTAATGTGTCCTCAAAAACAAACAATTAGGCGTAGCATACAGTATGTGTACAGTTCTTACAACTCTGTGTTCACACATTAATATTTAATCATTACTCTGATGCAACTACTGGCTCCCACGAAAAAGCTTCAATAATTCTGTTGCAGTAAAGAACTGAGTACAAACACATCTTTCCACATTGCAAACAGAAAGCATGAATACCCTAATAGCTTGAAATACGATTACAATGAGAGTATGTTTTCAGGACTTGTTGTGCTTGTTTGTTCACTGGGAACCACAGACTGGAAGAAAACGTAGCCTAAGACGAAGCTAAGATGTTAATGATGACCGGTACATTTGAGTGAAGTCAAAGCTCAGGTTGTGTATATATATTTATTCACACAGCCGCCGGCAACAGTAAAGGCATGGCTGGGTCAGTGCTTCTAATGTATGCACTGTATTTGTGTCTGTGAGAGAAAGTGTCAGAGCAGTTTGAGCATGGTTCAGAGATGCATTAGCCAATCTGGTAATGACTGGGGGAACAGCAGCTTGAGTGGTAACATAAAACAATGCAGACAAGGTGACTTTCTCTAACAGGCTTGCTTGTGTGTTTCTGTGTGCGAGTACCCTTAAAGCAAGATGAAGTGTGTATAGTGGTCCGATGGAAATGAAATGCATGTTTGAAGGTGCTCATCTGAGCATGGCGGCACATCACAAGACTGACTGGCTTTTGAGAGAAAATTGAGGCTGGAGAAGGGCAGGTTTGAGAAAATGTAGGCATGTTGTTATTGTTGAGATACCACACAGGTATACCAATGTCTATGATTGTCTGGGTTGAAATTGTCAGGTTATGCAATATTATTTGGATTGCGAAATTGAATTATAACATATTCATAGTGTTAGAAAATGGAAATTAGTAGAATGGATAATCTAAATAGCTTAGATATAACTCATTAATATATTAAACACTATCCGTGTTTACACAGATCTATTTGTATGTGCTTTTGAAGAATCACATTAGAAAAGCTGTATGTAAACAGCAGATTTTGACATAATTTCCCTTAAATCCGCAAAAAAGTTTGATGTCGTGTTAAGGTGGTTTTTGAATTTCTAGAAAATATGTTGAAATATGATATAGAAATGCCTTCGCTGAACCACTACTGACCAATATAACTAGTATTACAGATCAGCCATTTATGATTCAGCTGCATATCCCAAGGTATACCTATGCATTAGAATCATTGCATTAATGTGTCTTTCTGTCCAGACAGCATGAAACATGGACAATACTATTCGACATGAAATAATTCATGAAACATGCCCAATTGATTCAATTCCTAAAGATTATTTAAATTATCTTTTGTAGTTCGATGTGATTGTATTTGCCACTTTGTACGCACAAAACTGGCCTTACAAAATGGCTAATAAGGTACACAGTTACTGTATTTGTGACACAATTTATACTTATGGTCATTTCTGTGGTTCTTGCTGTATTTAGAGTTTTAAAAACGGAAGTTGTGAAATGGGATTGTTTTGTTGAAATACAAGTAATTAATTGGTTGATATCTGAGCCAAGCCAGACACATCCATCGGTTCCTTCACAGGATAAAACACGGACAATCAATTAGTGTCCACAGAGTTAGATTTCAACATTTTATATGATCTGTCTGATACTTTCTGGCAGTGTTCCACTCATCTAAGGCACATTAGTCCTGAAATAACAACAGAGCTGACCTTCCTTTTTAACAATACAACACAGCTTTCAAGATAAAACTGAAAAACAAACAGGAAAACAAACTGCAAGTAGGTACTCAGGACCACAATATTCTCCAAAATACTTTTTGAACACCAAGACAGAATCCCATATGGTGAAAGAATAATGTGTTCTATCCTTTGATCCATACTGCAGCTACTACACTAAAACACACACTTGCCCCCAGTTTGCGAAAACCTAATGCTGTTTCTGAGCCTGCTGCCAAACTGCAGGAATAAATGCAAGTTGTTTTACAGCACCAAAGAGCCATCAGTTCTCCCCTTACTTGCTGCAAAATAAGTAATGCCAAGCAAAATAGTAAATAACGGGGTACTTAATACTTTTTCTGGCTGTACTGACAAGCTCAAAGGGCCAGCGAATGCATTATAAATGTCCCAAAACAACAACGCTTATTCCTATTTCATCATAAGCAAATATTTCTTTCAGAATGCGGCCCATTGGGAGGCGTTTCAGCGGCACACTCAAGCCTTATGCTGCAAATTACATGTGACAGAAGCAATTTTAGGATATTTTCTCACACACAAAGTGCAGTAAGTGTTATGAATTAGATAAAGCGGGGGAATATTGAAAGTCTGATACTTCCGCTGCAAACTCAGCAGCTTTAATTGATAATGCAATTTTATTTTACTCTCAATTGCCTTCTTTTTCAGGAATAGTATGCTGATCATTTTTTTCATGCCGTATCAAAAACAGACTCCCTTGCAAAGTTAATACTAGGAAAAAAATGTGTGTGGGGGTGCTAAAAGTTTGAAAATGCAGGTATAATAATGCAAGAACCCACATTGCATACTAGTGATGTATTGAAATAGTCTCTCCTACCTCTTTGAGGCAGCCCATGAAGTTGTTGCTAACGGGAGATCCAGGCAGATCCGCAGTGCTGGGGCTCCCACCCACGTAGAAGAAATCGTCGGAGCCCAGCATGGTGTAGTCTTCCTGGGTGTAGCCAGTGGTTGTGAGGATGCCATCCACGGAGATAGTCACCTGTTGAGGGTCAACACATAGCCAAAGCCAATCCATTACACTCTGGGATTCGATCTCGTGCTGTATATAAAACAAACCACCTTCCTTGGTCTGCATTCGAAATTTGTTCTTTAGGTCCCACACTGTTGGTGGCTTTTCTCATTGAACCGTTTTTGTATTTTTTTAACGGAATCCTTTGGTACCTTTTCAGCGATTGTTTTGGACCAGACAGTGTTTGGATTTTGTTAATGAAATTTTTGCCATAGGATTCACAGGACAGGTAAAGAAAATATGGCACAGGCATATTTTCTTTATCTTTGATGGGGGTAAGAGAATGGATCATAGGTTTGGTTCAGAAACTTCAGGTTGGGGGGAGGGTTAGTACAATGTTCAAACCAAGGACAAATTGACTGCACTTGTCTTAGGTTTCGGGGTTTATCTGCTAAATGCAGACACACATATACTGTACACACATAAGTGGGCACACACTCGTACGCACACGCTTTCACTCCCACACCATCCGTCTCACTTTCGCCAATCTCTCGCAGACATCTACATCTATATATCCACGCACATGCAAACAAAGGGAGGCTTTTCACACCATCAATGTGCAAACCAAGGTCATCACCGTTAGAAGGCAAATTAACCACATTTAATTGGACATGTAAGGGAGTAAGTGGATCAATGGTGCCATGCAAAGCTGGGGGTAGGCCACACAGGCTCCGAGGCTCATGCGTAATCAAGACCAGAGCCCATATTCAAACACTCGCTGAGAATAGCTGACGCTGATCTGGGATCAGGTTTAGCTCAGGTGTCATGGCTGTGTTTTCAATGTCACAGGAGCAGACCTATAATCCTAGATCAGTATGCTTATTCTTAGAAATGTTATGCGTATGGGCCCAGGGGTAAGGGGGGATCAAGATTAGCTACAACACACCAACACCACTTCACCAGCATGCTACAAAACACACACGGGGTATGTGGGGGGGGGGGGTGAGTGAAAGGGAGAAGGTGAGTGAATTAGAGTGTTAGTGGTTATTTGTATGACAGTGTTGAGGTTAAATGAATTTGGGAGGTGAAGGGCAAATGAAGTGTGGGCATGCCATGCGCCATAGTGAGTTGGAAACAACTGTCAGAGCTCCCCCAATGAAGGTAAAGGGTTGCCATTTTTTGGTCTCTTTTAGGGCTCGGTGTCGAGGTCCCGTCTTTGGGATTGTGGCAAGCTTCTGTCAGTTCTGGACGACAGTCCTCACAAAAAATGGGGACTTTTTGTGCAAAAAAAAATTAGATAAAAAGTTAGTCGCCTTGACAAAGGCAAAGAAATTCAATTGTTTTACTTGTTGGAAATCTGCAGTAATGTGGAAGAAACAGAGAAAAAAAAGTAAAAGCCAAAGTGAAAAAAAACATAATGTGGGATTGTGGGGTAAAGAAGAAGGTTGTTGGCAGGTCAGGGAGGAAATTGAGAAGAAGCGAAGAAAGAATTGCCTGGTAATACAAACCCATCTCCTCATTTTTTGATAAGAGTGTCTAGGATGGAACTCAAAGAGAACGAATAAAAGAAGAGAGGGGGAGGGGACACACGGCAAACCCAAAAAAAAGACAATAAGAATGATATCTACCAGACAATGTAGTTTGTTTACCATAGCGTGTCCAATGCCTGATTGCTTTCCAGAAAAAGGGGAAGAAAGGAAATCAAAAGAATAGTGAACAAAAAAGGTTGTTAATAAGGATGGACAGAAAACAAAAACGAAAAGCAACGATGAAGAATTAGGATGTTAGTTAGTACATTAGTTGGTTAGATCTTTGTTAGTAGTAAAAAAAATGACTTTATCATAGATGAGTTAGTGTTGCGGTGAAAAAACACTACACGGCTTGTTAGAGATTTGTTGCAGTAATAAAGTACCAGCTTGCCATCCTAGCCAAATTTTCTACACCGGAGTCCAGCGAGAAGAAAATAAAGATGGGTTCTGAACGATGTGGAGGTACAAATTTGTGTAGGATGGCTCAAACCCCAACATAACTTGTAGTGTTTTTTTCACCCATTATTCTAAATAAGATAGTGAAAGAAAGACAGATCAGTAGAAGGGAAGAAAGAGAAAGCAGCCCTTTGTTTCTTAGCTTCTAACCTTCAAAAGTGTGTGTTATCCTCCTGGAATTTCCAGCTACCCATTTACTAACCTGAGGCAAAAAGTTCTGTCAGGGAGGGTCGGGAAAATCGGTACTTACTTGTTGTGCTTCTCTGAGAGCAACTCTAAATGTTGTCTCACCTCGCAAACAAACTAAAGGTCGAAACCGAGACAAGTCCACACATCCTTCCAGCACTGGCTCATTATCCTCTCTTTCTACTTTCTGGATTTCTCCACCCGACTGCCATACAAGCTAATTTTAAATCACATTAGGTAAACAATATCTGTCAAGTAACAGATTGAGCTCATGTACGGCAGATATACATCTTTGATGGAAATGTATTTCCATCTTTAAAAAGCTTCTTCTGAGCTATAAATACTTCATTAATGGACGGCTCAAAGGCAAACGCTCTCTGAAGGCTTTAAAGTGAGAGTCCATATTCTCCACAAGCATAAGGACAGTTTCTGAAAGCAGAAAAGATAGCGACAGCGTCTGATGGAAGTGTCAGCTTAAGGGAGAGTGAAGCAAAATAGAATCATCAGATAACTTTAATTTGAGGACACAGGGAACTCACGTTCAATAAGCCGATAAACAGGAGAGACGAAATAATGGAACCTCCACTAGCTATCAATCACATGCGGAAGAACTGCATAGCCCTGTTTTCAAACTCTTCATTTGTGGTAAAGAAGTTGAATAATGGAATCAAATTAAATAGAATGCAATTGTAAAACCAAAAGTATAATGACATCTATCTCAATAATGTATCTGAACTGTGGTGATGGAATGGCAACCAATCAGAAAAAGGTGACATTCTTAAACTCCAGCTCTCCCTTAAAGCTCCTGGAAGCAGGTAATCTAAAGTGGGGAAAAAAAAGAGTCCACCTGTCTCCAACCTCCGTCCATCACTGCTACCCCCGATTACCTGTCTCAGGTTGCGTGTCACTTTGATGTCGTGCCAGGTGTTGTCATTGAATTTTCCGTTGACCGGCTCTACGATGGCTTCAAAGGCCCCGGAGCCCAGATTGATGACGAGGGAGACGGCACCATCTTTAAGCGCCAGGTTGACATAGTCTGCGGATTTCCCCGTGTGAAGGAGCAGGCCGTTGCGTTGCCAGGTCTTGAAGGACAGCGTGATCTCGTCGCTGCTGCTCTGGATGGGGTTCTGGGAAAGGTCGTAGCAGAAGTACTCCGAGCCGCGGAAGGTGGCCACGTTCTCCTCCCTCGCTGAAACGACAAGGGAAGAAATGAAATGTTACTTTCAGGAGTCGTATATTTTTTTATCAGTGGTTTATCATCGGTGGGTTTTTTTAAAGCATGATTTGTGCAATGTTTTGGCAAAAAATGCACAGTTATATACGCCATGTGACTACCCCCAAAAGGCCTTCAAGTTACATTAAAAATAAAGCGTTAAAATTCTTAGTGAAAAGGTTGACAATACTATAACGAATTATACATTTTTAAACATTATTCATCCTGTCATTGACAAACATGTTAAAATGATAGGGTGTGATTTTTTAACAGGATCTGAACCACACAATCATTTTTTAGTTACTTTGTGGAATAACGATTTTTAGGCTGGTACTGGACGTTTTGGACGTTGCACAAGTCAGCATTGCGATTTTGATCCTTGGGGACTGTAGAAACAACATGGAAAACTCAATGAAAGAGGACCTTGTAGATATAAAGGGATCATTTTAAGCTTTAAAAAACCAAGAGTCTTCCTTTCAGGTGATTATACACTTATAAAAACATAGTAATGAATATTAAATTCCATGTCTGCCAATAAATCCCCATAATTCCCACACACCGGACCTTTTAAAACGTGAAACGAGCAAAACACCCATGCTGGTCCCCACATCAATCATGAAGCAGTCTCAGTAAATATGAGAGCCATTGCATACCACAGAGAAGTGCATACACACACACACACACACACACACACACACACACACACACACACACACACAATGCACAGCTCGCCATAATTATAGCTATGATAATCCCGTCATTCAGTTCAGATCGTAAAGTCCTATCTGTATGACCGTGGATTTAGGTTTCGCGTACAGCCCCTAGACAGACAGACTACTTATGATGGAACACTATTCCCCACTAATGGTGCGCATAAATCAAACTTACCCCGGTTTTTACAGTTTTATATCAAGCCGCTGTTGCAAAGTGACTTCCTGAGACCATTTTTTTTGGTCTGACACGGGAGTAAGGTGAGACAGCTCCAGACAGAAAGTGAGGGGATGGATGGGCGACTGCGAGAGCAAAAATAAAATTGCTGGGCTGGGGGAAAGAAAAGACTCTACAAGAAAGAAAGAGTGGATCACAGGAGTAGTGTTTCCTTATGATCCGTGATGGAATAATTGACACCTCTCCTGACGCCTCTTAAAAAGTGGTTTGACACACTCAAGGTCAAGATGTTGCTATCAAAGTTTTACACCTTAGGTTGAAAATGGCTTAACAATTCTAGAGAGTCAAAAGGTTGAACCTCCAAGAACACGGTGTTCAAGGCATCAATTGCAAAATTCGCAAGCCAAAACCAGGCCAACTCATTGCTGTGACACTTGGTAACACTAACTATGCCACCTGGCATAATTCATTTTTATTTCCTCTGCATTATATTTTGTCTGCTCACAGAAAAGTCAAGTGCAAAAAGAAAAAAAAGCAGAGAGATAAGAAAGCAAAAGAGAGAAAAGCATTTGGGCTGCAGGCTGTAAAGCTTCAGTTTGCCGTTTCGGATCCGGCTATATGTAAACATGAGGGAGCAGTGTTGTGGAGCTGGCAGAAAGATACAGAAGGAAGGGAGAAAAATTAGAATACTGAGAGAGAAACAAAAGGAGAAGTGAAGTGGGGCTGCGGGATGATGGGGTGTTGATTCCAGTCATGGAGAAATTCTCCCCTCGGCGTCAAACTTGTGTCTCTGCGCAGCACGGCGACAAGAGGAAATAGTATGGGAGGCAACAAAAGGCCCTGTGAAAAGCCCTCATCCATGTGCCAAAGGAATAAATAGAAACCCATTATTACCACTGAGACAGCACAACACAGAAAGGCAGCAGAATAGAAAAAAAAAGAGTTTTTTTTTTTACCGATTTCATGCATCTAATCTAAGAAATTGCACTGGTTTTCACTGCATAAGAAGATTGGAGATTGTATATCCCTATAACATTGCTGCTGTAAAGTTGTCAAAAGAAAATGATAATGCAGTGAAAACCAAAGAATACAGTAAGCGGCAAGTCAGTCGATCCTGCTGTTGTGCCATCTATTTGTAGATATTTAAATATATATATGTATTGCTCACCAATGCACATAATAAAATGCCAGTTCCCGGCTCCAATTACCTTTAATGCACATTGGGTGTATGGGGTAAAGCCTCTGGGGCCCCCAACTCAGAGTCATTGAAACAGTTGGCGGTGTAACCATGTTCTGTAAAGATGTTGAGATGCGACCATAGACACTGGTGGGCCCTCTTTGAAATCTTGCCTGGATGGCCCTTGCATGTGCCTGATGGCAGGTAAATATGGGTAAAAGAGTAACGGTTTTGAAGGACTGATGGTTTATGAAATTCTTCTTTTTTTTCTGCATCTTTAAAGTCATGCAACTTTCAAAAAGCTGACATACTTTCAAATGCTAAATAACACCAGAAAGGAAGTTTTCTCTGTCTTTTTTTGCTAAGCTTTCTCTGTAGGTGTGCAGCATGGTGATCATGCAGATCTACTCCAGACACCTGATCTTGTCTGCTCCCTCATGACCTTAGGTAGAGAGGTTACTGTCATGGTAACTCGCCTCATCTACCTGGCACACTCTAATTAGGTTATTTATCTGAGGGTATGCTACTCAGATTGCAACACAGGCTTAAGGCCCTCACAGGGATTCCAGATCATATTATTTTTGAAAGATACCAACAAAATGTGACCGTTAGCGGATAATTAGAATTGCAGGGTGGGGTAAATGGTGGAGCCAGAGTTAAAGAGCAATGACCTATTGACCAGTGTAAGCGGGGATATGAAAGTGGAAAAGTTTATGATGATATCAGCACAGCTCTAGTGATGGGAATGCCAGTCAATTATTCAGTTGAACTCTGGAATGGAAGGCGGTTTCCATTATTTACGGATATTCATGATTCCTGTTTTCCATGGAAAATGTCTTTCATAAATGATTTATGACATTCTTAGTGATCCTTTAATTTTTAACCTTGCTCTAATTTCAGGTCAATATTTTCACCTTATACTATTTTGTGATCAAACTGTCCTTAACTCTTCTTTGTTTCTAATTTTGCTGTGACAAACGCTAATGCTATGATGATGAACATGGTCTACTTGATCAGTATTCTTGATCTTATAATACTGCATTTACATTTTAGAAAGACACCGAGCTTCGATGTTTATTGATAACTTGCCATGTACAATATTTATATCAACTCATATTTAGAGCTTCAATGATGATTCACGAATGAGTTAGTCAATCCACACAAAATGAAACTCTTAAGAATAAATATTAAAGTACATTTTAAAATCGGCATAAAAAGCTTGTTTAGCCTCTCAAATATGGAAAGGTCGACATTTCTGTTTCATATCGTATTAAACTCTTTGGTTTTTGGACTCAAAAAATAAATACAACTTTGATAGATCACCTTGGACTTCAGAAAATAGAACATTCTTAATGTTTTGTGAAATCATCTATTGATTAATTTAAAATTAATTAGGTGCAAATAGTTGTTAGTTGCAGCCCTAATTAGCCTATATTTGAATTTGCCATCAAATATTGATAGTAAAGGGAAAGGCATGTTTGCTTTCCAATACTCTTTATGTATTAATTATAATGATGTCATTTAAAAGTGGCTGTGAAGATGTAAAGACTATCAAAATAACATTTTTGCTATGAATAATAGAGAGAGAGGAAGCAAATTGATATAATGCAATAATTGTGCACCTCAGCAATATTAAACCTGTGGTAAGTGTATACGGATCCATAAAAAACAGGGGAAATGTATTGCCCGTTGAGACATGTTCTGCACAGATCCGTGGCTTTCAAATCGATCATATAGCGTCTCATTTTCCCTTATTTTCACCTTAGTCATCAATATTCCATTTGCGTGCTGCCTTCGATTTCAAAATCCACTGGAAGCAATTAGCTCCTTCATTACCATCTTCCATTCTCTTCCGCCCCCCTCCCTCTTGGCAGACACACCCATGCAGCCCGAGCTCGCTCTCCATTCTGACCCCAAGGGCCATGGAGCAGGGAGCGCCGTCACCTTACAGTGACCGCATCACAACCTTCAACCTCCTCTAAGATTACGATATCATACAGTACTTAATCACTGTGGGAGGCGAGAGACTTAAAAGCACGGGAGGGAAATAAGATGAGTTTAATGATAGGATTAGATAGAGGACGCCTTGTGATTATTGTAGCAAAACACTGACTTTGGCTGGAGCTGCTACAGCTGTAATTCTGCCAAGCCCATAAGCTCACTGCACACAGAGGCTATGTGGGCAACTAACACTAGTTCTAGTCCCGGGGAGACTTTATCTCTGGTGAAGTGAACTCAATCTGTGCTGACATCCAGCACATCAAATGCATGTTTGCACTACATTTGCAGACAAACAAGCCCGCAGTTCCAGACCTAAACATAGAAAGCTTAGTCCTGCTTTTAGTTATTGTCTGTCGTGCAAGGTTGCGGTGTCACCACCACACAATGCTTTAACAACATCTGAAAAGCCTCTTCTCACCCTCTCTCACGCGTTCTGTCATTTCTATTCTCTTTCTCTACATCCCTAAAGTAAGAAATTAGCATATTTTGCTAATAAGAGTTAAAGCAGTGTGGTTAGCCTGACGCAGCCAAACGTGAACAAGTGCTCCACTGCCTCTCAACACGAGGTTAACACTAACATGCAAGTTTGCAGTATTAAGCTCGATTGTGAGCCAGCATGTCAAATAAATGTGGAGCATCATAGGGGATGTTTCTCTTCACTATCAGAATTGCTTATTGTAGAGAGAGATGTGTATTACATGTTAATATTTAGCTGCCCAATAACTACACATGGGTTAGAGTTAGGGTTCCAATCCAAGATACAAGATTAAAAACATAGGAAAGTTGTCTATGTAAGGTTAGAAATCCAGTCAAAAACAATATACAACAAGCATTGAATTTATCCATTCCGTTACAACATTCAAGATGTTTTGAGCCATATGCATATCGAACAACTTGCCGATTATTATGAACGTTCCGCACCAAAATTTAGGGTTAGGGTTCCAATCCAAGATACAAAGGTAAATATTTAAGACATGTGTCTATCTAAGGTTTATATTCCAGTCAGAAAACAATAAACACCAAGCATTGAATTTGTCCTTTCAATGGCTACGTTCAAGATGTTACACGACATATCTAACATCTAACTTGCCGATTACTATGAATGTCCTGCACCACAAATTAGGGTTAGGGTAAGATTTCAGGGTACAAGAGTAAAAACATAAGAAAGTCAACTGTGTAAGTTTTATTTTCCAGTCCAAAACGATAAACAACAAGCACTGAATTTGTCCTTTCAAGGACAATGCTTAAGATGGTAGATGGCATATTTCAGAACTTGCCGATACAACAAATGTTCTGCACTACAAATTAGGATTAGGGTTAGGTTTCACGAAATACAAGTAAAAAATAAGAAAGTCAACTGTGTAAGTTTTATTTTCCAGTCAGAAACTATATACAACAAGCATCTCATTTGTCCTTTCCATGACAATGTTCAAAGTGTTACACGGCATATCTCACAAATTAGGGTTAGGGTTTAAATTGAAAATACAACACGCACTGAATTTGTCCTTTCAATGACAATGCTTAAGATGTCAGATGGCATATTTGAGATCTTGCCGATGATATGAATGTTCTGCACTACAAATTAGGGTTAGGTTTCAGGAAACAAGAGTAAAAAATATGAAAGTTGTCTATGTAAGGTTTATATTTTCAGTCCACAAGCACTGCATTTGACTTTCCATGACAACGTTCTAGATGTCACATGGCATATCTAAGAAGTTGAAGTGAATCGTCACCCTGCCACTTCTTTTCTCATCTCACATTCTGGTAACCTTGTGAAGCCGCGGCGGACAACCTGTCTGGGACTGTCTTTTACGTCTGCACGCACAGACTGAATGGGGAAGAGTGACAAAGAGAGAGACAAAAAAGAGGGATAAATGTAAACAGAAGTGACACATGAGGAAGCAAAAAACAGTCTATAAGAGAAGGAAGCCAGAGATGCAAGCGAAGGAAGGAAAAGAGAAAGGGGAGAAAAATCTGAGGGAGTTTGGGAGTCAGAGAGGGAAGAGGAGAATAAGAGTGGCAGATGGAGGGAATGAATGACGGAGGTACTTCCAATGGCTCTCCAGAGAAACGAGGTGACACTTTGTGTTAAGACTAGCAGTCAAGAGCTGTCCCTGCCCGGTGATTCATGCTTTGATAAACCTTATTACTGCAACCGATAACACAGCACACCCACAAAATCCCACTCTCTATTTCTCCCCCTTTACTCCCCTCAAAGCACACCAATTCCACCACATATCCAACACTTTTTCTGCAGTGTTGCAGTCAGAAGATATCTACAGTATTCCCAAATGAAAGGCTTTTTAAATTTGTATCCAAAATGTGTGATTTTCTAAGATTTTTGAAAGACCTCCTGCTGGAGAAACATTGCCGTTAGAGATCAGAAACCATAATTAATGCTCATCTTATTGCAATATTTACAAAGTGAAAAATATATATATATTTCAAGTATTTGAAACTGCTGCAGAGAGAAATGAGGCTGGCATCTTTAATGTGACAGAGATGACTCATTATGGTGGACACACTAGTGCTGTACATGGAGAAGAAGGGTGGTCAAGCTCTGTATGAGACACAGTCAACAACACAGGGATTATCCTACGTGGACTAGTAATTGTATTATTTGGCCAGAGAACAGTACAAAGAGGGGATGTTGTGTTTCAGGCATCTTACTGTGTGGGTCTAGGATAAACTCAGTGAACTCAGAGAAGACTAGGGAAATGTCAGTATGCTTTTAGTAATTTCATGTGTGTGGCTATAAGGATGCCATGGTTGTCCATCAGTCACTGAAACGTTTCATGCATACCTTGGATCCCTATAATTGTGCAGAGGATGGTTTCCAATAATAATGACTTTTCCTCTTGAGCTGCTCATGCTGCAATCATGATGAAACTAGTTCTGTTGTTTCCAAACTGTTTTAGCTCTTGATGAAATACTGTGAAAAGCATTAGGTGGATGTTCATGGAATCACCTATTGAGTATCATGGTCCCCAGAGGTTGAACCATCATCGAATGTTTGGCCCAGCCCCCTTTTCATGAAACTTGGTGTAAGATTTTAGAATGGGCCAAAGAAAAACACATTACAGTTTGGAGAGTAGTGATACATAGAATAACAAAAATGTTGGTCACGTAATTTAATTTGAGAATGATTTAGGCCTAGTGAATGTATGATTTGAAAAGTATAAGCTGAATGTCAATGGAATTGTCAATAATTAATAATGGTCCTCATGACCTCTACAAGGAACATAATGTTTTCAGCTCAGTTTATCAGATTTTGGAAAAACTACCAGCCGGAAATTCATGACTTGGAAAACATTTTGGCATAGGCAAAGGAAGATGCATTACAATTTCAGCAGATAGATTAGGGCATAAACTAAAATGTATGCATTTTAATTGGGATGTGTATGTCAGTGTGAAAGGTGGATGTTGATTGTATATGCTGTTATTAATCATGGTCCAATTTCTTGTTAGCAGATTTTAGCATGAGCCCAGAAGGGAACCAATACATTACAATTTCAGGCAGAGTACACAATTTAATTATGTTACTGAATTTTATAAAAGATGTGTATATGACGAGGATCTGAGGAAGAGAGGAGGGCCAGAGAGAATATACTGTAAAAAGTATGTAAAGGTGGATATCAACGGAAATGTTAGTTATGGTCCTTAACAACCTACGCAAAGAACATTATATTTTCAGTTATGTTTGTCAGTCGGCAGTATTTTGAAAAGAATATTGGCCCAATTTTTGTGAAACTTGTTGGAAGAGTTTAGTATCGGCCAAGCAAGAACACATTATGATTTGGAACAGATGGATAGGTACATGAACCTAAATTATGAAAACATTATTTAACTGAGATGATCTGGTAAATGCTATTCTCAAATGAATTTGGATGTTTGTGGTTTAACCCAAGGGTTCCTTTGGCTAACAGCTGTGATAAGCTAGTCTTGATCACCTGCTATGTGTTTTTATGTGTGTACATATGTGTCTGAATCTACTTATTGGCTGCTGATGGTGGAGCCTCCATGGAGTGAGTGATGAGGTTTGGAGTGACAATAGGGGGGATGGTGTGAATGGCGGTGGTGAACGATGGAGGGGGGGAGGGTGTCTGAAGAATGGGGGCAGGTGCCTGAGGTCCAATCCCATCAACTGAGGCAATTGTGCGGAGCGAATACTGGAGTGAGGAGGTGGGGGTCGAGGATGAGTTTGCAAAGGAGAGAGAAGTAGAAGGACAGAGATGTGGAGACTGCAGTCCCATTACTAATACTAAACTATTATGAGGAGAAGAGATTTGGAATCACAGCAGTGAGGCATGGACTGATGGAGGACATCTTAGACCAATCTTTAACTTATAGTCTCCTATTGCTTATTCAAGTTAGAAGAGCATGTCTAGAATTTTCTTAAAATATACACAATATCAGGGATCTATTTCCACGTCTACAGCCACATTTATGTCAATATGGTAGGAAAGTCTGATGAAGAGACTAGAAACGTAAGCTTAAGAGGGGTGTTGTTTCTATCAAAGGGAGAAAATGAGAGGTTCTGTTCAAACTGCCAGAGTTGAAATGCCAATAGCTTTTACTGAGGTGAGCGTTTTACAGCAAATTGAGTGTAAATACGTCAATGGTGCCTTTTCAAACGGCCTCGGTATAGACAAGAACGTCAAAAAGTAAGCAAAACTGTTTCTCGTTTACAAAAACAAGAATATCTAATAATGTAATTACTACAATTTCACTTAGATGGTTATTAAGAAACCTGTAGTTAGATTCCACAAAATCCCATGTTTCAGTGACTATCGACTTCCTGTCTCATGCTATTCAACCTCTTGTGCAAATAACCAGCATTTCCACCAAACAATTATGAGGAATAATTGATAATGGAATCTGTAAATGATAGATCAGAGGTATCGTTTACGTATTCAACATTGATAAAATCTTGTTTATTCCCACCCCATCACTAAAACTGAATCAAAATCAGGTTCCTAAATTAATACTGTTTGAGATGTGATGTAATCCATCACTGAGTACATCTTGGGCCAGATTTCTGTCCATGGGAAGGCAAAGCATACCATTTGCAGCTGCAATCTGCATGAAATTAGCATCTGATTTACAAAGGCGTGAGCTAATTATGCAATCAGTGGCTGGGGCTGCTGTCTACATGTACTCTGTGAGTGAGGCACGGCTTAAAAGGTGCAGTTTAGTGATGGGATTTGTCGAAGATCGCCAAACTAATGAAATTATTCAAATTAGAGATGTAATGTACGGCAAAGGATAAAAAATGGAATTAATAACAGAAATGAAAAAGATTCATGCTGAAAAAAACTCAAAGCAGTAAACATAACCGTCTGAAATATACATTACACGGAAATAAAAATATGTGCTTCAGTTAGCTAAAGGTAATGCCATGACCCTGTTCTATTAGTACCTGAAAACTTTATTTCGTTTGATATTTGAATACTTCCTGTTTAGTAACAATCGACAGTATAAATTAATTTGGGTCTCAGTGCGTGAATAGTGGCTTTACCTCCTGAGCCAAAGTCACCCATGGGAATTGGTGGGGAAACCTGAGTTAAACCACCAAGACACAGATTTAAGCAAATATTATCAGATGTACTCTCCTTATTTTGCCAGCTAAGGGTCCACTTTAGTCTGCCTTATGCGAGAGTGAAGAAAAGATCAAGTTCACATTATTCATTCAAATCGTTTTGATTGCTGGCAGCAGGGGGTAGATGGTCAAAAAGAATAATTAAGTTAAAAAGGAAACTTGTTTTCTAGCTGCGTACGTGACGTCCAAAGACAAAACCTGTCAGCACTTCTGAGATCTGAGGCATGACCATGGGCATATACGCCTTTAAATCACAATACAGCTACATACTAGGGTTAGGGTTAAACTTCCTGACACAGCTCGGGGTTTTGACATGTTGCTGACGTCAATGGTTCTCTAGATGTCTGTTTTACTATCGCACTTTCACTGAATTAATGTACATGCAGGCCCAGCATTCTTGAATCCTTAAGTGGTTTCTCGTTTTTAAAACGACTGTAAAATAGTATAACAATATTATGAAATCATCTGCGGCATGTATCGCTTCCGCCAACAATCAAAAGACCTTTGACGATGTGTCTCCTGAATTCAAACTATTGCATCATTCCGACAGCTGCCATCTTGAGCATAAATAAGAAGTGATTGATGAAAGTGTTTTTGTTTTGTTTCATGTTCTGCACTGTTCTGCTGAAAGGTGTCTTTATAGCCTTATACCACTCTGCATGTCTGCCTGACACTTTGTATGTTTTAGCATAAAATTAGCTTTTCCATTTCTGATTCAGATCTTTTCATTACTCCAGCTACAGATATGGATGCAGTTGTTTTGGTCGGATTTTCTACGTAATTTCCTGCGAGCATTCATTGAGTAGTAAACAACCAGTCACTAGCATGTATACTCATGCGCACGCTGCATTGTTTGTATTTGAGTCCAGGCCTGCTCCAGGTCGTCCCCTGAGCCTGTCAATCATCAAGATTGGCGTCGCCTTATTGGCTATTATCTCTCCTGTCAGAAGAACGTCCGTGCCTCCACCTCTTCACATCAGTCTCTGTCAGTTGAAATGCAGCCTGTGGATAGAGCCATGGAGCATGAAGCTGCATGTTATCATTACCTTTACTGACATATGCTGTTTCAGCCCAAGTCTCCATAAACCAAAGTCACCACTTGGTCCATTGCTGGGAGAAAAGTATTTTTGATTAAAGTAGAGCCCACTAAACCTTTCTTCTTTTTTTTTCTACAACTGTTGTGTCCAATAGTTTATCACCTACCTAACTGTTGAGGTAACGTAGCGTCAATATGCTTTATAACCACTCTCCACCCACATGAGCAAAGTAAATAATACCTCCTTTTAACACCTTGTGATCACACATATTTTGGAGGTTGCGTTTTATTAAAATTACTCTATTTGATCTCTTTTTTTTATTTTCCCTGAAGGTTTATTACTTATGTTAACACAGTTTCTAAATTTGTAATGCCACTGGAGAGATATGAGAGCCAAAATTAAACATGTTTGCTATTACCACTGTGAGGTTGATGTGAAGGTCTTACATCATTTCCTACAAACTGAACAGCAAATATACTAAAGTATATATTGTTAAGATAAATGTTAACACTAAATGCCTCATAATAAACCGGATACCGCAATACACCCAGGTTTTAAGTATTTTGTTGTAGATAAATCCTATTTCTGTGGATGTATTTGTGGATGTAAATGGTCTGCAAAGGTTTGTGGATGTAAATGGTCTGCAAAGGTTTGTGGATTTAAATGGTCTGCAAAGGTTCAAATCTCAAAATTCCCTCCACAGGAGTTTCTCTCCCACACTCTCCTCCCTTGCCTGAGACGCCTCTATTGGATTCCTTTGTTTCTTCCGTAACATAGTGACATTGCTATGTAACACTTAAGCTTCTATTGGCTAGCACTTAAACACATTGTACATTATGTGCGGGTCATTTCAAAGATATTGACTAATCAGAACAGAGCTGGCCAACTAACCAATCAGAGCAAACATTGCCTGGTTTCAGACAGAGGGTGAAAAGAGGTACTGCAGCTCAGGTAAAAAATAAAGCACTTGGGAATATTAAAACTTGTCACAGTAGAGGAAGTAAATACAAATACAATGCTGAAAATGAGCATATACTATGTCTTCCTTAAGATATGCTTGGAGGAGGTTTATGGAACTTTGCAAAAGAGAAACTACATCCAGTTCTATAGAAACATTTCAAACTGAAATAAATTGATGGGAAAATTGGAAAATATGGGTAAAGCTAAATATTGTGTTTTTTGTAAAAATAAAAAAAAGGATTATACTGTAAAATATTATAATATAATTTAAGATTTCTTTTTTGAAATGTCACCTTTATTTGGATATTTAAACTAGAACACAGCAATTACAGTGTGGCTGTTCTAGGCAATTGACGAAAAAGTCAAAAGTGTAACTTTTCACTGAATGCAACGCAACTCCGGGCAGAAATTCTAATCTAACGAGAGCAGGAGAGAGTCCCTCGTCTGCACTTAGCGCAGATACCGAGGCCATTTAATATTTATTGTCTCTATAACTGACTCTCCTGTGTGCTGCCAGAACATTGAGCTGCGTGCAGGATGGCAACGGGTTAAAAGGGGAACAGCGGTGTCTTAAATGGGACAATGAAATAAACATGACTCACCATGAAAGAACCCTTAAAGCAAATGTCATATAGATGGCAGGCGAAGAGCATGGTGCCATAGCTGGTTAACACTGGGGTTGATCCTTTGACCTTGTATCAACAGCCAATCGCATCAAGGGCAATTTTTCTGATGAGGTGATAGGCAATTTGGTTACATTATTGTCCACAATAGGATGTGTTGCCTTTGAGAGACATGAGATAAGGTAAGACTACGAAAGGTAAAGTATGGTTTCTTTATCAGTATTATTTGCTAACACCAAGTAAGAATTGAGTACAATAATACAAGACAAGAGTTTGGCATAAAATTGCCGACATGTCTCGGTTAATTCAACACCGAGCTTACTGAAAATGAAGGAGAAAAATCCCACTGCTGTTGCTTTAAATCCAGCTGGAACCAGTCATAGCCTGTAGCCAAAACAATGTGACTCTCGCTCGGAGCTTGTAACACTATGTGCTTGTGTTAAAGTGTGTGCGGGCATTTACAACGCGGTTCTCCTCCAAGAGATAAGAGCAACGATGGATTACTCTCACCTTTCTCTAGCTTTCTCCTTTTTAACCTTTAACTGCAGGGCTTACTGCAAACTTTACACGTGATACTGTGTCTCAGATGCACTATACAGAGCGGAAATGTATATAAGAGGATACACAAACAGTAATCTTGGCGTATGCCGGGGACATACAGCCACACTAATCACACAGCACATCCTCCATCACGTGGCCACTGCATGCCTGGATGCTTCCCCCCCCCCCTTTTACATTTTCAATCTGCTCTTCCCATCCCTCTCATTCATTATGTCCCTTCCTTCCACTCCTTTTGTTGATAGTGTGCGTGGAGCTCCAGGGGATAGGAATGGTTTAAGCCCTCTTACTTGCTTCCCAAGCTTGGCATGGTTGAACCACACTCAGCAGCTCCAGCATTCCCCCAGCAGACAGGAAGCGTTCTAAAATTAGCAGAGGATCCGCAGCTTCCCCCGGGAGAAGCAGGGTCCAACAGACAGATTCATGGAATCACCTGAGTTAGATTTCTAGCATGTTTTTGGGGATGTGTGTAGTAATGCTCGACTTATCTAATCGCAACTGTGGTATTAACCTGTGCAAATACATAACCGTAAAAGGCTTCGCTTTAATCAAATGCAAAATGTGTCATTTCTTTGTGTTCAGTCTGTTATTTGGCACATGCACTGGGATCATAGTGCACTACCTTAGGGTTGAATGGGTAGGCTTTTAGTTTAACATGTTATAACTTTATTCTCTCTTCACGCAAAAAGGACATAATTGATGTTGTCAAGTCTAAACATAATGTTTCACACAACAATGTTGTGTAATGTACCACCCATTAAGAAAACGGGGGATCATTTTGTATGTTACTCACTTAATTTAAGTTTTTATTTATTTATATAAATGTTTGTTTTATTGTGAATTCAAAATACATTAAGTTCCCATGTTTGGATTGAGGAATACACATTTCAAAATGATCAGTATTACTATGAATTGACCATAACCAAGCCAAAATACACTACATTACAATTTGTTATAATGTCCACAATAAGGGCAATACCACATTTTTAATTAACTCAAGCAGCCATGTGTAAGCTTTTATCTGCACCTACCGAGCCACTATACATACCAAAATCATGCATGTGCACTGAGAAAATAAGGTGTTGATTTGTTTTTTAGAAAAAGATACGCTAGCTACTTTCCGAATCCTGTTAGTTTGCAAACAAATCAACTGATTGTGACAGCGTCATCTGATCGGCTCTCCTGATTGGCTCTCCTGATCGGCCTTTATAGAGAGCACGATCAAACTATTAAGAGTGAATATCGGCCGATAATGATCTGCGGCCGATCGAACGGAGCATCCCTAATAAAAAGCTTGAATATACCCTTCTAACAAAATAAATAAAAGCCCATGGAGAGCTGTGATGTTTTTTTTTCTTAAAGCATATCCAAGTAACAAGCATCATTTACCTACATTTGATTTATTTTGCTAACTTATAACTTAACTTATGAGGAAATATACCCCACTCCTAGTGAGGGGCCCAGCCCTTCAGATATTTTTCTGTGTGGCCCTCAGTGAAAAAAGTTTGGACACACCTGATTTAAAGTATCCTTCGATGATTTAAGGCAAATTCTGCAAAAATGTATCAATCCCTCCAAAATCCGGAACGGTATCGTAATTGAAGTATCTTTAAAAATAATCGTAACTAATGTTTTTTTCCAAATTGTGCAGCCATATCCACCAGGCAAAAGATATAATCAGCAAAAAATTAGGGACTTAATCAGTAAGAAAGAGGGCGAACGGATAAAAGAACATCCCTACGGTGAAAAGAAACAAACAGATTGAGGCAGGACTGAGATAGTTGCATACACATTTTAAAATGAAAATCAACTCAGGCATATGCAACTGGAAGAGTAAAACCTCACACATAGGCACGTTTCCGTCTAGCTTGGAAGTCAATAACATTATCCCCTCTCCATCTCGGCGACGGTTATTAGTCTGGAGAGCCAAACGGCCCTCTTCAATGACACTCTTGAGATGAAGGGATAAATCATCACTGAGAGGATGAGTGTGTGTGGAGGACTGACAGAGAATGGAAATGAGAATAGGAATTACAAAGACAGAAAAATACACACTCTGCACAGACTCAAATGTCGAGCCACTTCTGTGTTTTTGTTAAGTACAGATGATGTGAAGACAAGTCTCTCTGAACGCATGGACTGATGTTCAGCTTCACAAATCTAACTCTTTGTGAGCGCTGTACCCCTGAGTCTCTCATTTTCTCCCCTCCCTACTCTTTCCCTGTCACACTCACTCTCCATCTCACTCTCTTTTTCTTTATCAAATAGAGAAAAGGTGCCTTTATTTGCTCTGGTACTAAAAGCATCCCCTTTGTTACTTTCCTCCCCCCGCCTCTATCTCCCCCTCTCCACTTCCCCTTGCTCTGTGTCCACTGCAACCCTTTAAAATACAAGGAGAGGAACAAATGCCAGAAGGCATACTGCTAGTTGGATAAGTGAACACCTCATGGACTTATGTGACCTATTTTTATTGTGCTAAGGATGTTACATCAACACATTTGCTGGCCCTAGAAATCCTGGAAATGAAACTATTATTCGTGACATTTGTGGTAATTAAGCACATTTGAAATTTTATTCAAGTTTTTTGTTTCAAAATAGTCCCAGCCAAAAAAGTGGGAATAAAATTAAAATGCATTTTTGCTAAGAAATCAGTTTTAATGTCCTAGGGCCGGGGTATGTTTGTCGAAATTGTACAACATTTTTTTGCAATGATAAATCCCCCACATGTTCTTAAGAGAGCGTTTTGGTGCCAACGCATGATGTCATTACTGGTCATTTGATTGATGCCATAGCTGTGTGGGCGTGTACTAAAAATAGTTTGTTATATCACCTCAGTTTCAGCCGGCGAGCAGCGCTGGCACATTTCCAGCTGGCTGTTAGCCTGTGCAAAGGACTATGTTGAGTTTTGACAGTCTGGTCATTTGCCCTCCCCACAACCAGCCCACTAAAGAGAAACAGCTTACACTAGCTAAACCCCCTCCTGCCTTCTAAAGGATGGCGGAAAGGAAATACATCACAAAATGTGTGGGAGCTGCCAATGACTCAGCAAGTTTTGAAATACCGTGAAGGAAAAATAACACCTAGTGGGAGTCATTGCCAACTTTATCAGTTAGCCTAGCTTTCTAGCTTTCACTTTCCAGTTGGAATATAAACTTATACAACAACAAAATTGGTGCTACTAATGCTGAAATGAACAGTCTCTCAGGAACAATGGTCAATAAAAAGCACTTTGATCATTATTAGTTAAAGTAAAAAAAGAATGTTCTATGATTAGCCTTTGAAGTTTCATTACTCCAGTAAGTAGCCAGAGCCCTAAAGCTGAACCATTGTTCAAACAGATTCGTCCAAAAACACTTTTTAAGCACTTTTTGTGTGGAAATTAGCAAAATAGAGGATGTGTTATTGTAGTTACAAAGAAAGTTACAAACCAAAACCAAAAGAAAGTAATATTCTTTGTGAACGCAACAATCATGTGTGATCCAATATACGCAATTTCTGTGTGACAGCTGGCTATACGGTAGAGTGTTCAGCTTCACACTGCAGGATATCACTCCAAATGTCTATTTCTGGAGTCTGTATAAGTGTGTGTGTGAGTGTGCATATGTGTATGACTAGTTGAAGCTGGTGTTGAGTGCGACTGTTGCGCTACACCAGAGGCGGCTCCATATGGACGATGGGCTGAAGCCCAGGTGGGTCGTTTAAGAGAGGTTTGTGTGTGTGTGTGTGTGTGTGTGTGTGTGTGTGTGTGTGTGTGTGTGTGTGTGTGTGTGTGTGTGTGTGTGTGTGTGTGTGTGTGTGTGGTGGAGTCACCAAATCAGGCAATGTTGCGAAAACGCCTCCCGTTCATTTCAATGTGGGAAGTGGGAAACTCAGGATTGAAGGACTGATCGCCACCAATGTTGAACTTTCCGGAACTGTACAATCCTTCAATGAGGGGTACGAAGATGTTGTGCAGTCACATGGCTTTCTCAATGCCAAATTCGGTGTGAATGCAGCATAAGACTGAGGCTGTACAAGAAGTAACAGCTTTATTGTATCTCAACTGTAATATTTGTTCTTTTATGTTTAGTTCAGTAAGGATAAGACCTTTAGAGTCATTGTATACCTTAATTGTTTCTAGAAACACGATGACCTTTGCGGCATTGTACCTCAACTTCTCCCTCACTTCACTGATTTTTAATTGGCTGCCATGCCACAGAGGCCATGCGACGATAGAACTCTGAGTACATAACCACGCACAGGTCCATCGTTTCATTATCTCCGTAATGGCGATGATGATGACGGCGATGATGATTGCGCCAGTCTATTTAAGTGTCCCTGCGGAGTTATGAGAAGGAGCCAGCGAAGAGGAACTAATTTACACTGAGAATAATTTACGCTGGCCAAGGATGACGACAGAAACAAAATACAACAGGAGGAACAAAGAGACAAAACCATAAAGTGCTGCTGCTATACCTCAGAGGGGCTTTCTGGAGTATTACAATGAGCTCATGAAATCGCCATTAGAGGGAACACTGAGCTGTGTGATGAGTGTTTATTGCACGTTTGAGTATACGTGTGTCTTTGGAGTTTAGACGAAACACTGTGTGCTGTATCTGAAACTTTAATGAGCTATGTTATGGGATGAATAGAGGGGAACTGAACTGCCACGAAGAACATGGTGGATTTGTAATTATTCATGGTTACAAATATAATCTGATGTGGCAGAGGAATCGGGAGGCAGTGGCTCCACAATACACTCTAGCAAGCTGGCTATCTCTACTTCAGCTTTTAATTCACTGCAGAGATAAACGATCTGCAAACTACAGAAAAACATTGCACATAACAAAACTTCAACTTTAAAGGATGAAGCCCCCAAAATGGGGATGTGACGAAGTATGCTCAGACTCCGTGCTTTGAACTATCTGTGGAGGATTGGGCACAAAAAGATGAAGTACATCATTCACCCACTAACAAAGACACATATTCCCTAAAGATAAACTCTCGCACACCACACCAAGGATGACCTCACCAGCAGAGAAAGAAACTGGCGGAAATCAGCAATCCATTAAGAAAGAGCTCCAGAGGTTGATTCCTATTTTTGCACTTCACAGTGGAGGACATGCAGAGCGGAACACCACATAAACGCTTATTAGGCTGTAAATTTAGTCCGGCAATTCATAAAAGATGACCTCAAACCAGGCGACAGCTGGGCATAACGAATGAGGAATACTGAGGTCGGGAGCTTTGGAAGAAATCTACGATATGAGTGCGTTTGCCAGTGCATGTGCATATGAATGGAGCTCCTTTATATGAAATTCAGTTTCAATTTATGATCCATTATCTAGTAATAAGTGCCATACGCTCCCCTCCTTCCCTGTGAATCAACAGCAAGGGGAGTGCGAAGGAGACGGGAAAGGGCATTTAGAAGTCAGCCACACAGCTACACAATGTGCCGATTAGAACGGTTACGGTCTCTGGTGTTGCATTTAGCAAACACCCACAGAAGTATGGCCAAGAGGGTTCATCCAGCAGTCACATCGGGATCGCGTCATGGTCATCCCTCCCCCCTCTGGATTGCTTCATGTATGATCTTGCTCTGTATAAAACATGCATCTTTTTAATGCATCCAAGAAGAGTGTTTCATCTGGTTCCAACCACCCACTTGGAGCAAGGGTATTTAAACATGGAGATCATAGGCAGTTTGCACTCAGGAGACATAGCCTCCAAATGGAAGGTTGGTGGTTTGTTTCTCAGCCAATGCAGTCAACATGTCGATGTGTCCTTCACAAGACGCTTTACCCCAACTCCTCGTAATTAAAGAAGGACTGAACGCCACCGTTATGACCTTTCCAGAACTCGACAATCCTTCATATATACAAATGTGTGCATATATAAATGCAGCCTAAAAGTGAGTGTGATGACTATTGCCACTCAATATCATCGAGGGATTGACTAACTGGACGCATGTAATCTCCATTAACGACAAAGTTTTAGCTTTTTCAAGACCATTTATTTCCAAAGAAAACAACAGTGAGGTTTAACTATAACTACAACTATATTGTCCCTAAACCAAAGTGCTGTTACAATATGAGCTATATTTAGTACCTAAATTGTTTCTAGAAACATGATTACCGTTGCTTCATTGGACTTTAACTTGTCCCTAACCTTACAGCTAAATAATTTACCCCTAATTGCTCACAGTTGCATTGACAACAATGTTTGAGTGTGACTGAATATTAGCCTAGTTGGCACCTGATCTCTTGTCTCTATGAAAAGGTCTGAATATCTGAATGCTGCCTTGCAATTTGTAAGACTGGATAAATGCTATGTAAGTGCAAGCTTCAGTAGCTTATGAGCTGGAAGGGTGACTTGTTAGCTGTTTCTAGCTTCACTTTTGGTTCACCCAAAGAGTCATTCCTGCAGTGTCCATGACCTCGCCTCTTACTTGCTCATCAGTAAGACTTCAAGGGAAGCTGTCCTTTAGGATGGGACTGAATTCAACCCACACCCGCCACCCAGATATTGTGCGGGATGGGTCCCTGTCAGCAGTCTCACTGCTCCCTGCCTGTCACGGTAATATGGCTTCTAGAAAACAACCCAATCCACTCATTTTTTTTACACTTAAGTAGAGGAGGTAGCTGTCTGACAGTTTTTAGACATTGTCTCTAACAATTTGTTTCTGTCACCGGGATGATTCAGATGCAAAGTGAACAGCATTTTCCAAACCAAAATACAGCTGCCTAGGTGTGAAACAAAATATGGTTTGTAGCCTTCGAGAGAAGAGTACATGAACACCACTAAAAAACAGTAGAAGGGGGAGAAGTTGCCATTTTATGTTGACTTCATATAGTATGTGTATCACATTGAACGTTATCTATTTGACAGAAACAGCTAGAATATGCCGTACAGTATACATGTTATCTTCATCGTACTTTATGCATTTCGGAAATCCCTTAAAACTGTATATATGTTGTACTATATATGTCTGGGGAGAGTTTTATGAAATCAAGTTTTTTGCAGTGAGTCAGCTGTTTTTTATAGGGATTACCACTATAGGTTTGGGTTGAGCGTTTCCTGATAGCATATGCATGCATTTGCAGTATGCTGAGATGCCAAAAAGGATGAATCTGTGTAAAATATAACTTAAACCTGGAGCCAAGAGCAAAATGTTTTGAAAAAAAGAGAAAAAGTAATCTTTCATTCTTTATTCCTTCCTAATTTCATTGCATTTGATGGATTATAGGAGCAGCAATCCAAAATAGTAGCTGACGTCCTGGAGCACATTAACATTTATAGCAGAACCAGCCTTTCTTTGTTACAGTGAAATATTCCAGATCTGAAAACTACATATATCATGTGCAGGATATTGCCGGCACACGCATGCATATGGAGCATAAGCATGCAATCTGGAGAGAGGATTATGCGTTTATACGTGTGTGTAAACATGAGTTAAACACACATGCACACATTTATGTTTGTGTGTATGAGACGTTTTCACCACGCATCGGTGGTACACAGGAAAGAATGGTCTCTGTGCCCTTTCTTTTGTTGTCAAAACACACGTTTAACCTCACAGAAAGATTATCGGGCAACAGCAAAGATCGGAGGGAAAATGGCTGCTGCTGGAAATGTAAAAAAAAAAAAAGAAGTGCTGTGTAATTTGCACAGATTCTTGCACAGCGCGACAATGAACATGAGGGTCTTATTCAGGGCTAAAGAGCTAATCACAGCATTTTCCTGAGCAAACAGGAGCAGTTTAAAAACACTGCCCGGAAAAGAAAAAGCAAAGAGGGAAAATCAAATAGTGGCTAAACCAACAAACTTGAAACAAGTGGTGTCATGAATATTCCCCGCTAGCCCCCGAGGGCACCGCTACATTCTGCATATTGTAGTCTTTTTTTTTTCCTCTCGCTCCCCGCTTTTTTCTACGGCTTGACTTCAAAGGCTACCTCTCTTGCACAATAGAAGTCAGGTGAAGAGGAGGAGGGGAGGGAGGGAGGGAGGGAGGGAATAAAGCACACAATCTGCTGAGTGAGTGCCATATCACACATCTCTCACTCTTTTATGTGTTAATCATCACAGCAGCGGAGTGGAGACCAATGAAAATGGAATGAAGATTTAGGTCATGGGAAGTGACTGACACACACACACACACACACACACACACACACACACACACACACACACACACACACACACACACACACACACACACACACACACACACACACACACACACACACACACACACACACACACACACACACACACACACACACACACACACACACACACACACACACACACACACACACACACACACACCTCCTTGACATCTGCTTGCTCCTTCATTTGAATTTGCTTCTGCTATTATCGCGGAATGTTAGGGGGCACGTGCCACATGAAAAGATAACGTTCTGACCTTTCATGCTCAATCAGGAAATACGGCGATGGCGATGAACTGGGCACCTCCCCGGAGACTCAACGTGTGATTCTTTGAAACCCCAGAGGAACAGAGCCGTGCGGTGATGATGTCTCTTTTAGGCCCGACAAGAAGTTATTATTGCGAGGGCTCCCTTCTACTAAAACCAATGGGATTTTTTCATTGGCTTTTCAAGCTCCTCCAATAATGCAATATATTATAAGTAAGATATAAGATAAAATAAGAAAAAAATAGTCCAAAATGAAACAGTAGTTTAAGTAAGAGTAACATTTTGCAGGTTATGTTGCTAGACCAGTCTAAAAGTAGTGCAGATGAAGTTTATACATGTTAGAAAATAAATAAACATAAGCTAAATTATGCATGGAATGTTGAAAGTGACCAACCAATGCAGGATCCTATGTACATGTATATATAATTAAATATGCAATAACAAAATGAATATTAAAGATTAAATATTAAACACTGAAGTACAATTAAATACTGTTAGTTTGCTAATGGAATATTGCAGGAATAAGATTTGATAATCTCCACATATAACCCACTTTTATAAGAGTTGAAGCATAAATGTAATCGCCAAAAGCTCAAAGCTAATGTTATAAACTATAAAACGACTACATCAAGGTATGTTTACTGCAGGTTTGGTTTAGATGGATAATCCCTAAATATGACCACGACTCTTATAATAGTTGAATGGGTAGCTTTAGGATATAAACAAACTACATCACGGTTGCATGACTTCAACACCACTAAGCTAACAGCTAACCTGTATCGGGTGTAATGACGTTTAGCAGTCTAATTTAGCGATTTTGTTAGCAATCGTTTTTGAAGAAAAATAAGAGCTTCAGAAGTTCAGCAGTGGCGTGTTTACTGATGGATTATATGCAATTGAAACAAAATGTGCAAATTAATTTGAAAGGGTGTGAAACTACTGAACTCTATCAGGTATCTTACCAAAAACAATTGACTTTGAGATGAAAATGCTAACTTATTTCCCTGCTAAGGACTCATTCCTGCACCACTCTATAACTATGTGGGCTGAGTTTATTACCCCCTAGGGCAGGGTCCCTACAGGATCATAAAGTAAAGCAGGTGACACTTGGGAGGGGTGAGGAAAGATGGAGAAAGAGACCAAGACCTCTCGGGGAGAGGCCAGCTTTGATATACAGTAGCAAGAAGGACCTCTCTTTTACAACAAAAAAAAGTGATAATGAGAAATATAGAAAAAGGCCAGGCTTTAGTCTGGCAGGCAGAGAGCTCTATCAGGGCCAAGCCACACATCTATCAGCGAAAGGCACTAAGGCTATTGGGGATAAAGCATGGAGGCATGAAGTGAGGCTATTTCCGCAGGGAATCTTTGGAGAGGCCAGGCCCAACCTGCTGCTGAAGCCCAGCATTGAGAGGTCTCTCTGGGGGACTGCAGAGGATAAGAGGCCCCGGCGGAAGAACTCTCACGTCAGCACTTCAATCACGCCTAATCCCTGCTTAGTACACCCACTGCTATGGCAAGAGAGAGAGGGAGAGAGGGAGAGGAGCAGGGAGTGGAAATGTTGAGAAGTAAGGCTAAGAGAAAGAAAGATGAAGAGAAACAGAGGGAAGATAAAAGCGATGAGGAGAGGAAAAAAGATTAGGAGAAAGGATGAGATGAGAGACAAAGGGGCGGGAAATTGCCAAAGGAACCATCAAAGGTGAGCAAGTGGAGACAGTGTGTGAAAAAGAGAGCAGGGGCGCAAAGCCGGGCGAGTTCAAAGCATCTGACACAAATGTACTTGTGTCATTTCAAATGTAAGAATGAATCAGAAAACTGAAGCGATGTAAGGAATGCTTACGGTCATCAATATGTCTGTGATAGAAAAAATGATCTTGGGGTTGCACCATTTGGAAAATATTATAATTGCAATAACTTTGACTATATTGTTAATGCGATATGACTCGCAATATTATAGGGAATTATCATTTTTAGAACATTACTGAATATACTACTGAAAAATACATTCAAATGATAATGGTGTGATTTTTTAGGAGGAAAGCTATCAAAAAGATGTTTTTTATAGATTACATTTTAAGTATTTAGGGTTCTCCCTTTCCCTTTAGTGTGTTCTATAGGTTTTTGTGCATGTAAATGGTCTGCAAGATTCAAATCCTTGTGTTCCCTCCAGTGGGGGTTTCTCTCCCAAACACTCCCCTTGAACACCTTCATTTTACTCCTTTGTTTACTTCCTTTACATAGTGAAATCACTATGTAAGACTCACACCTGTATTGGCTTGCGCATTGCACTGTTTGTGATATAGTGTAAGGGGCAGGACATCTCTAAGCGGTTCACCAATCACTACGGAGATGGCCAGCTAACCAGTCAGAGCAGACTGGGCTCCGGTTTCAGACAGAGGGTGAAAAGAGGTGCTGCAGCTCAGGCAGTATGAGAAAAATAAAGAGCTTTTTGAACATCAAAGCATGTAGTCAGACAAGTACGGAACTTCTCTGAAGCACTATAATGCTTCATTTAGATATTCACATATATTGTCCCTGCACAATTACTGCAATTTGTATTTTGCATTAGTCTATATTCAGATTTTCTAAAATATAGATTAATTTTAGCACTGTGAAAAATGTTGAGCTATAAATGAATAATCTTGAATGACGTGGTGCTCAGTTCACATACATTTAAGGCACCTCGGGTCCATTTTAGGCGAGGTAAAATTGGAAATGCTCTGTTTTTTATCAAGAAAGAAAAAGTCACTGCCACACCACCAGTGTGTTCCACTTGTCAGACAAATTACATGTTCCCGCTGTACTGGTCTTTTTCTGAGAATTCTTGTGTTGTTCAACAGTGGGTAGGATTATCCCCCCAAAAAAGAAATAAGGCAAAGTGATACAATCTCTTTGCAGATGTTTAAAAAAAACAAAAAACAGAGACACATCTGAAAATAGAAGTAGGGGAGACTTGAGGATACAGGGGCCATGACGGAGGGATGAAAATCTGCTGCTGACCCGCGTGCCACCGCAGCCAACATCTAAACCTAATCATGCATATATGTACGGTACGTGTGTTTCTGTATATTTTCGTGTGCTTTTGTAACATGCATTTATTTGTGTGTGATTGTGTGGATGGAGGGATGCAGCGGCAAGAGAGGAGAGGAAAGAGGGATGTAGATGAAGCAGATGGACAAGGGGAGATCAGTGAAAGAGGATTACGGCACGTCAAACCATCATCGTACTCATAAAATCAGTCCACCCACACTGCTACAGAGGCAATGTAGAGCAGGGATAATTTAAGGGCCCCACGGTCTATCTGCCTCTTTTACTCCACATAGTAAACTACTGTGGAGAGGGAATGGACAGAAGAGACAGTTTAAATTAAGTGCAGGGGATTCTACAAGAAAGGGCGATGAGAGTGTGTCAAGATAAATTGTAAAGGGCGATTGTGGCGGAAAGCTGTGAGGGGATTTCTAGACGGGAGGGCAAAGGCTGTGTACTGTATGTAAGTCACAAAAACAAGCACTGGGGACAGACATAAGCGTTTAAGTGTGTGTGTGTGTGTGGGGGGGGGGGGAATGAAGCACTGCACGTCCCAGAAATGTACCTGAAGAGAGCTTTAGGCTTCCCTCTGACATTTGATTTTCACCAGCATGATTAGTAGCCCGCAGTCAATGATCACAAGTGTGTACGTTTTACATTAACTGAAAATCAGGAAGGATCAAAGCTGCTTTTACCGTTTACATGATTTGTACCTTCCGAGCTGCCGCTTGTTACTTGCAAATTTTTTCCCAGCAGCACATTTCCCACGGTTAGAGACATATGCTAACATCCTCCAAGCTGCTTAAAGAGAAAAATAGGCCACCTTTAAAGCAACATTTCAAAAGTGCTCTCAGTATCAGTGATCTTTACTGCAATATGACCAACTAGAAAAGTGTATAAATGTGTTCTTTAATAAAATTAAACTTCAACTGCATCTCCAAGATATCAATAATAATGATCAAGTCTACTGCTGCGCAATGACTTTTATTTGAGTTTTTCTGTCGCTCTAGTTTCTTGTTTAAAATGATTTTGTTAGGTCTTACGTTTTATCACTGATGTTTTGTTTTTATTTTTTTATTGATTTATTCATTTTTATATTCGATATATTCGGATATTTGGATTGTAACCTGTTGTTGCTAGCATCCAAGTATGTTGCATAATAGAGAATGTGTCACTTCAGCACCATGGTCAGCACCGGGTCTAAACAGCCGACAAGCACTTCTAACAGTGTACCAGCCCTTTAATGATCTCTCACTGAGCTCTGTTCAGAGTTTCAGCACCATGGAGAGGTCCTCGCTCTGCCTGTTCCTGGATCATAAAGTACTTACTATTGCATTTTATAAACTATTGATAGAATATTGCTCTGTGTTGGAATTCTACAGACACTGGAATGACTGCCATACATGTAGAGATGAAGATTTAAGAAAAATGTGGAGTGGTCTCTTATTTTTTTTCCGGAGCTGTATGTAAAACATTGTATTTAATGATGGAGAAAGATGGTGGTTTATTTAGATGATATGGCAACAAGGCTAGGTGTCCAGAGCTATGCTAGTGGCGGATTAGTGTAGTCTTTCTTTAGGGCAAATACTTATTATAGCATGCTAACAATGCTGTATATATACAGTATGTAAAGTGAACCTTTTCATCAACTTTTGTAAAGCGTTTAAATGTTATCATATGCTAATAAACACAAAGTAAATATTATGCTGAGGGTAATGGCATTATGTTTTGCAGTTATCTGATCATGAATTCCCATTATCGACTTTAAAATTCTAACCTGAGGATGGCGTTTGATGGAGATCACCTTGGTTAATAAAATTCATAATGCATATCTGAACCAAATTCCATGAAATTACTGGCATAGTTTTTGAGTGATTACTCAAAAGCACCAAGAAACAAATCAAGGAATCCCCAGCATCAGTAGTCTTCATCCTCTGGAGACCATTAATGTTTTCAATCACAATCCATCAAATAATGGTTGAGATATTTAATTCTGGACCGAACTAACATTTCTTCCAATAGAGAAATGATCGTTTGTTCCAGAATATGAATACATCCCGGAATATGTAGTAAGAGTTGAATAGCCCCACTTGCAACAATATAGGCCTTGCAATGACTAAAAGCATGTTAATAAAAGGGAGCAAAAAATGAGCCTTAAAGCAAGAGCATAAATGAATCTGCAGTTACGTATGTAGTTATGTCATATGAGCGCCGACAGTACAGACAACGTTTTCTTTTTCCTGTATGTGGTCTAAAGAGGTGAGTGCTGGCAGACCCTTCCCCCAGAGAGAAGGTTTCATCTTCTCTTGGAAGGCCTGCCCAGACAGAAGCATTCCTGGCTCAATGGTCAATTATGTAAACGCTCTGATCCCACTCCACTTGCTAACCTGACTGCCCCTGAACGAAACTAAATAAAACAGGGTAAACAGCATTTTTAAAAGTAAGAATGACGAAGAATTTATCAGTTTTTTTTTTAAACGATTTTTGTTGCGTCACATGCATTTACGCAACTCCCGTCATTGGTGCCATCCCTATGTGGCTGCACTCATTGATTTCCCCAGAAACTACCCTCCGAAATGCCGCGTCACGCTCAAAATGGCCAATGATCAAGGCCATCTGTGGTGGGCGGGCGCCACGCTAACACCCTGGAACGGAATGGATGGTGCATTCCAGGTCCATCTGTGCCTGTACATACAGATATGTACACAGGGGGAGGTGCAGGGACATGCCTGTGTACTCACATGTACTGTATGCATGTACACAGCCAAAAAGTCACAAAGAAACTGAGATAAACACTCAAATACAAATAGGACACCGGAGAGACAGAGAGGCTCTCTGATTCCCTTTTTCAATAAACCAACACTTCATGTCCCTGGCAGAGTTTCTCAGTAGATACACCCTCCTGCGTATCCAAAACAGCAAGAGAGCAGGAGGATATTAATTAGCACAGCACTAAACAGTCACGTCCATTAAAACACCGGATTTGCCCGGTGTTAGATGAGGTCAGTAAAAATGAACACATTATTTGGCCTCGGAGAAGTCAGATTGCTTCAACAGATTTGAAAAAAAGTGTTCAAGTGCATGCCACATTAATAGTCATGTTGGAAATGCCATTACTGGATTTGGAATTGTGGCTCACTGAGAAGATTTGAGTCACAATTACATGACCTTGAGGCAATTATGTTGTCTTGAAGGTTGTGCATTTCGCCTCTGACAAATGAGTTAATGACTATAATGT
This sequence comes from Eleginops maclovinus, assembly GCF_036324505.1. Classification (NCBI taxonomy): domain Eukaryota; kingdom Metazoa; phylum Chordata; class Actinopteri; order Perciformes; family Eleginopidae; genus Eleginops; species Eleginops maclovinus. Next base: position 15,226,908 of record NC_086363.1, on the reverse strand, counting down.
GAACATGTCGGATCAGAGAAAAAGCAGGTGGAAGCGGGAATATACCTACACCTTCTCCTAAACTCCAGGCCATCACCATGTCTCCATTATTTATGTAGCCGTGGGCATTTAGAGTCCATTATGCACAAGGGTCAAGGTGCTGGAAGATGTTTTATATGAGTGACATAATAGCTCCAACGCTCCCGGGCAAAGAGGGACGGGAGAATTATGCAGCTTTCAAAAGAGCCATTTGTCATCCTGTTTTTTTCCCGCTTTTTATTTGGCCCTCTCTGGCGTGTCTGTTTGTTTATTTGCTTCATTTTTAATGTATTTTTTGCTCCTCTGTACTAAAGAGAAGATGAATCCATTTTATGCTTTAGAGTGTGGGAAAAATTCCAACAACAAACGTTTTACAGCCCCCCCCTCGTCACGGCAGCTAAGCTATTTTTTGCTAAGGGGAGTTGGGGGGGGGGGGAGGCAAGTGCAAACGCATTGATGTTTGGCTGCTGGTGGTGATTGCGAAGATGGGGAGAGATAAATGGCTTTGTTCTTTACAGACTCGCGGCACTACAAAATCCTTTTAATGTTTTACCCTCCACCCCCCCTTAAATACAAACATATGCTGAGGTCCTCATTATAGCACGTACGCAATGACAACGCACATATGGATACATGCAGGAGGCATCTACTCCCTTTAACACACGAAGAAAGAGCACCGTTTACGGTGGAAATTGTGCAAAGAGAGTAGGGTTAATGGACATCATTTATAATCAAAATGACAACCAGATCCACACTGAAAGAGAGCGAGGAAGCAAAGACAGCTTAAAATGAAGAATGGGAGATGAGATTGGAGAGGGACTGTTGGCTACTGGGAGGCTGCGACTCCCCGTAGCATCTGGGTGAAGTGCATTAAGAACCGGGCCTGTTGCGGAGAGACTTCCTGAGAGACTGGAGACGGCTCCAAGGTCACAGCTCGTCCCAGAGTTCAGCGACGGATTGATAATGATGAAGATGACGGTACAACGATGATAGATGATGGCAGACGCTCATATTTTTTTGCTGCTTTGCACTGCGTATATCTCGATAGAACATGATCATATCGAGTCAATGGCCGGACACCAAAAAGGAAACGAAGCAAGCGCTGCGACAAGGCGTACATTAGAAAGACGTTTCATATATCATTACCCACACATACTATTATCCAACATGGCAGCATCCAGGTGTTACATTAAAGCTCACTGTACTTCATATATAATATTAATGTAACAGACAGCTAAGGAGAAAGAAAAGCACCAGGAAATGACGCTACGCGCAGCTAATTTCCCCTTTTTTTTTTAATAACACAATGAGTAATTGTTGATAATGGTTGTTAATGACTATCTGCTAACCGTATCTAATTTATTTCCCCTCCACTCTCGCACAACAATATCCGCTTACAGCCACTAAAGCATGATTAATGGTTTGAGCCATCGCAGCATGACCCCAAGGGAAGGTAATGTCAGAAATGTTGGATATATTGCCACGAACTTATAGTATCGAGTAGAGGTTTGTGAATGGCTATGACAAAAGAAGCATTTGGAACACTTTGGATTTCTCGTGTTATAGTTATTAGGTAAGGGATAATGAGCAGGGAGGCGGCCTTTTATGAGAAAAGAACAACGGGGTGATCAGGATCCGACACAAAGCGGAGGGATCTTTCATTCCCTTGCACCATTTTTATTTTCTTTACTGGACACAGTTTAGCTACATGAATCCAAAGTTTCGTGATCTCAATAAATATAAAAATTAATATTCAAAAATAATTCTGTGGTGTTTTCTGAGGGAGAAAACGTTTGTTGATGTCAAATTGACCAGAATGAATTATGCGGATTGATATACCTGCAAATAGTCCCTTTATTTTCCTTAGCAACAGTCTGTCCTCCTTAGAAGCAGTCTGTTAACATAAACTAACAACCTCTGGAATGTCCAAATTGACCAATCCGAATAGAGTATTCAATCAATCATCAATCAATAAGCACAGTTGCGTAATATCATTTGCCTCTCACACATTAACTGGGATTATGTCACGCTGATGTCATCAGGGTAATCTCCGCTTGGACTTAAAAGACAACAAAGTAACAGAAAGCAGTTGTGGAGTAAACAAGAGGATTAACAGGGTGTTTAAACACATGGTGGTCAATTGTAATGAACGTTGGATGCAGTTATCACATTGGAAAAGCCCAAGAATCTGAATATACTGTCAAATAATTATTACTTAAAAGTATAAACACATTTAATTTAAATTAAAACTAAAACAAATATTGGAAACTGTCAATAAGTTTAATGCATAAAGTAGCGGGAGCTCAATATCTTTTAGTAAATGCTAAATGTTAACGGCTCTTAATTAGAGTGTCTATTAATTCAAAACCAACTCTACTGCTTCAGGGCCAGACATCATTTGCGCTTAATACATTCCTATAAATAAAGATATAAAGATTTAAAGAAAATTCCTATACTTAGGAGAGAGCTCAATATATTTAAGAAATGCAGATTCCTGCTAATTCCCTTGCAGTTGAAGCATTTATTAAAGGTGTCTTTTTCAGTTCAGACACTGTTTTTCTTCATTTAAAAATTGTGTAAAGTAAGATACAATGGCACCCTTTCTGGCGATTTAGTCTTATCTAATAATGTTCTCATCAATTCTTCATTTTCCCTTGGTCCCTGTGACCCATTCTTTCCCCATTTTCTGTCCCCCCCTGCCCCCTATCTCACCGTGTGAACTGTATGTGTCAGAGATGATTTACACAATCGCAGAGAGAAATAACGTTCCCTCACAATCATTAATCTTCTCTTTTTAACAATGGCCGACGTGCAGGGTTTATGAGAGAGTTAGGGGACTATAATAGTGTGGCGCTGGTCCTACATGAATGAGAGTATCCATAAAGGCCTGTCAGATTAGGTGTGCCGATTCCTCAGTCTGAATTTATTATTATTATGAGCCGCGGACTGCTGGTAAATACTGCCTGAATGCAGATGAGGGGCGCGACGCCGAGATGTCAGAGCATATCACACTCCATTAAGTCCCACCCCGGAGTGTGAGAGTGTGTGTGTGGTGGGGTAATTTTATCTGTTCATGAACATGTGGAGGAAGAGATGTCGTGCTGATAGTATGTGTGTTGCTGGCGGAAAGTGTGTGAAAAATTCTATCATGATGTTCTTCCCACAATCTCGTGACACTTAGACAGCTCGGCATCCTCTTCAGAGGTGATTTCATATCCGACTCTCTCACAGATGTGGGCATAGGTATTTCTGAAGTTACAAGTTTTTCTCCCCCGGTTTCTACTTTATACACCACGTCTATTAGCATGACTTTGAGTGCACCTTTGTACTGTATATGAGCATCTACAAAGCAAACAAAGACCCGGAGCTACTCAAATGCAGCTCATATCTTCTCTCGAGCTCCCTGCCATGCTTCTTTTCTCTTGATCTTCACTCCCCGTTTGCTTTCTCTCTTACGCTTGCTGTTAATATTTTTCCCGCTCAATGCTTCCGTCAATTTGCTGTTTCCGTCTTACTTTCTCTTTCCGTTTTCCTCTACATCCATCTTTAGTATGCCCTGTTTCAAGAGACACCTGTGGTGCAAACTGCACTCTTATAAGATTTTGAAAAAGCCACACGGTAAAAGTGCCGGTTAAATGACTGAAAAGAAAAAGGCGACAGGAAGATAGATAGGAGAGGAGCGGAGGGGGAGCCTGAATGCAAGAAAAAAAAATATTGACTTTTTATACCGTTCAATGATGAGTCAATGTTTGAAGTTTGAAGGAAGTTTTGCCAGAAAGCTTAGACGTTCAGGAGTATCGACTGCACAGAGAAATGGCTGAGAGGACTACAAATGAGGGGTGAGAAGACGTTGATGATGTGATATTTCAGATGAATACACAACATATAAAACGTTAATGGCTCTCCATTGCTAGAAAATAAGATGATGATCTCTTATTGATGTGTAATGGTGTGAAAACCATTGATATTTCTTCACCAAATTGAATAATACAGGTATGTATAGAATTACACACTGTATATGTTCAGTCCAGATGCTGATCGTTTTAGCTCTAAATTCCCCTCCACTCCACAAAAAACTGAAAATAAAAAACCTTGTTATTCTTTTATTTCCAGTTGTCACAAAATCTATACAGCCTAAAACGCTAACATTAGGCAAACAGCATAATACGTTTTCTAAGGAGCCCGCCTGTTAAAAGTGTATGAACTTGGTTTTTGCTTTGTGCAGCAGAACTATGCATTGAATAACTGCGTAAATACTTAGTATCATAGTAACCGTTTCCCTGCATAAATGCTTGATAGTATCCCTACATAAATACACAAACGTAATGTATTCCCAGTAAAGGTTAACACCAATATAAACAGAGAAGCTATCTAGAAGATTTATTCCAAAGAGTTAATAGTCCTAAAACCTGGAAACTGGTCAGCATTTTTGCACTTCCCGTTGCCTCGTCTTGAAGTCAATGGGATTTAATGAATGGGTTTTTGGTAAGATGCCAGTAAAGATATGTGGTTAACCCCAGCCTAAGATATTTTGTACTACAAAAATACCACCCATTGGAACTTTAATATTTTTCCTTAAAAAAGCTCATAAAGACAACAGAGGTAGTAGGAACATCAAGCAATATCAATATGAACACTTGGTGGCTATGCAACGTGGATTACTATGTTTATAGCTTAACATGAACCTTTCACCTTTGATGGTTACATTAACACATCAAAAATCGTAAAACATGTTGTTTTCCTTTGTAAAGAGTATCTTTCTGGACAAACATCTAAGTATCATAAACTTTGATTTGCCAAAAGAACTTATTTTCTGCAAAAATAAAAAATCTAATGGAAAAAATCCCATTGGCTCTTTTGTCTGGGGAACCATGGCTAGGCTAACTGTTGGGTTAGCCACAACCTGTAGAATTCGTATTACACATGCTAAATATGTAATGGTTGCCATGATCATCATATTAGTGTCACTCTTTAGCAATACTAGCATTAGCTAACAGAAAATATAGCCGAAGTTGATAGGAATGTCATTCATTTAGCTGGAATTTGTCACACGTAAAAAAATATAGAAAAAGTAAAATGTGAATCTGCTTGTGGAGCTAGCAAAAAAGTCAGGGATCATTCAACCCATTAGGATTCACTGCTAAGCACCACTATCCACTGTACAAAATTCCATGGCAATTATTCCAATAGTCTCAGTCTTTAAAAATGTAAAACAATTGACCTCCCAATTGAACAACAGCTCAGCTTACTTTAAGTAAAAACTACCATTTAAGTATGTTTGCCAACAGCTAGCAGTAGTGTCAAGATTGCTTTAACTTTACATGTCTGTACATAGCATATATAAGTATGTCTCCATTTCCAGTTCTGATCTGCTGGCACTGCGGGTCTGTAATCCGATGATACTTGCTCGGATCCGATGACATCACCTTGTTATCATGTTATTTATCTAAAAAACAGCAAAGCTTCTCTCCATTGACGCAGTGCTTTATATTTAAAACACATGGTACTATCTCACCAGAGTGTGGCTCAGGCAGAGCACAGCAAAAAAACAAAGACAAAACATTCTGTCACAGCGGGTGTTTCAACTAAATACGCTGTCTGAATGTATGGCTGTCAACATCAGTTGGTCCTGAAGCTCAAACAGTTTTAAGGGCAGCCGAGCTCAGCGCTTAGGGATATTTGTCAGCGGAGTCATATTAACTGCAGCATTCAATAGAACCCGACCTCAAATATCACTCCCTCGTAGGTGCACAGGCTCTGGCATAACAAATTTGACAGCATATGCGCGCCCATAGCAATACTTTTTTATGGGGGGAAGCAACTTACAACATAAAAAGGGGGATGAGAAACAAAGAAATTAAAATATGAAAACACAGTCACATCCGAATAAAACACAATAAGTGTACGAGGTGTCAGCCACCCAATGGTATCCATCCCATTTTGAGAAAGAAAGATGAATGACGGACACGAAATTAAAATGCCACTCTGGGTAATGGGAAAGAGCTGGCGTCAGAAAAGCAGGTCACTTGAATTTGCACGGGGTAATCTTGAGTGGCTTTGCCCTTAGGCCTTGTGCATTCAAGCATCCTCCTCAACATTCAATAATATTAATTCTAAACACACACACACACACACACACACACACACACTGCAGGATGTGTAAAAAATAGGTAATATGCCAGCAAGAAACCCCTTTCTCTTATTTTTTTGATATTTTAGTGTATACACAGCAAAGCAGACACTGTAGCCATGGTGATGTGAATCATTATGGAGGTGATGATGCTCTTGCTTTTTCTCCTGCCTGCATTCTTGTCTCTTAATGCCTCAATCCCTGACCTTTTCTTTTTTTGTGTGTGCTGTGCCTTCATCCCTTTCTCACACTCTGTCCCGCTCCCCCCTCCCCCTTTCCTTCAATCCCCCTGACCTGGATTATACATTTTTTCAGCTCCCTGAGCTGAACAATACGCTCCAGCGTATTAGCATGCAGACCAAACACAAAAAAACAAAACTGAAATCCAGCACAGGCCCCTCCTCTCTGTGTGTCCGTCCCTTTTCCCTCTCTTTTTCCTCCCTCCATCTTACACACTGTGACTCTAGGGTCCGCTTTCGGGTCACTTTTTATTTCCTCTTTATATACAAGGCCTCCATCTATTTCATCTTTTCTAAAATCATCTATGATCCTCAATTTCTACTATTTCTTTAACCCTATTTTACATCTTTCCATCCCTCATTTCCTTTCCCCCTACCTTCTTTTCCATTCCATCCTCACTCCCTCACCCGCCGCCCACACTTCACTGCCCTGCCGCTGGAGTGCTGGGGAGAAGGGGGGGCAGCATGCTTCATTTAATGACAATAATTAATTCTCCTTCTCCCGATCTTAATGAGCCAAATCAGTCACGAGCCCGAGAAAGAGGAGAGAGAGGAGAGGAATAGAAAAGGAGGGACTGACGGAATGAGACAAGTGCCTCTCATCCTTAATGCTCGTAAACGCGTCCCTGACAGCCACCCGCCGCTCGGCTTCACTCGTAATGAATCCCTCAAACTCGAGACGGCTTACTTTTGCTCACCTTGCTATGAAAAACATCTCATAGTCAGTAAATACCCTACTCCAAATATCCGAAGATTCTTTGTGTCATAAAAACCACGGATGTTAACCAGTCACTAAATGACATTACTAAACATTAGCCTCCGTTAGCTTAGCTTGCTCACCTTTCTGTGAGATACGTCTACGATTCATGAAACCAACAAGTCACAAACTATTTTTCCCACCTTAGTTGTTTCAATGTTATAAAAGCACATTGGTTTGCATACTTGGTTGATATGAGTGGTTCAGGAAAGAGTCATAAAACTAGGAAAATAATAAAAACTCTGCCGGGTTCCCCTCGTCTCAAAATCAATGGATGAAATGTTGGTTGAATACCTGAAATAAAGTATTTTGCCCTACTACTGCTACTTTGATGTGTCATACAAACAGCTGTTGCTAACAAGGGATGGCACTATAGTTCAATACGCCAAACATTAACATTAGCCACCTTTAGCTTAGTGGTGATATCGATGAGCCATGCGACCATGATGTAGTATGTTCAAAGCCAAACGTTAGCTTTTTTCTTGTATTAAGGCATGAACACTTGGAGAAGATTATTCTGCTAAAGAAAAACATGTAATTACAGTATGATAAACGTGTGTTTGTCGCAGATCTTATTTTCTGCAATATGGAAGAATCCAATGGAAAATCCTATAGTTTTTTGTCTAGGGAGCCCTAGCCATGCTCACATCTGGATTGGCCTCCAAAAAAAACATCAGCACTGCACCAATCTATGATGCTGTACATTTTCAGGATCAATAGTTTGCCATTACAACCGGAATCATAATTATTACACCAGCCAATAGACACACATGTGCATCTTCCTCTCTGTCACACTACAAGTCATGTGTTTTGACAAATGTGGGTAACACATATGCCATGTGAGAACCATATATATATATATAAACACATCTTCTCCACTGCTTACTCTGACTCTTAACCTGAAAGCTCTTTTCAAAGCCACAAGCTAAGAATGACTTTCCAGGACAAAAGCCATGCATTCATAGCCAGGGGGGCGTTGTGTGAGCTCTCTCTGTGAGCTCAACAGAATGTTTTACTGAAGCTAATTTGATGTCCCCGACAGCTCCGAGACAGAAAAATGGAGGTTGTGTCATTTTCTGATCAGAGCCCAAACCCATACTGCAGGTCAGGCCTGCTGGGGCTGTTCATATCCAACACAAAGTGAAATTGTTTGCATACAAATGATCTGCCGACCAATTAATCTAGTAGGCCAAGCTTTAAACAAGCTTCAGTTATGTAAAATGATTAAAGCACTATTCGGAGGCATCCAGCACTTAGGCAGAATTGGGGTCAATTTAGCGTGACTTTAAGAATTGGAACACAGAAAAGAGCCTTATTAACTGGCTATGAAACTAATAATTTTGCTATGGAAAAGCTCAGGTGCAAAAACCTCCAAGTTTCGAGTTTCTACCCTTATTATGATCAGATCTGGCTCATATGGCGACATCAAGTAACTGCTAGTTATACTAATAACATTGCTACAATAAATTCCTGACTTTTATTCAAAGAGGAGGACAGCAGTTACAGTAGATCATTCATGAGTACATGAGCATCACTAAGGCTGTACCTATTTAGAAATATGTTTGCTTTTCAATATGTCTGGAGTCATTGGAATCCTGATTGGGAATGGTGGACTTCACCATTAACAAGCCAAACTACTAGCAAAACACAAGCTAATGCTAAAGCTAATGTTGCCTGTATTGTTTACCTACACCTATGTTTCGTTTGTTTTTCCTTTTGTCTGTTTGTTTGTCAGCAGGTTTACGGAAATACTACCAGACCGATTTTCATAAAACTTTGTAAGAGGGTCTTACATAAGCCAATGAAGAACCCATTCAAATTAAAAGGAGAGGATCAAAATTTAAGGGCAAGACACACAACTATGTTTCACTTTTGTCAACATTGCAAGGGTGTTGCTTAGGAAATGGGACAATTTGACTAACAAGCAAATAACCCATTGACCTTGGCGGAGGCCTGGGCTTTCCAATTAACATTCTAATTTTAACAGTAATGAAGAAAACATTTAAAGGAACATTCTACAATGTTGAGAGTCTTTGGATCAGTTTTGGGAGAATAAATGTCATCTTATCAACAGTACCTGGGTTGTGTTTGATACGATGACAAACTAAAGGTTCTAACTTGATCACAACAACCAGACATCTATAAAAGAACATAATGAAACAGCTCACATGAGTGACACTGTATCATGTACACTAAAGGGTGTAACAAAAGATCCTGTCCATCTTCCCCTTTGGTTTGACATGTGGGTTGTCACAGCTTGATCTCCAAGCTTCTTAAGATTGAGGTGATCGACACTTTATCAACTAGATCTCTCAGGATTTAAAGGATAAACATATGTCCTTCTCACAAAGCCCCCTCCTAATCTGCAACCTCACAATAGTCAATAGGTTTCTCTTTAGTCTTGACACATCTTTACAACCAGGACAGACTGATTTGACATTGGGGATGGGTAGCATAGGAATACTTAGTCACTGCTCAAAAAAATGAAAGCTCTAAAAGCAGCTGTTCAATCCAGTCCATTTAAAACGTGATGTTTTTTCATCGAAAATGTGTTCTAGAGTGGCTAAATAAAACCTTAAAAAGCAGTGAAATCAACAACATTTTTCAGCCTGCCTACAAGACACTAATGCTATGATGAATAAACAGGAATTGACAGATGGATTAGTGCTTTAAACAGACAGAGAAATCATTCCTTTTGGAGACTACGCTCCAAAGAGAGAAAAGAAAGGAGAGAAAAGAGGAGAGAAGATATTCGACTCCCAATGGACCTACAATCTCCCCCTGTGGTTGTTTTTCCAGGAGGGAAATGAACACCCGAAACAATCTAGAATCAGACAGAGTGAGCACTGAGAGGGGCGTAAGAATGAAAAAAGAACAGAAAGGGAAAGGTTGACAGTATTACATCGCTACATTCGTTGCCGTCCCTTCATGCCTTTTTTCGCTAACATTTCCAACTGTGAAGTAAGGTAACCAGGGTCAGAAATGATGTCTCACTGCCACAGATGACCCATTACATGGCTTGAAAGGCAGTGATTATGTTGGTGAGCTAGCGAGACAAAAACACAGAGGCCCAAACAATAGCGGGAGGTCACCTTGATACAGCTGCCTGCCGGAGACAGAGCGCCAACACTGAGAAAATGACTCAATTACAAGCAGGCACACAATGGGGAACTGGGAAAAAAGAGGGCAGGTATGGAGGGAAAACCAGACGGAGAGAAATTGGAAGGGTATAAAGAAAAATACAAATGTAGCATTTTCAAATCAGCAACATTTGATTATGAACATGCTGTGCTGCACCGCTGAGAATAACCTGCAAACAACCTTATTGGATTGTGCTCAATTCAGGTTTGAAATGAAGGCCTCAAAAGAACAATTACATTTTTGACCTGGATTCAAGCTGGAAAACATCTGGTGGTAAACAGAGAAGTAAATGGTCAAAACGCATTTCATATATCCACATACATTTTAAATGCATTACTTTAATTAGTTAATAATAAATACATTTTTGGAAGTAACTATTTTTATTTTAATTACTTTGTCAATATTAAAAATAAATCCATTACAAATGTGACTTTACATGTATTATGTTTAAGGCATTCTTTAATTATTTCATAAAAATTAAACAAGTGAATATCTGAAAATAGCCACTTTTTTAGAAATCAGTTTAAATCTATATTTAAACTTTGTTTTGTTTTACACAGATTGTGACTAGCTGACCCATGGGAATTTGAAGGCTTACAGTACAGAGGCATTACGTTGCATATTACAATTTGCAACTGCCATCTGAATTTAATTTTGGTTCTGCCTTATATGTATGCATTGGTATTGAAATGGCTGGTTGGTAGCTCACGTAGTTCAAGTTTAAATAAACCAATGATGCGGCTCAAATTTGAGGTCAAAGGTAAAGCAGGCAGCTTTTTGTACAAACTCCACCCACCACACAGTCCTCTAAATGGGCGCCATCTTACAGGCGTCGCGTTAAACTGACAGCATTGTGCCATACGTCGCTAGGGGACTCCTATTCCTCTTTCCACTGAGAAAAGTTTCAAAAAATTCAGAGCCTGGCAGAGAGTTACTGAAACCCTCCCAACAGAAGATGTCCCAAGCCGTCAGCAAACTCCACAAAATCATCTCAGGAGGCAGAATCAAAGTGCTCGGGAAATTTAATTGGCTGCTGATCTGTGGTCAAACAGATTCATGACATCAATGCTTGGCAGTGCAGGCCACAGTTCTGCAGAATTTTAGGAAAACAGACAGCCAAGTAGGTAGGGCTTAATATGGAACTCTTTGGTTTTACTTCCATTTACGAAAAGCATTCTGTCACCGATCGATGCCGAGAAACTAATTTATATTAGACAGACTACTGTGATATATTATTCACATGCCTCCATATTTATGTAAAGCTCTAAATTGCCTTGGACCAGTTCACACTGCAGCTTCTCGTCATCATTTATATCCTGTTATGCATTCTCAGTTCGTCCGCCGCCAATGCCCTAAATATATATCAACACTCCTTCATAGAAAAGTTGGAACCCCAAAACTAGACAACGCAAACAGTGAGAATGAAGAGAAATGTCATGTAATAATGTACATACAGTAAATGACACTCTGTACTAAGAATCTCTAGCTTTTTGATCACAGGCAAGGCTGCATCAATAGGCAGCAGCTCTTGACAGCGATCCCATCAGCACACAAGCCCTTAAACCTATCAAAGAAACTTTTTTTTCCCAAGTTCTGGAGGAGAATACACAAACAGTTGGTTGAGAAAGTAGTCACATCCAGTGTTGTGTGCCAGAGGTAACCGAGGTCACGGAGGTCGGTCCTCTCGGCTCGCTGCGCCGTCACAGATCTGAAGGTGACTTGCAGCAACAGGAGGACTTCCTTTCTGTTTAATTCTACTGAGATACTTTTCAAATCTGGCCCACAAAGTAAATATATGAAAGATTTCTGCTGAATTAATATATAGAACATGAATTTATGTCAACCTCAATGAATATTCAGCTTCATTAGGAACATTTTTGCAACACATGTATTGTAAATGCACAGCAATAATCTGTCTCAAGGGACAAGTTTGCCAAAGCACTATGTATTTAAATAATAATAAAACTACTCTTTTGGATCATGAACTAAAATAATTCTTATTTTTTAAGACATTATCTTATCATTGGAATCTTTTGAATAGTTAAAGGGACCAAATTATGCTCTTCGGGGTTTTTTCTTTCCTGTAGTGTGTTTTTCTGCATGAGAATGGTCTGCAAAGGCTAAAATCCCAAAATTCCCTCCAGAGGAAGTCTCTCTCCCACAAACTCCCCTCCCCCTGCCTGAAACTCCTTTGTTTACTTCCGTAACATAGTGACATCACTATGAAACACTTGCACAATTTCGTCTTAATTGTGTGTTTTATCAATTTCAAATGTAAAAAAAAACAGCTTGGAAACAAAAACCTCACGTATTATATTTTATAGTGAACAGATGGTATAAATAAACTACTGATAGACTACTTTTCGTTCCATCTTTTGTTCAGGAATAAAAACCTGGCAGAGCTTTTTGCAGCACACTTGGTGGATTATTGAGACTTCCTGCACAATATCACTATTGAGTATGGCTAAATAAAATAGAGGGGATTCATTACCATAAAGGAAAAGCGCAGATGTGGGAGGAGAGGAGACATAAGGACAGAAAAAACCATAAAGACGCTTCAAGTAATGAGAAGTGATACAGTTTATTCCCCAGTCACATCTCAAAAATGAGCTCTCGACACTCTCCCAGAAGAGTAAGTGGCATGTAGGCCAACACGTATATAAAGCATTTCCTGAGCCTGAGGCCAGCAGAACCTTGGCAGTAACCAGCCAGTTCCTCTGTGGCCGGACAAAAACAAGCACATATAACATGCATGTGTACACACACAAAAATATGGGGTTATTTATCTCCCGAGATACCCGTGTGAGTACAGCGTGTGTGTTTATTATGGTGAAATATAGAGGAGACAGCTGGACGGAGACTTTTCAGGGCCAAACAATGAATGATTGGGCAGACTGTGTACATGCGTGGGAATTCATGTCCCTGCACATGAATGATATTCCCGACACAAACATTTATGACATCACCAAGCTTCTTTTCGATAAAAAAACCAGTTGAGATTCAGAGAAGGTGTTGTAATTTTCTTTAAGCCCTGAGTAGTGGCTGCAGGTTTTTTGGAGCATGAAGCTAGCAGTACAATTTGCAACAGATTTGTTGGATTTTTCGCATTAATCAACTTTGGACCTTCTTTTCATGCATTTCCAGGCAAGCTATAGTGACATGGTACCAAGGGATGCTTTGATTTCAAGTTTCATATCATAACAAGATCTTCACTATGTTAAGAAATGTGTAGGCGACAGCAGTTTGAATACAGTAAAGTTGATATGGGGGTGTGCACAATCCAGCGTTCCAGCAAACCGCCTTATGTTTTAGAGTATTTCTACACAATGAGATTGTGTAGAAATACGGAAAAGGGAATGTTTTGATGCAATGGATTTGTTTGACTTTCTAGTTATATGTCATTGCAGGTCGTATTTGGACTTTATTTAAAAATAGAAGTGGATTTAATGTTGGTCGCTGGGCCCCGTTAGTTAGTTTGAAAGTTGCTCAGTAGAGAAAAAAGCACAATAGCTCGACTGCCAGGTTTAAATTACCCAAATCTTTCACATCCATGGGGATGAGGCATATTCATGCCAAGGGGATAAAACTCTGAATATGGCTTTTAATTAATTTTACCATGTTAAGGATATAGCAATTAAAATAACGACTACTCAAGTGTTCCTTCTGGGAAGTTGGCATACAATTATTTGTTGATTTACTGATGCCTCTTTCCTGATGCAAGTCAAAGGGAGAAATATTTGGGCACAAGTCAACAAATGAAGGGTGTTGTAACAGCCCCAACAATTTATTTGACCAAGAGGCAAAAACCTAGAGCAAAAAGGCTCAATAAACTTGGTGGAACTTCCTTAGCCAATTTAGTTTTTAATGGTGATTCTCTAGCTGACCAAGATGAATAAATCAATATTCAGATTTTGGATACTGGACATGCATATGACACTATTTGGAGATATTTTAGTGTGTGAATCAAACTGAAACTGTAAAAGTGAGGACAAAAATGAGTGTTGGATTGTAAAGTTTAATTTGAGTTTGGTTCCTAATCTTGATGATTAAGTTATATTGGAGGGAAAACTGTAGATGTAAAATCTGATTCAAAGCCATCATGCCCACATTCATAAAATAAAAACATGCAAGCATTTAGTACTCGTCTTCAAACTAATTTGTCCAAATATTCAAGAGAAATATGTGTGCAAATCATTTCCATTTGCTATGCCTATAGTTTAGAAAGCCTCTACCCAAGGTTTAGCAGGCTAGTGTCCCTGACAAGACCTGAGCTACAGAGGAGCTCACTCTGGCCCTGAGCTACAGCCGTGGCCCCATTCTGCCAGGAAAACCAATTACTTAGTGTTTCAAAGCCCTCCGAGTGCCCGAAAAAAGGTCCATCATTTAACCATGAGACAGTGCAACTTCCTTCACTACCGGCCTTTCAGCACCGGGGCAGCAGAAACACAACATCTAAAGCTGCACACACACGGCAAAAAATAATATAAGATCAACAGGAAAGGGAGAAAGATAATAGTGAAAGATAATTACTGAAAATAATGCTAAAATAGTAGTAGTCGAAATAGTTATAGTAGTAACTAACTGCTCAAATGAGCCATGATCATCACATATTGGGTTGTTGTTTTGAACCTCAGCAAAATCACCAATATAAGATTAAATGCTGTGTGTTCAGTCAAAAAAAATAGCAAAATATCAGTAAAATCACTTAAATAAGATAAAAGTTGTATTTGTTAGCAAAATAACTAACATTAGCTGTGTATATTTCATAGGAACAACAATTTAAAAATCACAAAGATAAGATTAAATGCTGTGTGTTGTTTTAATAAAATAATTTAAAAATAACATTCCTGACATAAGTTATATTTAATGTGAGTAAAATTATATATATATATATATATATAAATATATACGTATACACACTTTATCTACAAATAGAAGCACTTTTGCAAAAAACTTCATTCCAATTTACATCCAAAAAGTTGCAGTGCTCTCTTAACTGTATATTCTAATTAATTTTTAACCAGCCTCAGACAGTGAGTCAGCGGCTAATGGACTGACCTCTCGGCAACATGGATAGGGTAAGCTTTCTACTGCTCAGTATCTTTTTACCTCCATCACTCACACACACATCAACAGGTAAGCGCATCCAAATAGTGGTGCACAGTCACACGTCAGGTCTGTTTCCCAGACATGGTGTCATACGTGACCCTTTACGGGAAGCCTTGTTCAGCTGGAAGAATCTACTCTTGGTTTTAGACTGTGATATATTTCTATCCGAGGCTCATCAAAGTGGTAAAAAGCTCTAACACAAATCTTCGTTACACTGCTCCATTTGCCTCCGGTACATTCAATATGCTCTCTCTTGGTCTGTCTCGCTCTATCTGTCTCCGCGGGATAAGTTAATGAGTCTAATGAGAATAAAGACTGAAAGGGGGGAGTGAGGAAAAGACAGCGAGGAGGGGAGAAAGATGGGGGACGCAATCAGATGTGGCTCTCCCCAGCCCTTGGCAATGACAAAGTGGAGCAATTATGCATGAAGGCTGTGACATTGACTGTGGCATCACCTCTTCTGCTGATCTGTTAAAAAGCAAACATGCTCTATAATTCAGGAAGGCACTCACTCAATCACACAGGCACATGTGCAGGAAGACACGTCGCCCTGCCAAACATGTTCAAGGACACGGGTGATCGTACTTTGACAAGTTGACACGTCTGCGCACACGGATGCGTCATTTGCTGGTAGCGCGGCGCAGGGCGGCAGAAGGTCAGATCCGTTCTCCAATCTCTCAACCAGTGGGTGCTGCGAGAGGAAAGTATTCCCTTCACGACTCCATCGACTACTTTCAGCCTCTCATTTTTCTCTGGACACACACGGCTTACCCTCTTTACAAAATCACAGGCCCGCAGCGGCCATCATCCCTCTCCACTGCCCCACTTGATGCTTGGGTGCATAGTGGTGGTGTCATGCTTGAAGGAGATATTGATTACTCACAAGAATGAGCCCTCAGTGGCTGTGGTTTACACTCATAAACGTAAGACCTCTAAATGGTCTGTGTCGCATGTATGGGCAGTGAACCGCTCAGGAGAGTAGAGTAGGAATCTGTACCAGCTAGTGGTGACAACAGCAATAATAGTCTTTATTGGCTGTGTTTAAAAGGGAGTTATTGTGGAAAAGATTGCTGTTAAATAAAGTTTCAAAAATGATGCAGCTTTCAGCCTAATGCTAACACAACACGTTAACGCCATCAACTTGCTGCTAGTTAGCAGAGTGACCATGTTCACCATTTTAATTTAGCATGTTTACATTTGCTTATTAACATTAAGCAAAGCGCTGCAGATGCATATGGGCATGCTAAGCACTGTGATTTAAAGACCATGGGAACTTAGAGCTAAATGCTAACGCCAGCATGCTAACACCAGCATGCTAACACCAGCATGCTAATGCCAGCATGCCAACGCCCTTACAAAGACACTATCAACGTGATGATATTTAGCAGATTGACTGTGTTCACCATCTTAATTTAGCATGTTAGCATGCCAACATTTGTTTTTTTAATCACCAAGCAAAGTACTGCTGATGCCAAGGTGAATGTTAAGCACTGTGATTTATAGAACGAGGGAACTTCGAGATAAATCCTAACGCGAGCATGCTAACACCCTCACAACAAAAGTGTCAACCTGCTCAAATTTAGCAGATTGACCATGTTCACCATCTGAATTTAGAATTCAAGCATACTAACACTAGCTTATTAGCACTAAGCAAACTGATGCTGATGGGAATGGTATGAGTTTTGCAGGTGTTTGGTCATAAACCCAACAGCTTTAACATTTTATCTGAGTATGGCACTCCGGTGAGTTAAGGGATACACAAAGTTACTATAATTCATCCTAAAAGGTGAATGAACGTGTGTATCAAAAGTCATTCAAATCAATCTACTATCGTTCAACAAAAGAGCAAAATTAACTTTTTTCTGCGCCAGCCTTATGGCCAATAATTCAATAGAAGAATATCATCCTGTTTTTGGCTGCTGAGTGAAAATTACCAGCCACTTGCATACTGCACCAGCACTTGGCAGGTGGCTTATGCTAATGTTTTCTTTTGGCTGTTGAGATAATGCAATACATCCAAAAATATAAATCTCATGGTGGTGCTCAAGAAAAAAATCTGACAAAATTCCCAGATCTTTATTTTAGGGGAAATTGCTAGAACAATCGTTTAGATACTTCAGTTTGAACTCAAGTGGTGCTAAGCATTTTACCCCATGATGATTATGAGAATGGATATTTGGTGGATAAGAGGGTTCTGAATCCACTTTCATTTTTCTTCTTATCCTCAAGCAAAAAGCACACAAGCAAACACATGAAATAATGACACGGTAACCGTCTTGCAAAAAGACACAAATAATTACAGATTTTAATTAAATCAATCCCTCCAAGTGTGCTTTAATGAATCTCATAGTGTGTGATCAGACATTAAGTTTGTAATCACTGAGAATTCCCACGGCGTGTCATCTTTCGAAATGAAAAGACGCACACAAAGACTTGCACCTGTCAGGATCTACCAAAAAACAGTGTTAGCTCAGCATATTTCCCAGGCAAGTGATCAGCCAATTACACAACTCATTATTGTCGCATGCAGACCTGTCAGAATGTGCAAGAGCGGGGCAGTGGAGATCAATAGGATGTGTTAATTTGAGCAACAAACACACAAACGCGGCTGAATGAATGGTAAGAAGATGATCAAACGCTTTGAAATGCTTCTGTGAGTTTCTCAGAGGATCTCGAGTCAGCGCTGAGGCAAGGGGGGGTTAATGGATGTGCTGCGATGCTTCAAGAGAACACACAAGTTGATTCAATAATCTGCTCGGATGCGTTTGAATTTAGATATAAAATAAAAGAGATGTAATTATGTGTTGTTTACCTAGGGCTTGAGGCAAGGTCAGGGCTAGGACTATATTGGATGGGAAAAGGACAGGTACTGCAGAGGGACAGAGGGAGGGCGGGGAAGGCGAGTGTTACAAAACAGCCCTGAACTTCAACTGAACTGGGGGGAATTGAAAGTGGGAGTAGGAGATCAAGAAAGAGAGTGAAAAAAGGAGGAACAGATGATTTAATCATGATTTACGTTACATCTACAAAATATGGAGAGAGAAGAGGGAGGGAAGGGGAGGCTCAAAGTGAACTGATGACTGTCTGATAACATCCAAATAAAAAAGGGACGGGGGAGGTAGCGGTGTGACTAATTGGTAAAGGTGACAAGAAAATGAGCAGGACACAAAGGACAGGGATGAAAGAGAGGACAGATAGGGAGATATATAAAGGTGATGCTAGCAGAGGAAGGCAGAAACAGAAGAAAGTTGAATCAAGAACCCGAAGTACAGAAATAATTATAACAGAAATAGTCACTGCTAGCTAAAAACCAGGGACAGGATAAGTATATCTTATTGCCCTGCAGTCGTCGTCAGTTCTTTGAGGAAGCTATAATGGAAACATTACTGCTGGAAATATTAAGCTCTGTGATTTTAAGAACAATCAAACTTTGTGCTAAATGCTAACAAGAGCATACTTTCAAAATGAAAATGTTGACTTGTGTATTAGCATATCGACCAGTCTTTTTTTTAGCATGTTAGCACGTTAGCTTGATGATAAGCACTAAAAGGCTACGGCTACAAAAGTTGTATACATTTTGCAGAATATAAGCCATAATAAGCGACATGAGTAGTATAGTATAGTTGGATTCAGTCATAAACTGTTTGTTATCCAGTTTGACGAAGTCACGAATCTATGTCTACATGAGCACATTATGTAAAAATGTAAAATTAAATGTTGTAAAACTCTGATGCAATTTCCTTGAGGGACATCAATGTTTAAAATTTGGAAATCCATTGCTATACACTCATTCTAACTAAACCTCTGTAAGACATCTGGAAAAAACGAATGCAATTATTTTGACTGATATTGATATTGTGACGTTTATGCACTGTGCAGCCCTAATCAAGCCCATAAAATAACATTATTACAGACCGCCATCCATGTGCAGCTTAACATGTTTTCTCCTTTCGGAAGCCAACCAGCACACAATTGCACACATGGCTGGATATGTGCAACACACACACACACACACACACACACACACACAGCGAGAGTAGCAGTGGGTGCTGATCAGCGCTTGATTATCTTCCCTCAGTGCAGCGCACCCTGAGCAGAACCAAAGCGGATGACTTCATTAGCATATCATCTGCATAATGGCTGATCCAAAGCAAGGGCATTTGCTTGCTACGTGGCTCCAACCATGTCTCACTCTGAGGCGGACGGGGTGAGGGTCAGAGACTTTCTTTAATTTTGATTACAACTAACCATATGCCGGGTCTCCTTTAAGTCACGTGACTGCGTTAGACATCTCAACTCGCCGGTTAATTGGGGGCACGATAAAAGAAAAAAGATATTTTTTCTCTTTTGTGCACATCACTGGAATTACCTCGCTGATACTCCCAATTATAGACCTTTTCTGCGGCAAATTAAAGTACGAACAAGGATGTTTGCACAGCGAATGCTAATTGCCTGAATATTTCTATTTTAGCATCCACTACGTTTCTCTTCTATGCAACACCTAGAGAATGTTTGGTTAAAAAGCTTGTAAATATGAGGAAAAATCCAAGTTAAACCCAAATGAGATCTGATTAGGAAATGATCAATATTAATTTTTCTAGCTCACATTAAAAAAGACAAATAGAACCTCACCATTCTTATATTTCTCCTGTTTTTCCCTGGATGGAAAGCAATGTATTATCGTCAAGGCTCTTAGAATATTTATTTCCCTCAAATGGGGCGCCCTGAAAGGTTTTCATTCTCACCTCACAAAAGTCTGCCCTTGGTATGTGTTTGAAGAATGGCTCTTACCTTCACCTTTTTAAACATTTTATATCACTTACTCTTAAACTCAATAGTCAGGGCCATGTTCCATTAGCTCTGATTCTTTTGCCTTCATAAGTACTCGTCATCATCGTAAACAGGTGAAGGAACCAAGATAAAATACCCTTTTGTGACAGAATTAGCAGATAGTTGTCATACTGCCTGAACTACACCTCAACACACAAGTGTTCCCAAGACATGTGGAAATAATGCTGAGAATATATGGTGCTATGTGATGTCGCACTCCTTGGATGTGAAAGCTTTTAAAGGTTTCTATGCAATTGATGGGTGGAAAAAAGACATTAGTGTGAGTGTGTGTGAATGTTTATCGCTACTCAGGAGCAGGTGGCACCTTTTATCTTCTGCCACCTGTGTGTGAATGTGTATGTACATTTGGCTGATTGCTGGATTGAGAAGTAAAGCGAGTGTTTGCTAAGACTAGAAAAGAGCTGTATAAACTACTTATTAGAAATTAGAAATGTAAAAGCCTCGACAATATGTCAAATGTTGAGAAAGATTTTGAAACGCTAGCAACATTAAATAGCAACAACAAACCATTCTGACAAACTAACAGTGCGTTTTAAACTTGTTTGTAGCCTATAACAACTAAGGAGCAAAAAATACTTGTCAGGAATTCAGATGTAAATTGCCTCAGCAGGAGATGGTCTTTTTGTGAATGTGTAATACCACACTATTGACCCACCTCAAGGGACTATGTGAAAATAGCAGGGAAATTGTATTAAAATTGAAAATAACTTTTTATATAGTAGATAAGAAACATTAGAAAACTGGCAACCATGAACTACAGAGGTGAAGGAATGACTAAGACCAAGAAATTAGTTAACATTTTACCAATTCAAGTTTCCTCATCTCAAAGTCAACATTTGTTTTGACCTGTTTTAGTTTTAATGCCTAAAATAAGTTATGTGGTTAACACAAGCTAAAGAACTTTACATTTTTCTTTAAATACCCCACTCGTGAATGTCCAAAGCTTGATAAAAACAGAGGTTGCTAACAAGTGACTAAATGAGAATTTCTAACGTCATTAATGTGTATTTTTTTTCGTTAATGACATTAAATTCTCATTTAGTCACTAAATAGCAACCCCATTTATTTTTTTTCGTTAGCTTTTCATTTATGCCAATTGCAATTGCGTTTAAAAAAGTGGTGTGCTGGACAAAACCTGTTAGAATCGTAAATGAATCATCCTTTTTGTTGAGGTAGCAATGCTAAATTCCGGGTCCGTCTAAAAAAAAGCTATTAGATCAAGGGGCCTAAATTGAAGAATCAAAGGAAACCAAATGTACGTCTTTACTTTGCAGTTAAAAGCTGACATCAAAAACAAGGTAGCAATATTCTCATTTCCCTACTAGAGAAAAACGTTCTACCAGACCAACAGGCAAACAGAACTTTAAAAAA
Source organism: Eleginops maclovinus (assembly GCF_036324505.1). Classification (NCBI taxonomy): domain Eukaryota; kingdom Metazoa; phylum Chordata; class Actinopteri; order Perciformes; family Eleginopidae; genus Eleginops; species Eleginops maclovinus. The sequence goes on along the minus strand of NC_086363.1, from coordinate 15,205,292 downwards.
TTAATCTCAGTGACAGGGGTTACAAACAGAGAAATGGAGGGGGAAACTAAGAGAGAGACCAAGAGAGTGTACTCTAACAGCGCTTGCTGCATTTCTTACCATTCTGCTGCCATGTTTGTTTACTCTCTCCCTGGTGTGAACATCTCTGCATGGCTGCAGCCATCACATATACACATGTCACCCCTCTGCAGAATCACACAAACACACACACATACACAAACACACACACACTTATTCCTAAGCCTTCTTGCGCTCATACTTAGACTCTCACAATGCAGCCCTTCAAGCCACATCTTAACCTAGTTCTTTGCATAAATCCTACTCATAAGGTCTCAGGCACTCCACAAACAATACACAGCGTTCCTGAGTTTTCAGACTTCTGTGGTCTCTGAGTATACTACTCCTTGTGTGAATCATCTTATTGGATGTGAAGTCTAATTTTGAATGATTACACTTGAAATGGGGCTGTATTTGGCATATTTGCAGCAGGTTTCCTGACTCATACGCCATAAAAATATCCACATTTAATTACAACAAAGCGTGGTGGTATGAATGATTAAGTTTGCATCCCTTTCTCTAACAAATCCAATAATGATAATTTAATGAATATTTAATGTAAGTATTGTTGTCGAGGAACTGAGCGCACTTTTCAGCAGCAATGCAAAAAAAGATGGACAAATATGCCAGTTACATATTCACATCTCCTTTCCCTGTCTCTCTCATTCCCTCTGCGTTGCGTAACTGCTGACGCATTCGTGATCCGTGAAAAAGTGGGAATCAGTTTTGCTCGGTTGATCCCAGAGGTCAGAGGCAGAGAGATAGAGAGAGCAGAGGGAGAGGAGTAAAGAGAGCGCAAGGCCAAGAGAGAATGAAGGAGGGAAAGATAAGCAACAACCAGGTTTGCATCGGTTTGTTGGTGAGAGAATTGTAGCCGACAATGTTGTGTTAATCTCAGCCCATCGGAGGAAGGTAGAGCAGACCATATCATGACAGCAAATTATGTGACCTAAATCAAGGAAATGACACCGCAAAGAGATGGATTCAGGCAGAGAAACCAGGGAAACATGCTACAGAGAAATTAACAGAGAAAAGAGCATTTGGTTTATTCAATTTGGCGATTGAATAAACTACTTCATTCCTTAATATTAATTTAGCTTTGAACCACAGGCACCGTTGCTTTTTACAATTCTGAACAATTGAAACCCTGGCAGCCACAGATTTCTTTTTACCCCAGTCAATGAGCATGCTTTCAGAAACAATAGGGAACCCCACAGGTGCATGGGGAGGTATTCACAGCTCTGCCTGCTTGTGTAGCAGCCGGTCAGGGCCGAATTCAATTTGACCTCAATTTTGTAGCAACTTTGAAATCCACCTCGAGCATTGTGTTGTAGTTTCAGACGGAGTGGTCAGGAGAGGCAAAGTTAAACTCGATTCCAGGGTGAGCGTCTGGCCATTAATAGCCGTTTATCAACAGCACCACCAACGCGTGCCAAGGCCAGAAAGTGCCAGCTGGTGCTCCGAAATACAACGTCTGATGCGTAACAGGTAAACCCGTTTCCATCCCCCAGGACCAAGCATCGGGAAAAGACAAACCAAACCCCTGATGACACCCATTGCCTTGCTCTATCACATGCATTACAAAAAAGACAGTGAAGGACTAATGCTTCATTTCCCAACATGCAGTCATGGGTCAGTAGGGTAATAAGTACATATAGGAGAGGCTTGAACTAATGGTGAGACATTTTAGTGTTACTTATTTTCAGAAGTATATTAACAGGGAATTTTGTCAACAACAATTCACATATGTAGATATTTTGGGATACCCCCAGAAAAGCCTGCAATTATATCCATTAACATCAATATTCTTTCCAACTGCAACAAAAAATGTACTACATCAGCTGCGGTGTTTTTTTTCTTGTAAAAAGTCAAATCTTGACACTATTGATAAGCTAAAAAGAAATCTGTAGCTCAATCGGATACCAGTCAGACGATGTAAGAACCATTAATAAGAGCCAGCTTCTAAAATATTGTCAGATTCGATGCTTCAGAACCAGAGATACAGTGGTATGCAAAAGTTTGGGCACCCCTTAGGAAAACCACTGCATCAGTTTGTCACTTGCTGAGCTTTTGAAGCAGCAACTTCATTTTAACATATGTTATACCTTATGGTAACAGAAACATCTCAGTAGTGAAATAACTTTTATTGGTCAAACAGAAACATGTTTATGTGCATTCAAACAAAAATAGGCATGTGCATAAATTTGGGCACCCCTAAGAAATAATTCCATTAATATTTAGTATTGCCTCCTTTTGCTGCAATAACGGCCTGTAGACGCCTCCTGTAGCCACAGACAAGTCCCTTAAGCCTGGCAGGTGGTATTTTGGCCCATTCTTCCACACAAAACGTCTCCAGTTCAGTCAGGTTTCTTGGCCTCCGTGCATGGACAGCCTTCTTCAAATAAATCCATACATTTTCAATGATGTTAAGGTCTGGGGACTGGGATGGCCATTCCAGAACATTGTACCTGTGCTTCTGCATGAATTCCTTGGTGGATTTTGATCGGTGCTTAGGATCATTGTCCTGCTGAAAAATCCAACCCCGGCGTAGCTTCAACTTTGTGACTGACTCTAGAACATTCTTGTCAAGAATCTCCTGGTACTGTAAGGAATTCATGTGGCCCTCAACTTTAACAAGTTTTCCAGTACCTGTGCTAGCCACACAGCCCCATAACATGATAGATCCTCCACCAAATTTTACAGTGGGCAACAAGTTCTTTTCATTGAATGCAGTGTGTTTTTTTCGCCATGCATACCTGTTCATGTTATGACCAAATAACTCAATCTTGGTCTCATCTGACCACAGTATTTTGTTCCAAAATGCTTCTGGCTTGTCCAGATGTGCTTTTGCATACCTCATGCGACTCTTCTTGTGATTAACACTCAGGAAAGGCTTTTTGCACATCACCCTTCCAATGAGCTCTTCCTGGTGCAAAGTACGCTGGATTGTGGAACGGTGAACAACTACACCATCAGCAGCCAGATGTTGTTGTAGTTCTCTGGAGGTGGTCTGTGGCTTCTCTGTGACCATTTTCACCATCCTTCGCCTGTGCCTTTCCCCTATTTTTGTCGGCCTACCACATCTTTCCTTCACACGGACTGTTCCTGTGGCCTTCCATTTCACAACTACGTTTCTGACTGTGGAGACAGACAGTTTAAACCTGTCAGATAATTTTTTGTACCCTTCTCCTAATTTATAATGTTGGATTATCTTAGCTTTCAGGTCAGTGGAGAGTTGTTTTGAGGTCCCCATCTTGCCACTCCCTAAGAAAGAACCTAGGCCAGGCACAGCCAGCTATTACCTATGTTAAATAGCCTTTTTCATGATTGGTTCCACCTGTCTTTGTAATTGAAGGTCTAATGAGCTAATCAAAGCAATTTTGTGCAGCAACCTGTCAGCTATAAATCCGTACAGGTGTTGAAATGAATGCTATTTATAAGGGTGCCCAAACTTTTGCACATCCCATTTTTTGCATTTTATTTTATTATAATAAAACTATGTAATGCTACCCTAAGAATTTTGGTCTGGAAAACACTAAAACGTCTACATCTTTGTAGGAAAACAAATGTTGTTGCTGTGATCTTCTATTATAAAGGAAAAGCAAATTGTCATGAAATCTCAGAGGGGTGCCCAAACTTTTGCATACCACTGTACATGTTTTTTACTCAATGCATTCTCCACTCTATTTGAAACCTCCACTCTTCATTACCCACCATGCAAAGATTTGGGGTTTCTTATGCTAGCAGCGGCTAACGTAGCATTCATCTGCTAGCCTCAATCAGAGACGACTCTGGTTAGCTTTCGTCTTCCAATCCCTACAACTTCAGACTCATTATCTTCCTCTCCAGCGAGCAATGACCTTAGTTATATCATTTGAGGACGTTAGCAGACGTTGATGAATAAAAGTGGTGGTGTTCTTTTTCGTTAATTGCACATGCACCACTAAGAAAGAAATGACAAATAGCAATAACTGCATACTTTTTTTGTTCGAACAGTGTCACCAAAAGATCACAAATTAGTCAATGACTCACCAAAGTTCAATTCAGACCTAAAGCGTGTGACTTTCTTCAAAACGGGCTTCATAAGGGGTTGGAACCCATCATTATTTGCCATTAGCTGAATTCCAACTTTTGAGACAGCTCTATTGAAAAGAGGCAGTTAAATTAAATTGTTCCCCAAATAAATTGACAGCACGTGCCGTGTTTTTATGCTGTAGGAACTTTTTTCTTGCGATAAAATCATACCTTTTCTGTTATTACATTTAAATAATATATGACCAATCATTATTGCAGAGAGGAGACAGCTGTCTAAAACGTGTGTCAACGCAATGGAAACTGCTAAAAAAAAAGTCACTGCAATATCTCTTCTTTAGTACCGGCAATGTCCAGCAATCTAACCGAAAGGCTCAGAGGAGGATGGACCAAGCTGCACATAAATCCCGCTGAAGCCTGGCAGTATCTGTGGACAGGCAGTAAGCAGCAGCATGAGCCTAACTGTGATGTGAGGCTCATGATGTCCACAGTACTTTGAACTGAAGAAACATAAGAAAGAGTAAGGGGAGGTGGAGAAAGTAAGAAAAGCTAACTGGAATACTGAGGCAGACAGAGATGAATAAGGTCGGACAAAGGAAGGAAGGGCCACTGAGAGAGAAGAAGGGAGTGTATATATAGACAGAGAGAGAAAGCAAGGGGGGGACAGAAAGAGAGTGTGACCGAGGCAGAAACCTAAAAAATCTTCTCTCTGGGAACTTTGCGGCAGGACTTTGAGGGGATAATTAGGCAGAGTGACTCCAGAAGTAGAGAGTAACTTCTCAGTCCTAAGCCTTCATGCAGGGGGGATTAGACTCAGGCAGAACTCCTCACTCCCCTCCCTCATGTCCTCCCTCCCTCACACTCTAACTGCTCTCTGAAGTGGACCCCAATGCCAAGTTATGTCCAAAGTAATGGCAATTTTCTTTCTCCGTTAACCCCGGAGTGTAAACTGTTGTATGGTTGGATAAAACTGACTTTCATTATTGGATGGTATACCCAATATTTCTACTGTCCGTATTGAAGTAAAATACAAAATTGTAATTGTTTTTTCCCGCATTTGCTATATGTTTTTGTGCTCAGTGGAAAACTACTTAGTAATACTGGCAGCAAGACCTGGAGGCTGTAGCTTCAGACTATCATCTTTGACCTTGGGCTAAATTGTACTCCCCTGATCCAGGTGTCCAAGGAAAGCAAATCATCGATTGGACATTTGGGAGAAAGTAATGAAGTCACAAGTCAGTGAGCGCAATATGGGCCTTTTATGAACAGCCCACCGTGGTCAGTGTGCTTCATTTCTTTGTTTTTCCAACGCTAGCAGAAAATGTAAAAAGGAATTGCTAACTTTAAGTGCATTTGATTAAGTCGTAGTAGTAGAAAGCTTAGTTAATTGCTTTGAGTAAAATACTTTTTAAATAATATATGCTAATGACCACGCTACCTTGGCAAACACTACTGTAACAACAAGGGGAATACTGGGAATGTTTTTATATTACATAGTTCAACGCGGAGAAGAAAAGGAGCTTTGTTTCAACATGACACTGGAAACCTGGAATATGATCAACACAATGCATCGCGTCTGGATGCGTTTCATTCAACAGCTGATGTGTTTTACTGAACTATATGCGTACGTCAATTCAAACACAATGATAGTAACAAGTACACATACTTAGAAGCCTTAGTGATCAGATCTAATTATCAGGATTACACAGATGACCACATTTGATATTGTCATCTGTAAATGGGTTTTTTGATTGTCTCACTACATTTACTCTGCGTAAAGACAGCCTAGCCGTCTCTTCTTGTATTATTCTTCCCCAACGCAAAGAATAGGCCATTTTCAGTGAATGAAGTTGCTCAATTTGCAACCACCTGAACAACTAATCTCGGAAATATGTCACATAAGGGTCTAATAAACTGTACATATCTGCTGGTTTACAAAGTTTCCAACTGGAGCAATGTTGCTATGTGGAGCACAGTCCTCGGTCCACTGCCATGGCTTAGAAAAAGTTTGCTACTGTTCATCAAAGCTATGCATCCAAAAAAGTAGCCTCTCTGAGCCAAGAACAATTGGGGGCCTGGCTGACTGCGAGGGGACTGAAACTTTCTTGACTGATGCCTGTGGGTTCGTGCTGCATCAGCCCCAGATTTAAGTACGGGAGTGACAATGTGCTCTATATTTCGCACCAGATATACGTGGCCTCACAACAGTAACCCTACATCTGCAGCAATGTATCCTTACTCTGCTGCCTGTCTCTCTCTATTTCGCATTCAGCCCCCTCCCCCACTCTATTCAGTCTCTCTTCTCAGGTCTATTCTCAAGTCTGTTGTCCCCAGTGTCCCACTTCCTGTGCCCTCTGACCACCGTGCCATTTACAGAAAATAGACGCAATTGCATGTGAATCTAATAGCAAAGGAACCTGCTGAAGGCAATCTTATTTTAAATATCATGATTTAAACTCATGTTATAATTAATGTAACCTGAAAATTGCCTTAGTGGTAGCGTGACTGCGTCTTTGAGAATCAGTCTTTCACTGGTCATGTCTTTGGGAGTTCAGTATCTTGACCCAGGCGATTATAATATTGAGTAAAGATCATTAATTACTTTATTGTTGAGCCAATGGGTGGCTCAGCAAAAATGCAATTGTTCCTTCTCAGGGATGATTGTCAGGGTTTTAATACAGGTAAAGAGACAGTCATTCACACATACACTAATGGGTATTCCCCATAGGTGTCCCCAGTCCTCTGATTTACTTGTCCTTGGACAGTTAGAGGAAACTGGGACACCCAGAGGAAACCCCAATGGACTCCACACAAAAAAAAAGGACAGAGCTGTTCTTACGCAACATTGCCAACAATGGCGTCACCCAGGGACTGCTGACTACACACTGATCGGCCTATTACCTAATATGCTGATGAAGAGCAAGGGGATTCGGTTTTGATTCAAACCCATTCACATGCTATATACAGTGCAAGGTTTTTTTTACAGAGCCAATTGTTCCGAGTATTGAAAAAAGGTAACACATCTCCATTTAAGTCAAAAGTCAGACCATACCAATCTGGTACATCAGCCCAATTAAGCTTTCGCTGAGAAACTGTCCAATAATTAGGCAAACCAAGCTTTGGATTCCCTCCATATAGAAGTGATGTTAATGAGGGTGTGTTAAGATTCATGGTATGGCATCTTAAAAGTTAGGAGGGTACGGCTTACTATCTTATAACCTACAATGGTAACCTAAAAATGACTTCCCAGTCCATGGATCACTATGTAAATTAGTGTCTGAAACAGTTTTATCTTCAGTCATACCATGTATGAAGACATCAAGTGCATGATTAGGTCCCCAGTTACACGACTCATTTTAAAAACGACGAGTCATTCGCAAACATTAAAATCTGAGCCAGACACAGTTTTTCACTCAACGTAGCTGCTAATGTGTAATGCTTAATTAACTAGCACTGATAAAATCTGCCAAGAACAGTTGACATTTCAGAGAGTCAAATGAACAATTGCTTATTTAAAACCAGAAGGGCACTAGGAGAGCAGAGACCTCCTGACAACACCAAATGGCCTATCACAAAATAAAAACAAAAATACACAGTCGTTTGACCGCTCCAATATATAACAGGTCATTTTTTTGCACTACTCAAATTGAATAAAAATCAAGCCTCTGGTTTTTCCGAAAGACTGAGAGAAACAAATAAATGAACCAAAAACAAAACCTCCTTTTAATTTCGAGTAGTAAATCTGCCTTGTTGAAAACAACATTAATTTTACGTAAACAACATTAACTAAGGGGGCGGGGTTTAGAAAAGGAACGCAGGCTACTCATACACACCAAGTCACGTCGTGGCGTTTCAGTCAATTAAACTAATACCAATCAAAACGGGTGATCATAATTCACATTTTTCCTCCATCCAGCTCACACACATACAACCAGCATGGCCACACACACACACACACACACACACACACACACACACACACACACAACTACACACTGTATCGCATGGCTTTGATAAATGAATAATGAGGCCATTCTCTGCACGATTGCAATATACAAAGGCCACTGCTATGACCTCATTCAAGTGAAGCCAAATGTCGGGTCAAATTCACCAATCAGCTCCTTTTCAGCAGACACAAAACTGTCACATCCAATTAAGCACTTAGACATAAACACACACACACACACACATAAAACCATGTATTGTGAGACAATGAACAATCCATCCACTTCACTCTCACTTTTTTTGTGTTAAACAGCGATAATCACTTAGTCTCCAGCGATGATACCGTATTTATTTTTCATCCCCACTCAATCGCTCATCCTTCATGCAACAGTACGTGTGGGTGCTCTCTAGCCAGAAAGCACCCGAGTCCCCCTTCATTTGAGCTTTCCCTCTTGAACACGCACACGAGCATATGCACACATAATGAACACACATAATGAATGATTAACCAGTGGCAGCACAATCGTAACACACAAACACACACACACACACACACGCACACACACACACACACATCTCTTGCAGCGTAGATAAGACTACAGAAAGGGGAAAATAGGGATTGCTGTACCTTTGTTTCTACCTACAGGTTTTTGGAGAGGTGATAGGATCCGGGGAGGTAAAAGAGGGAAGTGTCATCCCGCGCAGAGCACCAAGAGAAAGACAGCAAAAGTGTGGATAAGCTATTGTTATACTACGAGACACTGTGTAATGACACTTTCATGCAAAATGTTGACAATCATGCAAATGGAAGAGAAATGGAAGAAGAGTGAAGCAAGCAGCACACAGCCTACAATTTACAGTTTACAGCTCATTTCTTCATCTTGATCTATGGTCCATTGGTCGCGGCTAGCTTTGTTGACCTGGTTTGGTATTCAGGGGCCATAAGGTCATGAGGACAAAGGTTCAAACAAAGTCAAATAGCTTTCTAAAATTTGAACTCCTAATCAAGATGTCAGCACGGTCGAAACGGTTTAAGGTTAGCCAAGTTCAAAAATGAACTCAATGTTCACAGGTAAATCCAGTGATTGAAATTGAACAATTTCTGTGCAAGGTTTCAACGCCATAAATCCTGTTGTGACCAGGCTGCAATGGCCTGAATCATAGCTTTAGAGCAGCCACTAAATGAACTTAAAGTTAGGGTTTTTGTTACCACTGTAGTTTCCAAGGTTAGGAATTACTTTGGAATGTTCATTTACTCCAATGTAGATAATAAGTGTTTATAGTGCTCCAAAACTAATTTAAACTACTTCATTATCTGGGCTATATATAAATAAACTGCTATTCCAGGACACAACATAGCAATCTCTAACTGCTGAAGAAGATCCTGAGGTTTGAAAGTCTTGGTCAACTACTGTTGTGCTTTGTGACTAAAGTATGGTTTAGGTTTGAAAATATTGTGGTTATAAAGTTGCTATAGCTAAGGTTAGGTAAGCAAATGACCTGGATACAAGCAACATTATATAAGAAAAACAATGTATTGGCAATGGTTTAAAATTGGCAGTAAGCTTTAAATATTAAATATAAGTGACACTATTTAACTTTCTGCATAAAAATGCAACAGCCCCCATCGTTCTTGCAAGTTGCTCAGTGTGACAAGAAGCCAACACGGCCTGACTCTTTAGTAGCAAAATACTCAAATCTGGACCAATAGAAAATGAGGACTTGCATTTTCTTTAAGCCCTGCCTCCAATTTGCTCTGTCAAATCCAGTCCCGCTTAAATGAATGGCAAAATAACTAAAGATGTGTCTTCTAGCACGTTTAACAACTTTGACATTAAGGCTTTTCAAGTGTTGTAATATAAAGTTGATTTAGCTTTGATAAAAAAGACGTCTCCTACCCAATGTTACTCAATAGGAGTCTTTTTACGCCCAAAATCACTTCTTGGGTGCTTGCAAACCTTCTTAAGTTCCTGCATCTTTCACCACAGTACTCGCTATTATGGCACAGGGTGTAAGTATTGTCCAATATGATATAACTCCTAGGTATACGAAGCTATTTCTCCTCCATATACCTTACTTTACTGTGACACTTTTTGCTCCTTATTTTCCTGTTTTCCCCTCTATATCTCCCATTCTTTTTCCTCTAACCTGTCTCCCCTCATTGCAGTGATTTCCTTATCCTCCCTCCTGCTTTTCATCCTCCCCCCTCCCCTACTCCATGCTGCAGAGGTCGAGCAGGAACAGTGGAGTGTGTCACTGCATGTTAGCTGTGGAACAGTACAAAATTATGTAATACACAGAAACCTCGGTGAAAGGAGGGTGAGGAGATGCCTAAAGAGAGACGAAGGTGAGGTGAAGAACATGCCATGCCATGCAACGCACACAACACGGACAAACCCTCCCACTTCTCTGCAGCAACAATGGGAGTGTTGCAACACACAAATGCACACGGACAGGTAGCGAAGGCACACAGCGTCAAATGAAGCCACAATACCAAGCCAGGCGGCGAGTCAACAAAAACAACAGTGCTCCGTGAAGACAAAAAGAACAGAATACCTTGCTCTGCCTTCAGGTGTGCGAGGCCTTGAGGAGAGAAATTCAGAGAGGCACAGAGAGAAAACATTCAGAATAGCACACCAATACTGCAGTTGTATTGTCATTATGCATGCTTTGCTTTAATGGCAAACCATGGCTAAATCAGCACACTAAAAGCAAAAGCTTTACCAAGTGCATGTAAAAAGCTTTCTCTAGAAACAGACAAATGACTAATAAAGAGAGCAGCTCAGTATGTGAATATAAAGTAGCTCTGCAGGTTGTTAACAGAATAAATGTCAATTATAAATTACATAACTGGGTTACTTATACATTTCTGGCTGCTTTAATGTATGAACATCTTTTAGATTACACTTGTAGAAGAAATTAACAACATTTTTAACCATTTAACCTAAATTATTACTACTCTTTCGTCGGACTCACCTGGTTTTCTCTGGACTGCTGTGGAGTTATCAAAGGGTAAAAGAGAAAGCAGAGAAAAAGTCCCAAATTAGCAACACACACCAGCTTTGTTTGCATGTGGATCTATCATGCAAAACACACTTCTAAGCATTGTGCTACATGTAAGGACCAAAGAGGTGCCCCTTGACATGCCTGATCAAAAGTAATCCCTGTGGAGAGAAACACATAAAATTGCATCTGTCCCGTCCTCTCAGGGAATCAGATTGACATTTTTTCCAAACAACTCTTTCACATTTTTGAATATTGTTAGAGTGACATAATATTCCGCTACTTGTATCACACAGCGTGCCTCACACACATTAAAAAGGAAGACATAAATCCAGGACGATTTATGGTGTTGTGAGGTTTGTGGATGCTCCTTCAAACAGACCCATATCTTTCTCCTCCATCTTTTTTAACCCATACACTCAATTGTATTTATTTTTTTGCACTGCTGACCCAAATTCAACACGGGGTTTCTCCGGGGAATGCTCACTGTTGGATTCCTGCAGATCACAGTATGGCGTGGCAACAAAAAAATTGCCATAGTGTGAAGAAATAAAATAAGCCACACATTAAATTCCATCCCTCGCGGCAGACATGCTCAGCGGGATCTCACCCGTGGATGACACCTTGTGGTTATCAAACATGCCAGTCTGATTTAGGCCACATCAAAGATCACTGTGTGGATTCTGACTCAGTTTTAGTGACAAGTTTTAACCAGCATCCTAACTTAGTGTCAAACCTGGCACCATAGCCTGAAAATAATATTAAAATATTAGTTTAAATAATTGTTTGTAAAACATAACATTACCGTTGTATTGGAATATATTGCGTTTTGGTGTTGACGAAACTCACATTATTTTTAATAAATCTATTAAAATGATCATGGTGTGATTTTTTAAGAACATCTTTTCCAAACTAGGATTATTTTTTGTGTTTGTTTTTTTTGTTTAGTTTTTTATTGTTTTCAGTCTTTAGAAAGCCGGTTAGGCTGTACCAAAATATTTACCTAAGAATAATATTGTTTCCCTTACATGAAATTGCACTTACAATTTGTCCATTTTTTGCAATTTCAATAAAATTTAGATTAAATGTGCAATCACAATAAGGGCCCTCTAAAGCATTGAGGACTGACAACATTATTTATTTTATTTTAATAAACATGGACTAAGTTAGATATTTGAAGTTATTATTTAAATGTGTTAGTTTAGGATAAACCCCTTGAGATGAACCATTTAAAGGGGGTCCTACGAACAGCAAGTCCAGTGTCTGTTTTAATACACAATATCTGATATTATTTGACTGTTTTGATCTCTGCATGCTCCAAAGAGACTTGGCCTGTATTCCATCAATGGATATGAGTGATTTTCCTCTCCGAAAGAGTCCTTGTAAAATGTTAAGATTAACTTAACAGAGGACATAAATATCATTTGAGAGGAAGCGCAGAGAGACAATACTGCAGAAGGAGCCGGTGAAGGAGAGGCAAGATCTCCTTTGGGGAGTCCAAAATGGCTGCTACTTCTCCCACAAGAATAGGATGACATTGGGAGACACAAGGGAAGGACGAAGCATGGAAGAGAGGGGGGAGGTAGTGGCCAGCTGATGGACAGCGGCGCAGCTCCAGCACTAGAGAACACATCAGTACCCCTCAATGAATGCCCTCTAATGATCAAGCACCAGTGGGGGGGGGTTTTCTGACTGTGCAAATGCTCTATAAGTGTGCCTGTCCGTGTGTGAAACGCTCAGTTTCCCCATATAGATAAAGCCCTTTCTCTTGATGTGACATCACCCAGAACAAGTCAATGTGCTGCTGTGGACATGTGGTCCGAGTGTAATCCCCTGCTCTATTTTACCAGCAGCTTCACCACTCAAATCCAAACATAATTTTCAGCTTGGGCACTAGACACAAATGCCCTCTGCACTGGAATCAGGCAAGTCCCTGCACCAGTTTTTCCCTTTTTTTTCCCTGACCTACTTTTTATAGTAAGATTATTGTAACTGTCATTTTTTTCCATGTCTGTTTATTAATCCCCAAAGCTAAGCCTGAAGGCACCATTTTAGCACTTGCTTAACAGTTTGCTTGCCCTAGCCTTCAATTACTAGCCTTCCGTCAAACCAGTGAATATGTTTTTAGCAGATGGGGCCTTAAAGTATTCATTACAAATGCAGGATGTGGAAACGGAAAATTGCTTTACATATTCATTAAACAATCCTCTTAATAACCTTGACCTTATGCATAACTCATTCTAAGTAGAAAACCCAAAGGTATTCGGGGGGAGACTTTATAATGTCACCCCAGTTAATTTAATTGAACCGAATGAGGGTATCCAGGTCATTACCATAAAAGAACCTGATATGTGCACAGTTAATAACAGGATCCCAATCGAGTTGATAATAAAGATGACTCCGCAGAAAGACGTATAGCTTGATGGCGGCAGAATTGCCTGCTATGTCGGACACGTGTGGAGAGCGAGTTGTGAGTGGTGTCTAATTTCAGCTCGTTGCCCTGACACAGTTAGTCACACTGATACATCCTGATCCACAAGGGAGGAGAGGCTGAACATGTGTTTTATGTTCCACTGTTTGTGGTGCTATAAGCTGCTAGCCGAGATGGAGGGTTTGGGAAGAGGCTCTTAAAGAGACAGGATTGGAGAGTAGATAAATTAGTGTCTCATAGCTTTATCTTGTAAAAATGTAATGAGGCCGTGCTTCGGCCAGTGGCTCAGGGAAATGACCTGTCTTCCTGCCTGTCTTTGGAGAAAATCATATATGTTCTAAAAAAACAAAATCAGGAGGAATTTGGGAGCATTTCCTGTATTGATGTTTATATTGTTATTATTGTAATCATCAATCATAAATATAATAATAATATTAGCAGTGTTATAATTATATAATTATGCCTTTTATGGAAAATGATGAGCAATGAACAGCAAATAAAAGTAGCCTTTATTTTTGTGAATATATTTTTGTATTTATTATTATTACTATGTTTTTTAAATGTATTCATTTGTTTTACTATTTCTTTGATGTTCATGTCTTTGTCTTTTGTACTTAATCATTTATTTTTTACAATTTTGTCCTGTATGTTTTCTGTTGAATGTTGTGTATCTTTCAATGTGTTAAATTCATAAAAAGAATGTTAAAAAAAGAGAGGGACAGGATTGATTTTATGATGTCCCAGCAACTGGCTATTCCGTGGTGTAAAACATGCACAATATCAATGTGCAACCAGTGTAGGAATATGGATGTCCTTTAGAACAAACATGCTCACGCCTGCATCCACATCCCATTTCCTCATCTCACATGTTCATTCTGCCGACTCCTCATATTTCCCTTCTAGGACAGTAGGCTAGCAGGCTACCATTAGCAACACGGCTGGCGAAATGCTTCCAAGGCCCAGTCCACTCAGTCAGTCAGCCATCTGCCTGTTTTAACGAGCAGCTCCGGGCCTTGTTGCTCTGTGTGTGTGTGTGTGTGTGTGTGTGTGTGTGTGTGTGTGTGTGTGTGTGTGTGTGTGTGTGTGTGTGTGTGTGTGTGTGTGTGTGTGTGTGTGTGTGTGTGTGTGTGCGCGTGCATGTCTTTAAATGTTAGTGTGCATGTGCTGCTGCAGCCATGCAACACGATAATGTAACATTATGAATATTCACAGGTTTGACGGATCGCTTTCATTGCTCATTAATATACCTCTTTATCTACAGTATGCCGACAACACAGGTGTGCTGAGCAACTGTTCACCTAACTGCAACCAAAAAGAGATCATTGTGAACATCCCTCGAAGACATTAAGTGCTAGAGGGTTGCTTGAACAACAAGTATTATGTCACTTGCAGACATGTGGACATAACAATGAAAAAATAAACTGCCGATAGACAGTCTTGGTGTATTTGTGCAGGCGTTTTGTGGGCAAATTAGCAATCTCTGCTCTCATTATCCTCCTAATTATGGTTCAGTGTCTCTGTGGCATAATCAACATCAGCCACATGAGTTAATGGGGAGGCAGAGAAGAGCAGCCTGATCAGCTGGGGAGCTAACAGGAATAACCTTTCTGAGATGCTCTTTCATAGCTCGCGAGCAGAAGAAGATAGATATGTGCAGTGATGACGTTTTCTTATATGTTGACCCGAAACCAAGCATCACAAGTGCTCCCTCAGCAAAAAGCAATGGAATTTTTCCATTCGATATTGGAATACTGCAGAAAATTGAATCTGTGCAAACACGTTTATGATACCGTTTTGTTCAGCAGGATAAACTCCACATATTAGCACCACTGTATGAGTTTTTAAGTGTAAGTGCTATTGCCAGAAGTAAAAAGCTAACGTTAAGCTATAAACAAACACAGTCGCGCTAATGTTTGGCGCGATGATATATGATATTCTCATTTAGTTTGTGTTAGCAACCGCCGTTTTTAGACAGATAGAAGCTTCAGAATTTTGTGAGTTTGGTATTTATTATTTATTCGTCTTTGAGGTGTCTGACCAAAAGAACGCAAAACAAAATGCTGACTTTGAGTCGATGGTGCTAAAATGCTTACTCGTTTTACCGGGTTTTATGACTCATTCCTGCACCACTCTAAAGAAATGTGCCTGAGAGGGAAAGGGGGGGGGTGCGCAGGGTTTGGTTCTCCCTCTTGGGAAAAATTAAGGTTACGACAAGCCTGTGGTGAATGCATTCGTCACACTTGCTCTGCCCCTGGGCTGGGATGTGACCGTGTCTTGCACTGTCCAAGCTGTCAGGCTGAGTAGCAATGGCACTCCTAAAATATTGGTTGTTTTAACACGAGGATGTCATAGCTCCCCTGTCAGCTCTCAGGAAGCTCTAAGACAAATAAACCTCCTCCTCCCCCTGCTCCTTCATCGGCAGAGGCAATGAGCAAATGGGATGAAGCGAAAAGGGGGCATGTCCAGTTCGTCCGCTCGACTGCTCTGCAACCAGCACATCGCGTGCTGTCCTGCACAATGCCACAGGCTAGCATGGGATTTCAGCTCCAAACAGCTTCGTTTGAGCAGCAAATCATGGGGCATGTTACAAAACTTAACAGAGCAAAAAACTCTGCACGGAAATCTGAAGATGCTTATTCTAAATGCATGGTATATCGTAGCATGTACAGGTATCAGACACAGTTTAAATTAGCTCGCAAACACAGCCATAGGATTCAGTGAGCATTCCCCTGATCTTTGGCAAAATGGAGTCATCCCTTAGCCATGTGTGTCATTTAGAATGGCAGGAAGTGGGTCAGCAGTGGAGGAAATTTGACATGGGTCTGTTCACACAAAAGGTTATTCTTTACAGTCCAAACACATGAAGAAAAGGCGTGTAAGGTCAAAGTTAAAATGGGTATTCTCTGTTTTTTTTTGTGTAAATAGGAAGCGGTAATTTTGTTATGTTGTTGAAGATGCAGTATTGGGTTTATTCTATTGGCAACATTGAGCCCAAGGCTAAAAGCAACGGCATCTTCTGAAAGATGTAAGTTTTAAAATTAAGTAGGCCTTGACCAGGAACAGAAAAATAAGTAAATCACTGTACAGTACATGGAAAACAATGTTTTTCCTGGAGATATAAGGAAGCAAATTTTTACCCTGCATAATTTCAATCTTAGAGTATACATACAAATAAGCTTAAAAAAACTAGCGTCCCTATGTCTTAAAGGTTTGGAGATAGAAAGGAACATTGTCAAAAGTGTTGCATATCATTACACTCCCCCAAAAAATAGATGACCTTGGCAGAAAAGCAGAGGTAAAAGAGATTAAGTTCTTTCTCATCCAAACACTGTGTGTACCTTCAGGTCCCTGCACCACCTTGAAGAAGCTGAACACATTTGACGGAGAAAAAGAGAACTGAGTGTTGTAATTTTAGTCATATCCGCTAATCCACCGCATACTCATCAAAAGTAATAACTGTAAAGGCAGAGGAAACGCTGAGCACATCAACGCCAATTTAACTCCTGCATGAAATACTTTCCAAAAGAAGCTGTGAGAGCAACAGCCTTTACTGATTCTATTTCCTGTGTACAAGGCATTAAATCATTCAAATGCATGTGAGAATAGATGCCTGTGCTTCTATATGTAAACTCAATGCACGTTTTTCGAAGCATTTCATAAATAAAGCTTGGAAATGTCATTCAGCAGTCTGTTTGAGACTTATGATGGAGCAACATATGTTGAGAAAAGCAAATATGTGGTGTTAAAACATTTTTTAAAACTCTTTACCTGGAGGCAGTCAGCAAAACCTGCCATCAGGTCAGTTCTAAATTTGTAAGGAGTCCCTGTGAATTTTTTTTTTTTTAAGATTGAAATCAATATTCAGCGCTTGACACAGAAAGCTCTGGAGCCAGCCCCTCTTACCTTCAGTGCAGTATCGACCCACATATCCCGTTCTGGAGCAGTCACAGTAGGTTTCTCCATCTGCCAGCGAGCACATCCCGCCATTCTCACAGGGGTTCTCCGTGCAAAGGCCCATCATCTCCAAGCGAACTTTCTGACTATTGATGAGCGTTGGCAGCTTACTTCCATAAACGAGGTCTGTGATAATTCCCTTGAACGGTGGCAGTTCACGGACAGAGGGCAGGGTGATGGCAGATGTGCGGATGTCTGCTGGTAGCCCTCCGAGGAAGAGGTCGCTAACGATCTTCATGAAGCGCCTCTGGGGCCGCACGTCTTCCGTCTTGGTATTGCCATCCACGGCCAAGCCAGTCCTCAAATTGTGCCTGTTGATGGCGGCGAAGTGCCAGCGGCTGTCGTTGACCATCTTGTCCGAGGTGATGGTGGTCTCCGCGCAGTCAATGCTGATACGAAGCTGCAGCTTACCCTCGGATACGCTGAGAAGCAGGAAGTCGCAGTAGCCGCCATCGTCAAAGTACATCATGAGGCCTTCTGGTTCGGAAGTCTTGAACTGAAATGTCAGATCACTTCTGGAGCTGGCATCCCAGCGCAGGTAGCGAGCCCACTGACCTTCAGAGCCAGTAAACTCCAAGCCTACGCTCAGGCCCAGCATGGTACTTAGCAGCAGGAGGACATGACCAGGCAGGCTGTTGGGATTCATCGTAGGGAGTAAGAGGATGTACCAGAAGAGGTTTAAACTGGGGATGGATCCTCAAAGTGACAATTACATCTGGCTGAGCTCCAGTGTTTATCTGATGAATGTTATATTCCACATAGATAATTTTACAGTTAAGCGAGGAAACGCAATATCCATTTATTTTTATTTTTGAGGCAGATCTAAGGTTGATAACGGATGGAATGTAATTTTCTCGGCCAAGTCTTTTCCAGGATATGGAAAAATATCCAATTTCCACACAAAGTTGACAGGTGAAAGTGCGAGAATGAAGGTGATCCTTGAGGAGCTTTGTCAGTGATTCAGAGCTGCATCTTGGGATTTTTCTTTCAGGCGACTTCCTGGATTGAAGTACATGACCTTCGTCGTTGGTCCAGTTCCGTGCCCCATGGTTTGACCTCCAGCTTCGGACACACCTTTGACAGAAATGCGGAAAAAGACAGATCAATTTAAGGCAAGGCAAGTTTATTTATAAAGCCCCTTTCAACACAAGGCAATTCAAAGTGCTTTACAAAAATGAAAAACATTAAGAGCATGATTTTAACTTATTTAAGTAAGATAATAATGATTTTCAATGTCAGCTGGCATAAAAAGTAGCCACCAGCAACTCAAATAAATATGTGGTTTCCTTAAAAAGGTATCCCAAATCAATATAATGCTATTTATTAAAGTACTTATGCAAAACATTTTCATTCTTTGGCAGCATTTTGTATTTTTTACAGATTATATTAAGTAAAATATACAGTAGTTCTTTACAGATGGTCCAAATCATGACTGAGTTCACATCATCACTAAGAGGGTTATGAGAACAACACTCAATGTAAATTTGCCTCTCCATGTGGCCAATAAATAATCACAAATAACCCCAATTAAAGTATTACGATCATTTTAAGCACTGTTCTAAAATACCAATTAAATTCTCATATTAGTGGTAGCACACCACAGATATTTTGCAGGGGAAAGGAAGTCAACTGTTGTTGTTGATTCTGTGAGGAGTGAAGATCCAGTGAGGTGAGCCAGAACATGTGTTAAGCCTCCCCCCAAACCTTAGCCTGCTATCTGTAAAGGTCTGCTGGGATCCTGATAAATATGACTAATTATCCAGTGCCACTTTCTCTCTCATTTGCATGTCTTTAGGGTATTACAATCATAAACAGCTATTGAGAAAGATGTTAAGATGTTACTGCTTCACATGCTATCAGTAATAACATTTTTTAAATGTTCTTCCAGTGAATTCAAATTATTCCATCACTAAAACAGGGATGACACGGATATGGAATATTAAATAGCTCACTGGCCCTTGCTTCTACACCTGTACTCACTCAGTTTTGTTTAAATTTGCTCAGCAGAGCTAGAAATGATTCACATGGCGAAACCTTATATGTGTGTGTACTCTTCCAAGCCTTTGCCCTTGCAATTGTTTTGGCAGCGGGCTGCCCACCAGGCAAATGCATTGTCCAATCATGACAGTAGCACAGAACCATGCAACACAATAGGGCCTTTAACCACCTGCCCTGAATAGTTAATCTTGCTGCAGCAGGCAAGCTATTGAATTCTAGTAACTGATACCTATGCTAATGCACTGTGTGTGCACGCAGGTGTGTCCCTGTGCAGGAGTGTGCATGTGTCTCTCTGACAACACAGGGTTGCCTGGCTGGATCATTGTCTTTGTCTTAAAAGTGACTCAGTGAGACAGCAGAGAGGTTAAAAGGTTCTGTGTGGTTGAAATAACCCTGAACCAGCTGTGTCAATCAACTCAGCAAATAGAGATGTGTCTTGTGTGTGTGTCCCTTCAATAGCAAAGCTTGATATGCCCGTGAAACCTGAGACTCCAGTCCCTTATGAAAATTGGCCCTGGCCTCTATTTAATTAACACGACTTATTGTGTGTATTGCTTAACTGTGGCATCAGGTGTCCCTGTGAGCCATTAATGTGACAAGAGAATGCTAACAATGTTAGCATGTTCTCTCTCAGTTAAATAAATCAGTAATGGGGACTTATTTCCTCCACTGTAAGAGTTACTCTGAAAACATATTACATACATATTAATTAAGTTATAGCGGTGTTTTATATGCAGTAACTTAACATTTGACAAGTTGGAAACCCTAAGCCTCCTGTCAAAACTGTCCACCAGCTAGCTAGCCTGCAGGCTAAGCTAAATGCAGCTAATCTGGTAAATAGTAAAATTTCAAACAGGCTCGTTATGAAACATGCCCTTTAGCTAACCCCACGCTTGATAGCATCTTTAGCAGTCCACACTCTGGAGGGCTAAAAAGGCTAATGAAGACGCTATTTGTGGCTACTTGTGGTAACACTGTTGTTTAATTAGCATAAACTTATTTTTTCAGGTGGTTGAAAAAAAGGTCAAGCATATTTACTTTGGCGTCCTGAACCCTCAGCTGCAACGTTAGCGAACTCATGTTCTTGATAGCATTGTAAGTAAACTACAATAAGCATATTTCCCGGATACAAATATGCGTTGAATTATTAAACAGAGCAGGATATGAGATGACCTGCACGGGATACCGTCACTGACTGGCCATTAATGATGCATCCAGGCTCGGTGTTGAAGAGTTATTGACATGTTTTGTAATGTAAACTAGCCCCTATCACGCACTGGAGACCCCCCTATCCCCCACTGTGCTCCCTGTCCATCACAAACTTCAGCCTGGAGGAACGATTTAATCCGACATCAGTCACAGCAGACAAGAGTAGGATCCTGCATTAGGGTGTGTGTCCGGACCTGCTGGTTACACTGAGTGAGGTTCAGGGACCACCCCATGTGGTCTTTAGGGGGGCACCAAGGAGTCAGCAGGCAAAAAAATGAACCGTTTAATAAACAATAAAACGTTCTTGTCAGGGTGTGCTTATTTGTCACGTGCTATGTCAATATATGTCATTATGAATAAAATGAATCACCAAATCGAAATCAGATGGTAAGGGATGAATCAAACACATTTGGGGTGGGGTTCTATACACGACTGATCGGCTCTTTCAAGGTAATTTTAACTTCACCAAAGCTGCACACCACCGGCTCGTCGTCGCCATAGAATGAATGGACACGTGATAATCGTTCTCTTCATTCTGTCACCCAATGAGCATCAACATTTTACTACGAAAGAAACAGAAATTTAACCATATTTTATGAATTTGCAATATAGCCAATCTAATGATGCCATGTACATTCTTATACAGAAATTAAAAGACACATAAAGCTGGGCACAAAGTCACTTTCAACTCTGCAGTAAGCAGAATGACAGAAGTTCGTGCCGGAATATTAAATTAGAGTAGTGTTATAGTTTCTATTGAAATCCTCGTTGTATCTGTCAACCCCAAATACGCATGGTTTCACAAAATGACTGCAATAGCCAATGTTCGGATAGCTTTTATGATCATGTTGACCAGCTAGTGGATTATTTGTAATCTTAATCTAAGAGTAAAGCGCTCAAACCGAGTAGAAATCCGAGCTGCAGCCCTGCACCGATGAATAAAACAGCGGGCAACATTTTCAAGCTTTCCCTCTGCTCCTCGCACGGTGGCAGTCTGACTGTTGCTCAAGGGTTTACAAACCCTTACTCCAAATAATTACGAAGCAGAATATGATCAGGAGTCAGGTTAATATTAGCAAGGAATCATGTTTAAATAGTGAAGAAGTTATGGCAATTTATGCCTTAGTGTTTAAGGTTTGATACACGCAGCGGTCCTCACCGAGAAACACGTTTCAGCGACCTGAAACTTTCCGTCTCGTCGCTCTTTCACCACAAATATATTTGTCACCATTTCAGCACTGATAAATCGTGGTCTCTTGAGATGTGGTTTCCTAACAAATAACCCCGCTGTCGTGTGGTTAAACTGCGGTTGCGAGCTTTGAAAACTAACCACCGACACCATCCCATTGCGCGTAAAGCCACATTTCAGCCGAAACTCATCATCTGATTCAAATAAAAGGATCATTTTGATGAAAAACTTCTGAATCAAACAACTCAAGTACAGTCACAGAACAACTAATGCATGATGGATAGAAAGACAAACTATCGAATAGCTTAGTTTAATCTGCTCTTACCTTTTAGCGCAGAGAGATGCTTCCGGACGGATGAAATCTATGTATGAAAATAGCAAATAATAACAGTCCAAATGAAAATTCCACCCAGAAACCGGAGTGTTTCTAAATTATGGTCGTGTCGGTGAAGTGCTGATGCTGGTGATGATGAGGTTATTATAAGTGAGGTGCGGTGGAGGGAAAGGCAACCGTCCTCCTTCCACTGGCTCAGTGAACGCGCATCTCTCAGCTCGACTCGCGCAACTGATGATGGGCCCCTGGATTTCTCCCACACTGACGCGCTGACCCGCCTTCCAAACAGCGCTCTGCACGGTGGGACACGAAAGCATTCACATGTGAGAGAGAGAAAGAGGAAAATAGCCCCTATGGACAAATTACTAGTAGTTAAAATGATTTATTCTCTATTCTTGGACAGGCTTGTATATGTAGTGTGCAGTAAATAT
This sequence comes from Eleginops maclovinus, assembly GCF_036324505.1. Classification (NCBI taxonomy): domain Eukaryota; kingdom Metazoa; phylum Chordata; class Actinopteri; order Perciformes; family Eleginopidae; genus Eleginops; species Eleginops maclovinus. The sequence continues at coordinate 15,182,709 of NC_086363.1, read as the reverse complement.
ACAGTTTGTTCATATTAATTGAAAGACCACATGTTCACAAACTGCATCACAGTACTATAGATATATTGAATGTTCCTATATTAGACAATGTTGTATCGATGGCATGTGGAACAATGTTATTTTAGAAAGGTATGAATCCAAAATATGGAAGACAGTGTGAATATGTTTGTTTCATTGTAAAAATTCTCGATATGTTCGCTTAGAGCAGGCATCAGTAGGTCAGGACCCTGGACAGCTACTTCGATTTATGTGGCAACAGCCAGAGTTCAAGCTCTGTCCAGGGTTCAGCACCTTGGACAGCATCCGGGTATTTTTGTATTGTTCCCCCAGCAGTTCGAATGTCAGGGAGCTGTCCAAGGTTCTGAACCCTGTCAGGCGTGAAAGAGGCCAGAAGGATTGTATGCAGAGAGGAGAGGAATACTGATACATGTGCTATGCTCTTCCCCACATAAAGTACCTTGGCAATTGAAAATGTTATGCTACATTTCCTGTTATTGGTTGTTTCATTTCTGTATATCTACAACTGAAAAAAAGGCTTATATCACGCTGATTCTGCTGTTACATTGTATACGGCATTATCATTACTGTTTCGTAATAGCTGATATGTCTCTTCTTTCATGCCAACTTTATATCATTGTCCATCACATGGCGTTATTTTTATCTTACCACTTCTTCTACAGGTATCCTTCTGCCGCCACTGATGATAAGTGTTATGCTGTGTGTTACATAACACTAATCGAAATACAGTTTTTACAAAGTGCTACAAAAAGAAAATACAAACCAAGAAAAACCTCATGAAATGCATAATGAGGAGATAAAAGGCAGGAGAAAGAATAATCAGAAGAATAAATAGATTGGTAAAAAAATACAAGAAAACATACAAGAGTGTGAAAACAAGTGGGTTGAGAAATCTCAGGATTAAAAACATCATTAAAAAAATCCATATCTAAGTGCTACAGCCAGGGTATTAAAGGAGTACTATGGAACTTACTCTGGGTGTTGACTTAAGGTCAGTAAGTAGGGTTATGCCTGAGGGTATTGACCTGATCTCCGACATATATTGACCCATTAGGTCTTCATAAATCTGGGCATCAGACCAAGTTTAAACATCATAAGTATGTGAAACCTATGGCCGGTTGCTAAATCTGGAGATACACAGCTGATGCATTGATAAATACCTCGAGGCGAGAGTGACTTTTGACTGAGGCAGGACCGGAGGGAGATGAGAAGAAAAGCATCAATGACCTGCTCATGTTCTGTGAGGAATAATACATGAACAGACAGCTGAGACCTGGAAAATTCTGGTGGTAAAACAGAAACAGAAAAGAGTTATTTACAAGTGTGTGATGGAGATGTAAAATAATCTGACACATGCAAAACTGTAAGTACGTACATCAAATCCAGACTTTCCTCCCGAAAACAAAACCGTTGTAATATTGTCTATGCAAGCATCTTAGTGAGACTCATTGATGTATATTGTATTTAATCAATCCTATGCAAATAACAACCTAATCGCCACTGAGGAAAGGTCTTATCATTCAATTTAATAAAAACAAATGTGATTCAAAAACCCAAAAATATGCAGAAAGAATAAAGAGCATGGGCCTAAAACATATCCACGGGGTACTTCAGAAGCTCCCGTAGCGGATATAAAACATTATATTGATGATAAATAAAATGACATCCTTTTCTGTTGACTTTTCAGGTCAGGTGTCTGAGGGTATCAGTGAGGGTTAATTGCTGGTACAGATGCCTCAAAAATATTGGTTATAAAAGTGCTTTATTTAATAAACCTTTACTATAGTTTTACCTTCTGTTACCTGAACAACATGAAACCATGTTTTTTATGGCAGTTTCAAACTAGTGTCACACCTATATGTTTCACACTGACTATTTCACATTGTCAACGCCTCATCTGGCCTATCCATGTGTTTGATATTCAAGCTAATCCAGTGACATTTTAAGAAGGCCTTGAAGCTAATTAAACACAAGTGTTATGAGAAGATCAGCAGCTCTCTCTACGGAGTAATGGCAGATAGAGACAGACAGACAGACAGACAGACAGACAGACAGACAGACAGACAGACAGACAGACAGACAGACAGACAGACAGACAGACAGACAGACAGACAGACAGACAGACAGACAGACAGACAGACAGACAGACAGACAGACAGACAGACAGACAGACAGACAGACAGACAGACAGACAGACAGACAGACAGACAGACAGACAGACAGACAGACAGACAGACAGACAGACAGACAGACAGACAGACAGACAGACAGTATACAGGAACAACACCCCTGACAAATGTGCATACACACCATGACAAACAAGAGGATTTCTTCCACAAACAGATCCCTTACTCTAAGTCAAAGACAATGATGCCTCAAGCACACTCACTTTCTCACACAACATCTTCTACCATCCTTTCCTCTCCACTAAAAGGCATAATGAATGAATAATTACCCTTTGATAATGTCTTCAAACTGAATTCCACACAAGCTTCTGGTTGACTTTAATAACACCCCAACTACTTGTTCCGTAAAGATTTAAATGGATTTCCAGCTGCCACAACAACTGTTTAATATTTACAATGTATTGTTTACGCCGTGGTGGAAAAAAAAGTATTAATCATGTATGAATCATATTCTTATTTCATGGAGAATTGATTCATACCGTTCTGAGTCACAATGCTGAGCAATTGTGTGCAGCGGTTGTGTCGTACAGCGCTGTGACATGTGAGCACGCTCTAACACCTGACAGGTTTTCTATGCAGTCCAGCCGGGATTTCTCACTAGTGAAATGTTGTCTCTTACTCTTTGGTTTTAACACTCAATCGCTTCTTCCTCTCCCTAACAGTATTATGATGTCCCTGCTCATGATTTCTTTGTATACCCATTTCTTTATATCCTCTTTATTCTTAGTTGTCACATCCTTTTTTCAGTTTTCAAACTTACAATTTGCTAAACAGCAATCAAATTACAACTTTGCAACCATAAGTACTTTTGCTACATGTGAAAGTGGAATGATTATTGGCATTTAAAAGAGTTTTGAGTTATCCTTTCTTCAATCTTTTTAAAAGAAACAATACAAGGCCAAACATAGGGAATAGATTGATAAGTAGTTTTTCTGATTGTGTAATTTAGCTAACTTTACTTATTTACTTATTATTGAGAATATTAGCATGTGGAGTTATGGTTAAATCTTAAAAAAGCACCATTCATGACCAGTTCACATACTGTTTAGTATTTCCTCCATTGGAGTTATACATTGAAGCTATCAGTGCTAACTTTAGCCACTCTGTTCAGAACTTGGGGTTAACATTCCAGAGGTGTTACGAACAATAGCGTTAATGCCGGCCAAACACATGTTGTTCCAAATCTTAAAAGCCTTTTCTGTTTTAGTTTTAAAAGTCAAATCATATTATTTGTGAATAAAGGAAAGTGTAAGTTAGTTTGTAAGTATTGAAAGCAGCTAAACAGGGTAAGACAGAATAAAATAGTCCAGCTTACGCTTGTTCATTCAAAAAGTGTCTATAACCGATATATTTATACTAACAAATCTCGAAAGACAGTTTGTTATTAACGTCACATTTAAAAATGGCTATTCTGTCAAATAACTTACAATTAAAGAATCTAATGCTACCTTATCAAGCTAGCTAGCGGCAGCTGATTAACTATTTCACCGACAAGTTTTAACAAATATTAAGAATTTTGGGGGGAAAATCTGCCCATGTTCTCATAGTAAACTGAATGTGTGCTGCCAAAGAAAATAAAGCATGTGGCTTAATGAATTGACGTGTTATTCCACCTTTCCTTGAACCTGCCCTCCTTTTTTCACTCAGCAATTGCTTTACTTCATTCTCTCCTTAGTTTATTTTGAAGATCCACTCCTCTGACACAGTTACTCATTTATAAAGAAACCTTGGACTCTTCAGTTAAAGGGCTTTTACTGTCCAACTCTCTTTATAGATCAGTGGCCTCGTGGCTCCGCTGTCTGCCCAGATAGAGATGGGTTCGGAGAGGAGTTTGATCTGTAGCCGACTCCTCTCTGCATGACTGCAGTCCTTTACGAAGGTGTGTGCTAAGCCTCCACTTAGCACAGACACAGAACATGAACTTCTCACATAGAGTATTAGCCTTTAGTTTGAACAAGGTTTATACTAAAGCACAGATACAGTATATGACACCATCGTCCATACTTGTGTTTGCCTACTATGACCATGATCTCCTCTGATTCTCACCTTTATCATTCAATTAATCACAGTGGCTCATCATCATGTTTTTGTGAAAGGCGCAGTCTGTCACTACCTTTATAATTTGCTAGGAAATGTAGTCATTACATAAGCTGTTAATCAAAGTAGAGAAAAAAGGCATTGACACACACACAAGCGGACACACACAAAATAAAAAAAACAAAGCCTATGAGAAGCAATTTTTATTTTCAGTTCCAGTTTGTTATTAAGTCTTTGAACCTGCTCTCAAAGGTAAGTTCAATAAACGACAGATTGTTCTAAAGATTTGTTCATGACTAGGATGCAAATATAGGAAACCAAGCAGATCCCTGTTACCTGGTAGAGCAGCAGGAAGTCAAATCCACTGATAATAATGTTGACGCTGGCGAAATAGGATACTTTATTGGCACAGGCAAAGTTGATCCAATATGGCTTTGCAAGTTCAATTGGATCCATCTTGTAGCGTCTGTGAGTTTATGATGATGAGGCCAATAATATATATATATAGAGAGAGAGAGAGAGAGAGCGTACTGTGATATGAATAGGACAGTGGGCGGCCTATAAATAATACAGGGAAGTACAAATATGGAACAAGTATGTATAGAAAAACGTAGTTAGGATATTCATGGCTATTAAATTAAAAATGCTTTATCATAAAATGAAATCAAAAGTAAAGCCAGGAGACTGTTAGCCTAACCTAGCTTAGCACAATGATTGGAAGCAGGCTGTCAGTTAGCATGACTGTGAGAAGGTAGCAAATGTTGCCAATTATTAACTCCACAGCTTGTTCATTTCCAAGTAATATCTTTTTACATGTTGGTAGGATTTTTTGTACCCTTGCAGAAAGCTGAGCTAGCTTTTTCCCCTGCTTTCAATGTTTATGTTAAGCTTAGGTTACCATCAACGTGCTGTCACTCTATACTTAATAGATAATAGTTTTACAGGGTTTTAAGTTTAAGTCAAAGGATCATTTGAAGGCAGTCTGACTTCCGTCTTTGTCGCCCTAACTATATTACGACAGCACTCCCCCCTCCAACTCCCTGAAGGGTGAGAACACTAGTGTTATTTGATAAATGTGTGTGTAATTCTCACTTCTGTATTCCCAAACAATACATTTCAACAAGCCTGCTGCCAGTGGGCAACACCTGCTGCGGTGTTATCAATAATCCATGAGTGTCCTAATAATGCTGTATCATGGTTTACCACCTCCACACTGAAGGTCACGTGTGTTCTCTCCCAATCTCCTAAGCACACACACACACACACACACACACACACACACACACACACACACACACACACACACACACACACACACACACACACACACACACACACACACACACACACACACACACACACACACACACACACACACACACACACACACACCAATGACGCCGATTGAACATAATTGTACTTATTTTACCTCAAATCCCAGCTGCCTGAATCACTGAAGAGGCCGTTAGTGGGTCAAAGTCATTACACTATCAAGGACATCTATTAGAATCCAATTTAGCCAGGTTGGGCCCAGCTAACCTCCCTAATGGACCTTCATTTATCTCCCGTTGTTTGTGAGCTGTTGCGTGCAAAGTCCGCAGCTTTGGTGCTTAGCAGGATCGATGTGATATTTAGATCAATGGGTCCGGCTTATGGGGAAAAATGTGATGGTATACAGATGATAAGAGGGTGATATTTCATAGTAAATGTCAGTGTAATGTAACCATCAATGCCCAGGGTGAGGGACTATGCATACACACTATATATGAGGATGTATACTGTACATGCAGCAACCTATAGAGCACGACACATGAAGGAATTTCTTCTATCGCTCCCTCTCACACTGGCGAGAATCTATTTGAATAATGAGGAGAAGCACCTGTCAGGCTTGCTTATCGTGACACATGGACTGTAGTCCTAACACCTACATATATCTGACGGGAGAAAGAAAGGCACGGAGACGTAGAGCACACTCACTGCACTGCAGGGTACCTGAATTTTTTTTTGTAACCACATACCTCGGAGCTTGAATAGACAATCGGCAGAGAGGTACCTGCACCAGTAATACTGCATCAATCACCACCTTCACCAGGAAAAACTGCTGCTCCAAAATGAGATCCATCACTCTATAAAGTGTGCAGGTTAGGAATAGGCCACACAGAACATGCATAACATACAGTATTTCCTCTTTGGTGAGTGCTTTTATTCAAAAACACTTGATGGAAGTTTTATTTATAGGACTTTTGAGTGGTATATTTGTAAGGTGGATGACCCCAGTGAATAGTAAACTGTCAATTGCTACTGTTCTTGCTCTAAAAGATATCCCTCTCCCTCAGTAACCTCTTTCACAACCTCTTTCTCTGAGCCTGTCATCTCAGTTACCCAGCTGTGAAAGCACATACATACCCATTAACCTCAGGCCACAACCAGCTTCCACTTTCTTTTGCCATGTTTCATCTTGAACAGCTTTCTGTACAGAAATGTAAAAAAACGTAACAGATACATAAATTGTAGTCAGGCTGTTCTAGGTCATTGGTAAATAAAGTAGTGCACTATAATTAGTATATAAATGCCACGTGACTTTGAGCCATGCAGGGTCACATCTAAGGAAATCATGTGATGTAGTAAAAAGAGCATAGGTGGGTGGAAGGATGAATGTATGGACATTCACTCAGGCCCTTTCTGAAAATGCCTTATTTGAAACCAAATGTCATCATGTTTTGGTTTTTTTTGGGGGGGGGGGGGTTTAAACTTACTACGTGCTTAACTAATGCTAAATACGTAAAATGTGGATTTTTTTTATCCTATCCACAATATTTTCCTTAGTCTTAAAAAGCCGTTTTTTTGTCCTTTTTTGCTGCATCTGGGCTAAAGTTTATAATTTCTGGATATTCATAGAAGAACGCTAGAAAAAGCTATCATACAAAACATTGTATGAGGATATGTGTTGAAGTATGCTAAACCAATAAGTTGCTGTGGTAAAATATATTTTTGAAACAGGATTGTTCTATGTACCTGACATAATCTTTTAAGGTCACTACAGTATATCTGTGAAAGAAAATAACACCTTTGAGTTGACCCTTAAATTAAAAATATACTGCTGCTTACACACTCACAGGAAATCAATTTCTTCAGACTTTAAGACTCCAGCCAGACCTATATAATAAATCACAGATTTGTTTAAAAAAAAATAAAGATAGACAAATGAAATATGCTGAAATGATTAAAGCTTTTGTAATGATATCAACTGTCTGGAGTCCTTTCCTTTTGCATGTCCTGTTTCCTGTCTGCTATCTCCGGAGCCAAAAATCATCCAAAAAGAACACAGTAAGATTACTGAAATTGATAGATTAACTATGAATTATTAGTTGGATGAAAGCAAACATGTGGTTTTGCACAACATTATGCAATTGCTGCTTTCTTGAAAACTCATCCAAACAATTTCACACTACGCTTGCTTGGGTTTCGAGCAATACATTGACCAAGTGTGAAGTAGATCAGATGAAAAGTTGATGTGAAAATGGCTTCTAAAAAGGACCAGTAAATCAGCTTTTTCCTCATGTCTGTCATTTTTCAAGGGAAGGTGAATGAGCTTTACCCAGCATGCTGTTTTGTGATGTGACAGTTCAAGGTGGAACACTTTCAAAAGGCTACAAACATGCACAACCTGCCAAAGCCAAAGGTCAACTGTTCAACTAGTCATGGCAAGGTGAGTGTAAAAGCTTTATAGGAAATGGAAATGTTGCTTTAAGAGCAGACGCCTCTGATCCAGACGGGCAAAGGTCTTGGCAAGACACACCCGCCACCTGGGCATCCGGACACCCTGACACCTGGCAGGGCCGGCTGTGTGATAGCTAAATGTTTCAGACTATGGCCAGATGGTTGCAAGAAGAGAGATCACACACACAGACAATCGCATACTCGCAGACACATGCGGGTTGGCATACATTTGGCTTGCACAAATAATTTATGGGAGCCAGATGCAGTGCAGATCTACAGTCTTAAACACATACATACAAATAGATGGGGCTCAAGTTCCTGCATGCGCCATAGTCTAGGAGGGTGAAAGGCTTCTAACAAAGACATGAGGTTGAATATTTCTCTTAAGAACAGCTTGAAATATAATGTATGGGGAAAGATAATGTAGAAAACTATAAAGGTTTCATGAGGTATAGATTTTTTGTATTTACTAGCTTCCCATTTATGTCATTGTCAATAAAATATACTGAGCTTCCTAACTACACTATAACTGTGATATATGTCGGTACTGGGACGAGGCTCAAGCCCAGAAAAGGTTACAGTAGGTGTGACCCACTCGTATTTCCTCCATCTACCTTTTTTTTATAGAAGCTTGTAGAAAGAAAGATGGTTTGTATTGTTACTCAAACTTTTTGTGTAGGAACCAAGACAGAGGCCAGGCTCCAGTAAGATTAGGAGTGAGGAGAATGACAAAAATAGAGAAAGAAAGTCACAGAAAGTTACAATGAAGCACTCTGCCCCTCATAAAACGACTTCAGAAGCAGTGGGAGAAACAAAAGCCGTCACAGAGGGACAAACAAAATGATGAAAGCGTGGAGAATCTTTGAAAAAAGATGACATTTCTTTCATTTGGCAGAGAGAACGCCTTGCTTATCAAAGCAATGTACAATGCAATACTGAAGTCATTATTCCTCCTGTTCCTGCAATTGTACTGGAAATCATATGGTGCATTAATCATGTGGACATTTCTTTATTTTCAACACGCACGCACCACTGCCATATGCTTTCAAGAGGGAGACCATTTGTTTTTTCAAGGGGGTCTTGGAAAAGAGCTTTGTTGCCATCCATAAGAAGGAGAGGAGGAAAAATTAAAAGGACCCTCACACTAGCTACCCTAACCCTTTCATTAAAGTTTTGGATAATAAAGCCAAAGTGTACAGTACGGGAGACACATCTTACATGAAATGCTAGGAAATACTCTTTCTTGGAGGTTTACAACATCAGCAGAGTAGGAATCCCAGTGCTCCGAGTCTTAAACAAAGTCGTAACTACCATTGAAACCAGCACCCCCAGCCCTCTGTCGCACTAATATCAGTTCATTCAAATTCCCTACCTTGCATCTACAAGGCAATCACTCATGTCTCACTCATAATGGAAGGTACAGCAGTCACTTTCGACCTAGCAAGAAGGAGCTCCTATTATTCCCTCATTGAGTTGACGGATGATTCCTGGATACGATAGCAAGAGGGGGAGCGAGAGAGACGTAATGTCGAGAGAGGGAAAGAGATAGAATATAAGGGAGAAGGGTAATGTTCGGGCTGCTAATGTTTGCTTTCAGATTTGAAATAAAGCTGCTGCGGGGAGATAGGAGACAGATCAATCAATGCAAAGAGAACAGGGTTAGCGTTCTGGGTCTAAGCAGGTGATTCGTCAATGGGTTGAAATGGAATTGGACATTCTTACAGGAGTGGTTATGAATATGGAACCAGGCAGTGACTTTGAAAATGGAACTGTTCAGAATGAAGCGCTTCAGTAAGCCATGGAGACTGCAGTGGGAACAAGTGATGTAGTCTGCAAGGCAGCCATTTTTCATAGACCGTGTATAAATTCCCCAGCAAGGGCTTAGGGTTCACATCCTTTGGTATTTTAGGTGCTGTGATCTTTCTTATTCAGTAACGCTTGCCAACTCATAAGCATTTAAATGAAGAGGAGACAAAGAAAGAAAGGTGCTAGAAGGTTATTTTATCCTGAAAAATGAATTGAAGAGTGATTTATGGCTTTCTCTCTATACATTTCTCAGATGCCCTATTTCTGTTAAAGATTTTTTTGCCACTCTTATCATTCCTCCTATCTGTATTAAATTGCCATGAGGCAGGCTCTACCTATTGTAATATATGTATTGTTTAAAGATGGGGGACAACTACCAGTGTAGTGCTCCTTGCAATGCATGCTAGACGTGTTTTAGAACTGCAGTAAAGAGAAATTTCCCAGTGGTCACTGCTCGGACACAGCACCGGCCATAAACCTACATATCAGCCATGGCCCAGAAGCCCACTTTCAAATGCATTATTGCACAAAATCAAGGCTTGAGATTTTCTTACAGTGTTGTCATTACAAAGGAATACTTTCAGGGCCAATATGGTCAGGAGGAATGACTACAGGGACCAAACACTATTCCAATGTACATTTGGGCAAGAAGCAAAAAGCTGAAAATCTCCTTTAAAGCTGGGCTGAGGTCAAATGTGTGTTTGCTTTGGAAGCTTCCTGACTAAATGAAATTACTAATGCCTAATTACATAGCCTAGATGCAGTTGGATTGTCATTTCCTTCAGATCTGTATTGCACTGATACTGTTTCGTTATCTAGGTAAAGGAAAGTGGGAGGAAAATAAAGATGTAATGACTGAGTTTATTCAAGTCGATGTACAGTCAATACAATTGTCTAACGGCAATACAAGAGTTAGCTGACTTAGTCTTAATGCTAAGCTAAGGCTAAGCTAAGTTAACCATCTCATGGCTGGATTTTTTTATATTGAATAGACAAGTGTAGTACAATTCTACAAATCAGACAATATAACTATTGGCAAATATTTGGTAAATCGGTGTTTACCAAAATGTATATGTTTGATGCAACAACTGTATAAGTAGTATCATTCTTTTGTAAACTCTAAATACCTGCTTTAAAGCTGGGTTGTGTTTAAATCTTCATTAAATGAGATAACCTGGAAGAACCTAAGTGACAGCCCTGATACAAGCTGGTTGAATTCTACATTTGCTGAGAACAGGTGATTCAATGCTTCCTTTCTTAACTTCTTTAGCATAGGGTACACTTGACCATCCATTAAGAAAGGTAGGGAGATAATGCAGGCCCACAATTCCTAGCAGCAGCCACATTTAAAGTAATGGCAGACCCACGCAAATAAGATCAATAATGCCTAATCACATCACCTCGTTTAAGTGCAGTTGGATTGTCTTTACCTTAAGATCTTTCTTTGAACTAATAAAGTTTTTTAATCGAGGTCAATGAAAAGTGTTTAGGAAAAGAAAAAGGATGTTATTATTAAGATTATCATAGCGCAGCCCGGTACATTATCTTAAGTAAAGTAAATGCATAGTCTAACGGCAAAACAAGAAGGCACTAATGTAAGATGTTGGCTAGCTGTTTACCTCTGTTTGAAGTTCAATATGCTAAGCCAAGCCAAGCTAAGCTAACTGTCTCTTAGCTTCGTTTTCATATTGATTAGATATGAGAGTGGTCAATCGTGTCGTCAAACGCAAAAAAGTAAATTGCTGTTTTTCCAAAGGTTTTGAAGTATGTATTTAAAAGCCATGCAAAAAAATCTAAAATGGTAAAGTAGCGATCAGACAGTTTGAACATTATTGGTAAGCAGTATTAGTTCACAATCTGGAAAAGGCAAGTGGGAGTGCATGTCAGTACATGTACTCTGAGACAGTACACGTGAGCAAGTGTGGTCCCATGTGCGAATAAAGTGTAAACATGAATAACACTGAAGTTCATAGCCATTAGTAAATGTCAGAAGCACTGGCATGGTTCAGTATAAAACCGAGGCGCAATTTTGTGCAGCGAGTTTGTTGTTGAATCACACCTATTAGCCCTAAATCAAGCTGTGCCCTATGATTCAGCTGTGTCCTTGTGATTCATTGCAGCTGATTTAGATCTGAAATGTCCTTCCCTCCCACTTACGCTATCTGATTGGCTTTCTGATGTAGCTTCCTCCCATTTCCTTCCATTTGTCTAATGAAGAAACTATTGATTACTCATGCAGGCAGATGGACAGACAGATGGACACAAACAGTGACAAAGAGAGGAATAAACATACAAATTAACCAACAGACAGCCTGGCAGTCAGTGTGAGTCAATGCATAGGTAGAAATGATGGAACATTCAGAGGAAAGAAGTATTTAAATTTTGACTGAGATTACTCATTATAGCAAATATAACATGATCAAACTCATCACCCATTCTCAACTGCAATATTGCATTACCATTCTGCTGATTAATGGCCTGATCTGTAAAAAAGAGCAAACTGTATTTGACCTTGTTATTATTGGGGTTTTGTTCACTGACAATAAAAAAAATCTATCAATGAAGATGTAGCTGATGAATGGAAACATATTCAAAGAATAACTTCAAATAGGCAGAATGATTTTCTGTGTGCACATTTGCTTTTTGCCTTTTTTCTATTTTCCATTTCAAAATGTGAAGGATTGCAGACCCACACTATGCCACAGCAACACTATGACATAGCGATCCGTGTATTAATATGATCATTTAAGAAGATTATAAACAATTACAAAATACACTTTACCTCTTAAATAATAACAGTAATTGGTAAAGAAATGTAATTGTATTTCAGTCAAGTAAACATACTTTTTCTGGTTAGTGTTGCTATGTCAGCATTCATGTGAGCATATTAGCTAGCGACTGTTAGCATTTAGCTAAACTGCAGCCTCACAGAATTGTCAGTGTAGCACAAGACTCTTAGTAGTGTTAATTAAAAAGCCATGGTGTACAAGATGACTTTCTAAGAGACAAAAAATCATCTTTGCTCCGATGGTAGGTCAGAGAAAAAAAAAAAACTCCTTAGTTTAAATTCTGGTGAAGATCTCAAAGTTTCAAAGAGTTCCAAATATGTCAACCTGAGTTTGGGAAAGGACTAGACATCTAAAATATTTCCATTCAATTGAACTGCACAACTGTAAAAAAGTCTGAAATTTGAGCATTTCACTCCTTGTAAACATCATGTAGCTTCAATGAAGCGATGGAACCAGTAGACACAGCATATATATATTTCTGTCAGACAGCGCAGTGTAAGATGATTTTTCCTAGCTTCAAGTTACTTTACAAAAATAAATCGGAAACTTGAGTCATTTCAGTCAGGAGGAGGTTGCCTTATTTTCAGTTTATTTCAAAATAACTCCAGTTACAATAAAGCTTTATACATACAATATAACTTCATCTAGATTGGGTTTTCTAATACGAAAATGTTTCATTACATTCATCTGGTATTCTCCGTGCTGCCCTCTGAGTTACTTCTATCAGATGAGTATTCCCCCCCCCCCCCCCCCCCTCCCCCCCATACTTCCTCACTCTCCTTCCTCTGTAGTCAAACCCTTCTAAGACAGGGCTGTAAGGGAGCTGATCTGCTTTGATTCTCTTGGACTAGGAGGAGACAGACAGAGACAGACTGTGAGAGAGAGGGAAAAGGGAGGATTCTCTCATCCTGCCTCCGGAGCACACTTGTTTCCCTCAGAATTTGTGTATTCTTCCCAGGGCCGGAGAGATGTGGTGAACGAAAGGAGGAGGGGGTAAGGTGTAAGGAGAGGCAAGAACATCCTCCGCATATAGACGAGGATTTAGTCGAGAAAGAGGGAAAACGGGGATAAAGAGAAAGGGGAGAAAAAATAAGGGATTAGAGATTTGAACAGCGTCTGCCATACTGTCTAAGTAGTAGTTGAATGTGATGCTTTTAATAGAATTAAATACACCTTTGGTGGTGCGTCACATGTGCTTCATTTGAAGAGCAAATATAGCAGCAAAGTGGTTCCAATTATTTAACTGTTATTAAATCTAATTACAAGCCAGAGACCACTCCTACTTTATTTCAGTACCTTTTGTTTTTTGGGCAGGATGAGGAAGTGAGAGGGGGAGGAAGATATAGCAGGAGACTTCTGCTTCTTAGCAGCGGCTTCTAATTGATTTGGTTGCTTAATCCCTCCCGGATTGAGTTAGGGAGAGAGTGCAGGGTGATTGAGGCATTTGAATTCCCCCATATGAGACCCGGCGGCAGCGCGGAGTGTCATTTAAATTGAATGTGGTGAGTCTCCGCTCATGTTTACTCTGAGGATTTGGCTCCCGCTGACAGCCAGCACTCTCAGTCTGTTCGGACAGATCATCAGCAAGGCCATCAATTGCAGTCTGTTTGTTTATACACGTTGGCTCTGTGACGATTCCATCACTGGTGTTTTTTTCGCACCATATGCTTGGTTCAAACAGAGCAGTAAGGACTCTTCCAATTGTGCAAAATATCCATCCAATGTCCGTTTTCACACTAGTGTTCCTCCTTGCTAAATGTTACTCCCCAAACCCCTTCTTTTCCACACAGCTTTAGATGAGTGGAGCAGCTAACTCGGGAGCGGAGGAGAATATCCATGCCAGAAGTGACTATGGGTCTCTTGACATTATGAGGTTAAGCACAAAAGAAACACATATTACAGCTTAGCTCTGGACTAATATTGGAATGTGACCATGAAAGACATTTCTAATCTGCTCAAGCAAAATCACATTAACTTCCCTCATGTATTTTCTCCACACTAACAGAGCCGGGTCTGGGAACATTTTTAATAAGAAACTTTTCCCTTTTAAAGACTGGTGAAGGAGAAGGGGGGGGTGGCGGGGGAGGCAAAAGAAAATGCTTTTTTCTGTAACTAATCTTGGCTGATTTTGGAAGCGGGGTGACTGCACACTAGATGTCGTGAAACAAAGCTGTGCAGATTTCAGCCTAATAAACGCAGCACAGATCTATCAGAGTCACTTTTCTGCAGCAGTGTGTCAAGGCTAAGAAAAACCACCAGTCCATTCCAAACATGAAACAGCTCTCCAGGCAGGAATATAAGGAATGGCATCCTCCTGAAATGTGAAGCCATGCAGGACGCCACTAGAAGACAGATGATTAGCTGTCAGGCTCTCTCTAAGACTCGCTGATCATCACACGGAGCACGCAGACTCTCTCCTGGTTCCCCTGGGGGATAGCGGGGGCTTGGTCTACAAAGCATGGGAAGGAGGAAGCCGAGAGGAGCAGGAGTGAAGAGGAGGTCATTTGGAGCTGTTTTAGTAGAACAAGGGGTATGAAAATAGGGCGGCACATGACCAGCTACAACCCCCATTTATAGAATTCTTAATTACACACATGCAACTCTTACCCATATGTCATATCTCCATAAATGTTGATCATTAGATGTCCAGCTGGTTTGATAAACATGCCCTTTTCTGTAACTAAAACACATGTTTAGGCTGCCATGGTGGATAATGGAGCACGGAAATAAGATATTGCCAATACTGCAGACCCACACTTACTGTTGAGGAAGAGAAAGCCAACACCAGGCTGCACATATTTTTACTGTAGTGGTGAAAAGTAATCGGATTGTTTGATTTCCTGATCATATTATATGGTATGGGTTTTTACGTGAAGTTTACATCATCAGCGTAGATCAATTTTTTGACCTCAGTTGAGCCTGTACTATCCATACAACATGAGCTATAATTTAATCTTGGGGTTGGGGGTGTGGTTGTGGTTAGAGTTGACCAGTTCTATCAAAAAAGGCAAGATCATGAATGTTTGAAGAGGACTCCTATTTCATCTGATTTAAGTTACAAACCAAGACATTTACAGAAAGAGTTATTTAGGAGTCCACCAAAACTTCAGTAGACCAGCAACTTTACATCATGGCATTAGTTGTGATGATACCAATATTCATTTCTGAATGTGACCCATAAGTTGCATTTTTATTTTTAATTGTTCTAAGAAATTCTGGACCTAAGGTTGCCGCTTAACCCGGACATGAAATCAAACTAGCCTTCCTAAAGATGTCTACCATTTTCAAGTCAGGGGATGTTAGCACATACACAAATTCTCCACATGCTCTTTATGCCCATTATTAGATTCCAACTTCACAAGCTTGCTGAAATATTCATTGTAGACAATTCAGACCAACTTTCTATAAATCTGGAACTACCCTATTTGTGTTCCTTTTAAAAATGCAGGATGAACTGAAGCAATTCTGACAATTGAATCTATTTTCCCACTGGTATAACATTCTGTTCACTTCATTTCCACCCAATCAATCACATGCTACCAACTTTTTAAAAATGTATTCTATGTTATATATTAACCTGGGCGGTGGTGGCGAAGTCAGTAGGGAACTGGAAGGTCACCGGTTCAAGTCCCCGAAAGAGGAAGTGCTACAGAGGTGTCCTTGAGTAAGGCACCGTTCCCTACACTGCTTCCCGGGCGCCATACATAATGGCAGTCCACTGCTGCTAACACTACGATGGAACTAGGCAGAATGTAAATGTCGCCTCTGTGGGACAGTAAAGGGTTCCTTCTTCTCTCTCTATATATTTTATATTAGATTTTAACTTCTTCACAAGCTTGCTGAAACATATGTATGAGAAGTATACAGTCAATTACAGTACAGTACTGAACAATACAGAAGTTTAAGAAATCAAGATCCTTTCTGATGAGTTCAACAAAAACGTTGGTCAACCCAGTGAGAACACAATCCACTGGTGACGGGATTGTTCTGATGATCTATACACCAACTTATCCTGGTCAAGGTAACTGGGGACCAGAACAAATTGGGCAATTAGCAGGGTCCAGTGACCCACACATTCACATCTAAGGGCAAGTTCCAATTCCCAATATTTGAACAATAAAAAGAAAACTCAAAACAATCCTGTCACTACCACACAGACAAGTCAAGTTTGGTCCAAGGAACTTCTCGACACTGTTGATCATCTTATTCTGCGTTTGAAAACGGAGTTCACCTTTCTACAAATGTTTCTTTCAGTCTCGCTTTTTCAACAGTACAATGAGAATTGAATGTGCACTTCATAGTAATAATTCAATTTCTCTTTGCAGAAAAGAGAAACAAGTAAAGTAATCTTTGGGTCTTGATGTAAAATATTACAATGTGACCTTCAATCAAAACTTCATATTCTGCTGGTAGGGGCTTTAAATTAAAAGCACATAGCACTGGAGGAAAGCACCCACCAAAGATACTGATGTGGAAAATTGGTTTTTCGGAATGGATTTGTGGTGTTGGTTTCAGCCTCGATGTAGCTTCACACTATTTGCCAAAATGTAATTGTGGTCACTTCTAAACCCATGAGAAGTTACAAATTGAAATACAGACTCTCTAAACAACAGTGGGTAAGATAAATCTGGACTAGACTTTATATTTAATTTTCTTTGGAGCAACACACACATTTGAAAACTGGCAAAACTAACTGGACCAACATTGTTTTTTGCAGTTTACAAACTAACAGACAAAAGTACTGGAACACAATGTGCTGCAGCACTGTTAGTTTAACAGTAGTTTTATACGTTGTGATATGAGAGGAAGATATTTTGATAACAGCTGTTGGGAGTAGTAGCAGCAGGCCTCCAGATAGTCTGCGTGAGCTATTCTAAAATAGAACAAAAGCAGATAAGACTTTAATCTCAGTAATGGCAGAAATGGCTTTTCTGTCCCCATGGAAACAGATGAGGGTCAGTAAGCCATGATTGTCCTGGTGTGATCCCAAATAACAAAATGGTAACACTGGAAATATGGCTTTCCTCACAGAATACCTTTCAGTTTCATTGTATTAGACAACACAAATAGAATTACCAGGCTCAATGGGATAGTTTGTGCTAAAAACTGTGTTTTAGGCTTGCTCGACAAGGTGTTTATCCTGCTGGTACACAGAGGACTGCTTCTACTAATTTGGAACTACCTTGAGTGATAAATTGGACTGCAAATGTATATTGCCAGGAAAGGTAATGAAACCACTTGGGATGCCAACAGCTGTGATGCGTTTGAACTATTGTGGAAATTAAAAAGTGCGGATATTAAAGCTGTTAGAAATTGTGCGGAGGTAAAGTGGAACTGCAATGAGTCAGGGGCGAATGTTGTTCCCATAAAGAATTCAAGGATCCAATTATGTCTTTCAAACTGGATACCTCTACACCTCAGAGAATAAAAAGAAAGGGGGATCAACTTTTAGAGATGGAAGGTAAAAGAGAGTGTATGAAAGAGAAATGGAAAGAGATAGAGAATGAAATGCTTTTTTGTTGAGCACAGAGCTTGTCATGATCCTTGTTTTCTGTCTGTTTCCTGTTTTATTTTGAAATGTTTTCCCTCTGTTGTGTCATGTGTTTTACTTCCTGTCTTTTGGTTTTCCTTGTGTCTGATTGTTTTGTTTTCACCTGTTGCCCTCATGTTTCTGCCTCCCCTCCCCAGCTGTGGCTTGTGTTGTGATTAGTGTCTATGTATTTAGTCCTGCTTTCCCTTGTGTTCTCTGTCAGTTTGTTATCGTCTTTCATGCGTTCAAGTCAAGTGTTTTTCATGTCCTGGATTATCGTCTTCATGTGTTCAAGTCAAGTGTTTTTCATGCCCTGGACTTTACCTAACTTTGGATTTTTGTAAAACAGCTTTGGAATAAAGCTCGCCTTTTATTTGTACCCATACCTGCCTCCCTTGTTGCTGCACTTGGGTCCTATTTCCCCAAACCCTGACAGAACGAACTGACCAAGAGATGGACCCAGCAGACAGCCTCTCTGAGGTAATTTATAATCTAATTTGCCTAAAAAATTACTGTCGATACGCCTCCAGTACAGAGGAGAGGCATGCCATCATGGCCGAGGCACGCATGGAGATGTGTTCGAGGCCGTGGCTAAGAGACTTATTACCTGAGTGGATGGAGGAGTTTTTTGGAAGCTGTGAGGCAAAACTTGTTTCCCGGCCTGCTAGCCCCAGGCATACTAGCTCCCTGCCTGCCATAGCTCCCCCCTTGGAACCTTATGTAGACCCTTTTGTTGGCTCCCGCCTGGCTTTTGGAGGTCTGCGGAGCCTGCAACAGTCCACTAAAAGACGCAAAGCCAGGCGACCAGCCCGTCCTCCTGCAGCCAAGCCTCTTGCAGTCAAGCCGCCTGCAGCCAAGCCTCCTGCAGTCATGCTTCCGGCTCACGTTTTGGCCCTAGCAGCCGCGTTCCCGGCTGCAGTTCCAGCCCTAGCAGCCATGTTTCCAGGCCAAGCGCTGGCCACCATGCTCCCAGCTGCAGTCCGGCCCACTCCAGCTACTCCTGTCCTGTCGACGGCCCGGCCGACTCCAGCTCCTGCTGCCCTGTCGGCGGCCCGGCCGATTCCAGTCCCGCCTGTCCTGTCGGCCGCCCGGCCGACTCAAGCCCCGCCTGTTCGGTTGGCGGCCAGGCCGACTCCAGCCCCGCCTGTTCTGTTGGCGGCCCGGCCGACTCCGGCCCCGCCTGTTCTGTTGGCGGCCCGGCCAACTCCAGCCTCGCCTGTCGGCAGCCCGGCCGACTCCAGGCCCTGATGCCCTGTCGGCAGCCCGGCCGACTCCGGCCCGGCCGACTTCAGCCTCGCCTGTCCTGTCGGCGGCCCGGCCGACTCCAGCTTTGCCTTTCCTGTCGGCTCCGGCTCCGGCCCCGCCGTCCTACAGCCCGTCGTCCAGAGGCGTCTCGCCGTCCTACAGCCCGTCGTCCAGAGGCATCTCGCCGTCCTCCAGCCTGTCCTACAGCCCGTCGTCCAGAGGCGTCTCGCCGTCCTCCAGCCTGTCCTACAGCCCGTCGTCCAGAGGCGTCTCGCCGTCCTCCAGCCCGTCATACAGACCGTCCTCCACAGCTGTCTCACCGTCTTCCAGGCCGTCCTCCAGAAGTTTCTCGCTGCCCTCGGGAGCTATTCCGCTGTCTTCCAGGCCGTCCTCCGGAGCGGTCTCGCCCACCTTCCAGGCCGTCCTCCGGAACTGTGTCGCCGCCCTTCGGAGCTATTCCACTGCCCTCCAAGTCCTCCAGAGTTCCCTCGCCATGGTCTACGCCCTTGCCTCCGCCCCTGTCTCCGCCCATGTCTCCGGCCTCCGGAGTTCCCTCGCTGTGGCCTCCGCCCATGTCTCCGGCCTCCGGAGTTCCCTTGCCACAAGGCCTGTCCGTGCTTTGTCTCATGCACTGCCTTGCCCGTGGGCCGTCTGGCCGAGACACCCTTCTTATCCTCTGCCTTGCCCCCGGGTCGTCCGCCCGAATCCCGCTTCCGGACCCCCTCCACCCACCCTTTTGGCCTTGGTCATGCGTCCCTCCTCCAGACCCCCTCCACCCACCCTGTTGGATTTTTTGGGACTTTGTTGGGACGTCTGGAATCCACCCCTTGAGAGGGGGGTTCTGTCATGATCCTTGTTTTCTGTCTGTTTCCTGTTTTATTTTGAAATGTTTTCCCTCTGTTGTGTCATGTGTTTTACTTCACCTGCATGAAGTTGGCACCCCATATGTTAAAAAAACATGTAAAACTATTTCTGATCGTTTGTGCTTCGTTTGTGCACGTTTGTGCACGATAAATGAACATTTGTGCTCATACGGTTTTTGAGATATTAAACATAACATTTTGTAAACATCTGACGTCACTCCGCACAAGCGGGAATTTAGCGATTGCAACTATGAGCCGGTGTACAGAGCCCGGACTGCTCGCGTAGATTTTTATATGTCATAGATAAATAAATTGTTAACGAGATGCATAATTGATTTGGTTAATGTGATGTTTTATAGACATGATTATCGGTTGAATGTTTGTGCCGATGTTTATACGTTATCTGTTAATATAGTGAATTCTATGAAAAACACAACAGCACACACGAGTGAAGGAGTGTGTGTGGCGAACTGTGTGTGTAATTCTGATGCATTTTGTCCTTGCTGAACAAAATAAAGCACTTAAAAATTAAATGTGTAGTGGAGGGCAACTTCCTTCTGTACCACGCTACATCAGCACTGGTCACCACTGTCCACCTTCCAATCCCCTTCCCCCACCCACTGTTGCACATTTGATACATTGCTCGGGTTTCCCACAATCTAGTGGACCTCATGCTTAGCAATATCAGAAATGCTAAAAAGTTGACATTGATGCCATTATTTAAAATAAAGAGTGATCTGTATGACCAACATTATGACTGAAGTGCATCTTTTACCATCACAGGGTACTTTTATGAGTCCTGCAATATATCACACAGTGAGCCTCAAACTATACACCTAATATGAGCATTTAACATTTGCATTTGCTAACATTATCAATGTTGTTAATAAAAGGAAGGGTTAGGGCAATAAACGCTTTCTGGAATAACCCACGGATAAATAAACGGACACGTCTTTGAAAGCTTCGATACATGTATGCTACGACTTTACTCACCTAGGTGAGTAAAGTCTTCTGAGAGCTCTCAGAAGACAAACGCCGGTGTTAGTAAAGGAAACGTTTGAATAGAAGTAGCGTTAAGATTTTCCCGCCGTTGTCTTCGGTAGCACAACTACGCCGCATGACAGATTGCGTCACTTGTTAAAAATATGAAGCCTTAGAACTTTAGAAATGTAAAAGCGCAAACGTTTAGTCTTCGTGCACAAACGATTGAGACCAATTTGGACATTCTTGCTGAGTGAAAAACCTTAATAACTTTAAAAATAAAAGAGCACGAATATACATTTGTCGTGCACAAACGATCAGAAGTAGTTTTACATGTTTTTCCCTTTGGGGTGCCAGCTTTGCATGTTATGTTTAATATCTCAAAGACGGTATGAGCACAAATGTTCATTTATCGTGCACAAACGATTGAGACCCATTTGGACCGATTCGGACAATATTGGGGTGCTAAATGTCGTCATATGTTTACAAAATGTTATGTTTAATATCTCAAAAACCGTATGAGCACAAATGTTCATTAATCGTGCACAAACGAAGCACAAACGATCAGAAATAGTTTTAAAACTATTTAGTCAGCCACCAATTGTGCAAGTTCTCCCATTTAAAAAGATGAGAGAGGCCTGTAATTTTTATCATAGGTACACTTCAACTATGAGAGACAGAATGGGGGAAACAATCCAGGAAATCACATTGTAGGATTTTTAATGAATTAATTGGTAAATTCCTCTGTAAAATAAGTATTTGGTCACCTACAAACAAGCAAGATTTCTGGCTCTCACAGACCTGTAACTTCGTCTTTAAGAGGCTCCTCTGTCCTCCACTCGTTACCTGTATTAATGGCACCTTTTTGAACTCGTTATCGGTATAAAAGACACCTGTCCACAACCTCAAACAGTCATACTCCAAACTCCACTATGGCCAAGACCAAAGAGCTGTCAAAGGAGACCAGAGACAAAATTGTAGACCTGCACCAGGCTGGGAAAACTGAATCTGCAATAGGTAAGCAGCTTGGTGTGAAGAAATCAACTGTGGGAGC
This sequence comes from Eleginops maclovinus, assembly GCF_036324505.1. NCBI lineage: Eukaryota > Metazoa > Chordata > Actinopteri > Perciformes > Eleginopidae > Eleginops > Eleginops maclovinus. The sequence goes on along the minus strand of NC_086363.1, from coordinate 15,160,480 downwards.
AATTATTAGAAAATGGAAGACATCCAAGACCACTGCTAATCTCCCTCGATCTGGGGCTCCACGCAAGATCTCACCCCGTGGGGTCAAAATGATCACAAGAACGGTGAGCAAAAATCCCAGAACCACACGGGGGGGACCTAGTGAATGACCTGCAGAGAGCTGGAACCAAAGTAACAGTGGCTACCATCAGTAACACACTACGCCGCCAGGGACTTAAATCCTGCAGTTCCAGACGTGTCCCCCTGCTTAAGCCAGTACATGTCCAGGCCCGTCTGAAGTTTGCTAGAGGGCATTTGGATGATCCAGAAGAGGATTGGGAGAATGTCATATGGTCAGATGAAACCAAAATAGAACTTTTTGGTAAAAACTCAACTCGTCGTGTTTGGAGGAGAACGAATGCAGAGTTGCATCCAAAGAACACCATACCTACTGTGAAGCATGGGGGTGGAAACATCATGCTTTGGGGCTGTTTTTCTGCAAAGGGACCAGGACGACTGATCCGTGTAAAGGAAAGAATGAATGGGGCCATGTATCGTGAGATTTTGAGTGAAAACCTCCTTCCATCAGCAAGGCCACTGAAGATGAAGCGTGGTTGGGTCTTTCAGCATGACAATGATCGCAAACACACCGCCAGGGCAACGAAGGAGTGGCTTCGTAAGAAGCATTTCAAGGTCCTGGAGTGGCCTAGCCAGTCTCCAGATCTCAACCCCATAGAAAATCTTTGGAGGGAGTTGAAAGTCCGTGTTGCCCAGCAACAGCCCCAAAATATCACTGCTTTAGAGGAGATCTGCATGCAGGAATGGGCCAAAACACCAGCAACAGTGTGTGAAAACCTTGTGAAGACTTACAGAAAACGTTTGACCTCTGTCATTGCCAACAAAGGGTATATAACAAAGTATTGAGATGAACTTTTGTTATTGACCAAATACTTATTTTCCACAATCATTTGAAAATAAATTCTTTAAAAATCCTACAATGTGATTTTCTGGATTTCTTTTCTAATTTTGTCTCTCATAGTTGAGGTATACCTATGATAAAAATTACAGGCCTCTCTCATCTTTTTAAATGGGAGAACTTGCACAATTGGTGGCTGACTAAATACTTTTTTGCCCCACTGTATGGGGTGCCAACTTCACGCAGGTTTTTACTTCCTGTCTTTTGGTTTTCCTTGTGTCTGATTGTTTTGTTTTCACCTGTTGCCCTCATGTTTCTGCCTCCCCTCCCCAGCTGTGGCTTCTGTTGTGATTAGTGTCTTTGTATTTAGTCCTGCTTTCCCTTGTGTTCTCTGTCAGTTTGTTATCGTCTTTCATGCGTTCAAGTCAAGTGTTTTTCATGTCCTGGATTATCGTCTTCATGTGTTCAAGTCAAGTGTTTTTCCATGCCCTGGACTTTACCTAACTTTGGATTTTTGTAAAACAGCTTTGGAATAAAGCTCGCCTTTTGTTTGTACCCATACCTGCCTCCCTTGTTGCTGCACTTGGGTCCTATTTCCCCAAACCCTGACAGAGCTTTGCTCGTGTTATTCTTTGACCTGGAATTAATCAACAAGAGATGCCATTAATCTTGATGGACTATAGTGCATTGCACCGTTTCCATTGTTAGCTCAGACCTACCACAACCTCAATTACTGTCTGCTTAATTCAGCAGTGCCCACTTCATCAGTCCCCAGCTTTATTATTCACAGGAACATTTGATTTAGCACAGCGTTCAATTTTAATAGGGTAAACATTGAAAGTCACAATTACAAACATACTGCCACTGAGAATCCTCCTTCGTTAAATTTGTTCCAGCTTGCTGGGGTAAATTTCATTCTGCCATTCAGAGGACACAGTATCTACATACACACATTAAGCCCTGATTCTTCCGTAGAGATTACCTTGACAAGCCTTCTGTTTGTGCATGCACAAATTGATTTCAGCAAACTTGGAGTACAGTCACTGCTCATGTTCACTGCTTGCACAGCAGACAGTGAGAGATGGAGAATCCAATAAGCTCGACTGGTAAAACTACAAGGACTGCAGCAGACAACGCACTGTTCATTCATACTGTTTCCTACTGTATTAAAGCATAATGCTGATCAGAGTTTAATTAGTTATATATAATTAAACATTTTCTTGGCAGCCTTACTCAGGAAAGAAGCACCAAAAAGGCATTGATCTAACAGAGTTGCTAAGGGAAGCTGCTGGTCCCAGGTATTATCTATTTGAAAACCTGGTAACTCTTTATTTGATGACTTTCAAATTGAAGGGTTTTCGAAAGACAGTATGTGTGGAGTGTTTGATCAGTACACTTTCCATTGTTGAAATCTGATTAATTGCTGGCGTAAATCAGTAAGTATAGTAGGCAGTGCACCGTAGGTCATGTCCACATGCAAAAATGTGACATTTGTCCACAGGCAAACATACAAATCTACACAAATTTCCAATAATAAATTGTACCAGAGAAAATACTAACTTTAGGTTTACAAAGGGCACACTTCTGTTCTTTTGGTAAATAACACAATACAACATTATGGAAACACCTTGGAAATCACTGGTTAAACAAGCATCCACCTTGAGACTTATCTTGCATGGCAGCTGGATTCTTTTAACATCCGAAGATCACAACGGAACCGCATGATTACCGTTTAACACAAGAGACCATCTTGTAATGCGTTTGTGCCAGGACCACCACTACCCATTGAATTTAATTGACAGATGGATCATCCAATCATCTGCCAAGTATTTTCTGAAAGGGCCTGTCCTTTTTCCAAACTGTTGCTGATAACGGCTTCTCAGATGGGTTTTGTTTAACGAACCATCTGGCGTGCTAGGTTACCTTGAGAACGTAAAACACATATTCACATTTTACTACCAAGGCACTAGAGTCTCATAGATAATTTGCTGATGCTATAGGTTTGTGTAATGGCTATCAGCCGAAGGATTTTAAGTTTGACCTAACTGAGAAAGTGAATTGACTTAAACAGATGAATGCTTTATCTTCTACTTGCTTTTAGTTAGGGTTTTGATGCTCACTAGCTTAAAAATAGACTTTAAAAATCGTGATTGACTTGTCTCTTAGACTTTTTTTATTTTTTATCAAAGAATCAGATATTTTCTGACATAGTTGTACAACTTTCTCACTGATGATTCAATCATACAGGGGTAGTTCAGTGCCAATCCAAGTCTTGGACGTGCTCCAACTACCAGTCATCTATCATATCTATAAAGAAAATGAATCTGACTTCTGCACCAGTGTTGAAACATGCAGATCTTTGCATCTGACTAAACTTTGTTTCCAAAAAATGTAAGTATTGTGACATATTCTGTTCCATTGTGTGTCCCTTAATGAATGAAACCATATGGTCAGACTGGGAAAGATCTGATGCAAAATGACTGCGGATGGATGAAAGCAAAGGACAGTTGAATAATCGGAGTGGAGAAATGTCACTGTGGCTCCTGCCGCCTTTTGCATTGATTGGATGGAGAGATAATTAAAAGTGACAGTTGCTCAATCAATAACAATCCCCCCTGCTTGCCTATGGGCAGGACTGCAGACCACCCTTCCAGCACCATTTCTCTCTGTTTTTCTCTCACACACACACACACACACACACACACACACACACACACACACACACACACACACACACACACACACACACACACACACACACACACACACACACACACACACACACACACACACACACACACACACACACACACACACACACACACACACACACACACACACACACACACACACACACACACACACACACACACACACACACACACACACACACACACACACACACACACACACACACAGTGGACTGTGGAGTAGTGATTGCAAGCATGACCAAACGTGTCATGCAGCAGCAGCAGCAGCAGCAGACGTTATGTAAGAGAGTCATCCCCGCCTGGCTTCTTCTTCTATTTCTCTCTTTATTTTGCTCCCTCTCTCAGTTATTGGCTCTCACCTCAAAAGGGTGGGAGTGAGGACTCAGCGGAAAAAAACTGAAAACACCCATAAACAGTTCATGTTGGATCTAAAAGCCTCCCACGTGCTCTCATCTCCTTATGCTTTCATATGTCATCGAGGCTCCTATCAAAACCTTGGCCTGTTGGTTGAGTCAGAGTGTGAAAACAGCAGGAAACCGGCACAGGATGCCAGTTAGAAAACAAAACAACAGATGCACATTTCATAGTAATGAAACTGTAAGGTTGCCAATTTCTTTTCTTTTTTTAAGGTTTTGGGGGCGGGTTGTCAGCACAATTCCAGTTTTTAGTAAAAATATTTATGATTTTGGACAGAAAGACTGCTTTTCCCTTCAAAATATGACATGTACACGAAATTTAAATTAAATAATAATTAATCATGTATGAATGGGAGAGGAGAAGGGAGTCAGAATGGATTTTTCTCAAAGTCTAAGACAAGTTCTAGATGCCACAGTGAATCATTTAGCATCAGTGGGTGGGTAATGTACAAAAAAACAATAAGATGCTTTCTCATAAGATAGCAACCTCATGCTAGCCACTCTGTGGGGCTGCACTAACACACAGTGGTGCTTTGGGCTAAATGCTAACAACAGGACGCTTACAGCAATACTAACATTCTGATGTTCAGCAATTATAGCATTTAATGTGCTCTCCTTCTCCTGGTGAAGTCGTAAACCAAAGCTGCAAAAAAAATTGCCATTAGAGGTGCCATACGAGAAGTTATGGGATCACCAATCTATTTGCACTAATTTTGGGAAGTATGAAATGTCCTATATTTAATGAGCCTAATCATGAGTATGGTTTGGTTGATTGAAAGCACGATGTGAGGCTGTTTGACTTGGCTCTTGCTTTGTTTAAATGTTTTCTCATTGGGGGTATTTTTAACTAAATACAAGTCTTTGAGAGCATTTTCCGAAAAACATCAATGAAAAACAATGTATTCACTGTAGGAAAAAATACTTCCTTTAAAGGTAATCCAATCATAGTTTTTGATCTGTGAGGCTGTTCATATGCACAGGGGTGCTTTCAGCTAAATGCAACAAAAAAAAAGGGGGAAACACAATAGGGAACATGAATATCTGTAGAAAATGTCATGGCAAACCATCAAAGAATTGTTGAGGTTAGGTCTTCACTGGACCAAAGTACGACTCAAAAGGGATAGAGAGAATACTATTAATTATCAGAAAAACAAAACATTTAGATTTAATTTTAATTCATGCCAGTCCATGATCTTTATCCAAGCTGGCCAGCCTGTTAACATACTCAACATTCACGATTGGGATCAGTACTCTGTTGGTGTGGCCTCTGCTTACACAGGCTTATTGCATTACCACCATCCCAGCATGCAAAGTGGGGCAGAATATTTATTTAGGGATCAACTGTCTACAATGTATTAGATATCCAACACTGGGGAGAGGGTTGGATGTAAGAGGCAGAGGGATTGTTGGAATAACTTTACAATATCTCCATGAGATAATGCATTTACAGAGGATAAGCGGAACTTCTGGAGATTTCCCATGGTGCTTCTTGCCGGGTTTTGTTCTTTTCTGGGACTGAGAATACAATCAGATGTTATACTGCAAAATAGTTTTGTAGTTCTTGCCCTTAAAAAAACATATTTGTTGTCAAGTCGGAAGGGAAACTGATATTATGATATACAATTACAAGACAAAAATACATCACTGTGTGACCATATTTATGTGTGTATGTGTGTGTGTGTGTGTGTGTGTGTGTGTGTGTGTGTGTGTGTGTGTGTGTGTGTGTGTGTGTGTGTGTGTGTGTGTGTGTGTGTGTGTGTGTGTGTGTGTGTGTGTGTGTGTGTGTGTGTGTGTGTGTGTGTGTGGAGGGTACTGTACATCTGCTGTACCCTCTTGGGTTGACAGTGGCTCAGTAAGCTCCTTTAGCAAGAGATGAATCCGTGAGTAGATTAGTTGGGGGTTTGGGGCTGGATACACCCTGTGTCCTGTCTGTGTGCCCGATGGTCACTCACACTGTGGATCAAAACCAATAAATCCCTGCTAGATCCAGGCTACACTCCCAAAGAGTGGCACTCAGATCCCCACCCCCTTAAACACACACAATAAAATATACAGAGCAACACACACATCCAGATACAAGTACTATTCTTTTCTTCCATACAGTATGGTTTGATAACCAAATATTCGTTTCTACAAAATCATCTTCAGTATATTGAGCTGTGCATGCAAGGTTAATTAGTTATGAGGAATATAGTCCTCTTCTACCCTCAGATAGGTATCCTGTTCACAAACCTCAGCCAAGGTCTAAATGTAGGATGTATTGTAGGTATTATGTCCGATTAATTGCAGATCTCTTTCCTTATGTCCATCTGAATGACTTCTGCAGAGTCTAGTTTTAATGGTGGAAGAATGGTGTCAGACGAATGCCAAGTCCTTGGTTATGAAACCAATTTTGAAGTTATTGCTCATTCTGAAACCACAAAAGCAAGAAACTGAATGCTTACAGGATTGAGATTAAATTAGTAGCAGCATATAAAAAAGCAGAAATGTCAATGGTCTACACATTTTGAGTTAAAAGGAAGGATTTGCATCAAAGGTTGGAGCAGGATACGATCACTTTAGATGAGCAATTGCAAATTAACCTAAATTGTCATTTTCATCTGACTGCTAAATCCTTGAACAGTGATTGTCCAATCATAGGTAGCAACCGTATCTAGGCATGACAGGTCTGTCAAGCTCTGCAGCTCTCCACGTAACGAAGCAGGTGCATGGCGTTACTCAACATTTTAATAGTTTGTCGGCTGCTGTTTATATAAAAAGGTTAGGGCTGTAGTGTTTTTGAATTTGGAAATCTATCTTGAATTTTTGCCAAGTATCACATGTAGCCATATTTAAAATGAGTTCAAAAACATCTTTATTCAAAAGAAAAAAAGAATCAGCTTTAAACATTAAAAAGTGCTTCCCCCCCCAAATCCCTTCCTTCTTAATTTCAAGGCTTTTGCATCCTTTATCCCCAAATCTCTACAAGCTCATCCCCCTTCTCCTCGTCTCCTTTCTCCTCACCCCCCATCCCCTACAAAGTCCTTCCCCACCCGGACCTTCAGGCACAGTCTAGTTCTAGCAGCACAACAACAACCGTTTTACTGAAGCTACCTGGAGATTGCGCTCTTAATCAGCCTAAATTACAAATGGAGATTTTCATTTTCTGACAGCATAAATATATGGTGTTCTTGATAAGGTACGCTAACCCTAACCCATATATATAGAGAGAGAGTCACTTATTCCATTGAGGAACTGCCAATACGTCAAACCATTGAAAATGTCATTTAAAATTGAAATACACAAAAGCTAGAACATAACTCCATATCTGTAGGGGTATGATGGCTTGAAGACAGGAAGGGGAACATGTACCTGACTTGGCAATAATGTTCAACACAATTCAGTGTCACCAGTGGGACCCATGGAAGATCGATACACCCCAATGCTCCCTTGCAACTTGTGTTAACACAGTGTCCTTTCCAGTAAATTGCAGCACGGCGTGAAAGCAAGGGGAGAGTCAGTGGGCTGGGGCTGGTAGCCTGTCGTGATTGGGTAATGGGCCTAATGTCCCGTGCAGTGCTTATCCTGCCTCCCAGATGGATGATGATGAGGTGATGGAGTAGTGGGGGGGGTGCAGAGACGAGTAGATCCCCAGGGGGCTGGAGATGAGGAAGAAAACACTTTGATACTTACTTCGTCCTGGGGTGATGAAAGACGGATGGATGGAAATCATGTTGCAAATGGTGAAGCACTTCCTTTTGCTTTAACAATATCGAAAACTTCCTCTAAATGTGAAAAAGAAAGTCAAAATTAAATCTAACATAAAACCATGTGCTCGAAGCCATCTCATTTTAGGATTTGAGATAGGCTTCTTTATGTTTCCAAATATTGATTGGACGGATAGCCCACAAGACTAATTGAAATATCCCTTATAACAGAATTATTTTCTGGGCATGCCGACCATAAATAGACACCAGCTAAGCCTCAGCTGAAAGTGGCTTTGTGTGATTGCTTATGTTCACAGCCAAAACATTCAAGAAGTACTTGCAGGAGGATAATTAGCATCACTGGAGAATTGTCTTGAAATTTGTTCCAGAGAGTAAGGTGCCAAAACCTGCGCCCCTCTCAGGCCTAAGTTCATCTTGTGCTGTTGATTAACTCCCTCACCCAGAGGTGTAATACAGAGCATTCACACAGATCCAGGTGAATGAGAGGTGATGGAAGAAAAGTTGTAAGGGACTTGAAAACAAAGATATAGGCTGTAAAAAAAAAAGGGCTTAAAGAATGGTCTCGGACAGGAGTGAGAGAATTTTGTAGACACGGGAAGGTGCAGTTAAAAAAAAAGAAGCGAGAGACAGAGATTGAGTGAAAGTCAGAGGGAAGATGAAAGGGGTTTTTCTTCTATCCCTCCATTGACCCTGGGGCTGGATTGATAGCTGTCACCTGCTGAGATAGGTCTCCTACTCAAGGACTAGAGCTAAAGGTGTGACTTCTGTGGGGTGTATGAATTTAAGCAAAAGAGAGCTGTGTGAGCTGACTGGTGATCAATACTCTGTGACCTACGGACATTTCTCTTCTGGGTCATCATTAGATTAATTGCACAGAATTATAAACGTACGAGATTATGTATGGCTGCAGCCAGGCAAGTGTTCCAGTTACAAACTAAACGCAAAGCCCCACTTTATCGGAGACACTGATGGAAAGCCGCTCTCGAGAGCTCGTAATGCTAGTACCTACCAGCTGAAATGGAGCATTAAGCCGCAGAATTAACGGTGCATCGATGTACCTGGAGGCTGTAAGCTTCTATTTTCACAGCTGGGCAGAGGACGGCACAGAGTCCTTATGTGTCTAATGAAAATAGAAAAACAGTGAACACACAAACCAGCATGCGTACCTCCATGGCACACACACACACACACAGTCTAAAAGTGTCTGCTCTGCTATCAGAAGTGTTTTCCCAGAAAAACATTCACATGGTGAAAGTTAATTAGGTTGCTTTATTCACTGAATTGTCTCTGCTTCTTTGCAGTTAATTGCTGATTTTGTAAGATAACTGAGTCCAGAGCCTTTGATGGAATAAGTTCTGCAAGAACCATCTTTCAGTCCACTCTGCAACTGAAATATTGAGATTAAGTATGAAAAACAGTGTTAAACTTTTAACTTGTCGTAGGTGTTGTCTCTAAACTGTATTCTTCTTTTTGTTTTGTTGCGTAATTAGATTCCATGTAGGAGCTTACGCCAATACAGTTGCCTGCCGTTTCTTTTCCACCAAAACCCTGTTTGCTTCTGCATGTATTGTCTTTCCTTGACCTCCCCATCCATCTTTACTTTTTGGTTATAAATTACCTTTTGTACTGTAGCGTCTTGCTATAGGAATACAAGGAGGCTTCGTGTCTCTTTTGTCCGTGAGTTTATTAACCCCTAACAGAGGTTACTGTCAGCCATAACCACGCCAAAACAATAATGCTGCAAATTACTTGTCACTCTCACACACATACTCCATTAGCTCTCTCGTAGCATTTTACCGTCCCTCTCTCTAGGTACCTCCCTTCATGATACCGAACCAATCAGACGACGCTCTCCCCACCTCACGGCCACAAGAACTGTCTATCAAAACAGTGACATGTTTGGCATTATTTTGTTTAGTACTTATGGCTGACAGTTTTCACAATTGCATTGGACCTAATTTCTATCCGCAGCAGGCACAAAAGCTTTAATAAACAAGAGGTACGTTACTACCCAGCACCAACTGGCAGTCCCATATACAGTATACTAGCTGTGAGTGTTAGCATTTAACTGCTAAAGAGCCAGATTTTCTGTCAGTTAGTAGAGACAAAAATGACTTAGACAGAAGGTGAGTATTGGACTTGGGGGGGCAGACAAATAAAAGCTTATCGTGCTCCTTATCTGATGGATGTGTAAAGAGGCAGCTGTTGGCTCATAATGTTTTACGGTGATTCTATGTCAATGTTGGCTAGAGATTATCTCTGCATCCATGTGGCAACAGTCAATATGTTGTTTTAAATGTTTGGCTACATGTTTATTTTGTTGTCCCAGAATGGAACAGTCAAAATACAATGCAGTTACTAAAAGCATGAACAGAGAAAGATAATGTAAATACAGAAACCAGTTTGCTGTACAAACTTAGAAAAGGAGTGTATATCAATTATGGCTACGTGTCTTTGTGTTTGATTCTTTGTGTGTTATTGAAATATACAGAGGATGAGTCGAGTTTCCCGGTGCACAAGAAATTCCCTCTGCGACACTTTCACGGGAAGTCGACTTGCTTCAGACCTGACAGGAAACGTGAAGCGGGATCACATGCTGATATCCCCATGTACCTTTATATTGAATTCTGTTTTATTCAGTTTTGATCGGTTTTCTCTTTGTTTCTCTTATCCCCTCCCTTGCGTATTCCCCTCCTTCTACTTTCAGCTTGTAGTTTTTTCTTTACTGTGATGATGATGGTTCGTGTCTGTTTCCTGATGCACAAACACTCTTCATGGATCCCCTAAACAATTCAGCACTAATGGAAATCTTCAATATTGCATGTTGAAGCCCTCTGGGTGCTGTAGATGGCCTTTTGTTGCAGATTGGTATAGATGAGAGGTGGTCAGCTGGAGCAGCAGAAAGAGCTTGCTAGGGTGTAAATACATGAATAAACTGAGCTCAAGAAAAGAAGGCAAAATCAGTGAATGTCCAAACTGTGCACATATAGCCTATAAATAATTGAAGACACCATGTTGGGAAGAATAGATTAGACACGGCTTTAAGAATATGTTTCATGGATAGCCTAAAGAGGATAAGACAGTTACAGAGCAGTTTCATCAATGAAGGCATTAATTAGAAGAAAAACAGAGTGCAAGCCATCATTTGCATTTCAAATCCACAAAAAAGCTGTTGCACACATTGCCTGACAGGAATCAGAATCTACCCCTCCACATCAAGTCCAACTGACTGAAAGTCCTTAAATTCACCCAAAAGTGTGATGATTGCATTTTTTTCCTTCATAAATATTTTGCAGCCTATACACAAAGAGTCAAATGGTATTCATCCAGTCATATATAATTCATTGGCCCTTTGATGTTTTTCATCGGAACACAGTCCTTCGCACGAAAAGCCTTTGGCTGTACGAACGTGGCCTTGGTTCTTGCAGTCCACCTCGAGCCGGTGAAAGCATCATCTGGAGGGAATCCTGTTTACTCACTCTTTATCTCCTGGCTGCTCTCTGCATACGGATGTGACAGGATTATGCAAAATATCTCTCTCAAAAAAAAAGACGGGAATATAGATCTTTGGCATGAAAGGACTTTATCTTTGTTTGTGGCTCGGATAAGGAGGATTCTGTCTCTGGGCTGTGTTGTTTAGTGGCGTCATGTTTGAAGTTACACAACCGTCTTCATTCCCTTAGAATGTGGATGTCACAGTGCAAACCTTGAACTATATGTCACTTTGTATTTGACAAAAGGTAATGTGATTTGGTGACCTCTAAGGGCTCTTTTGAAACGATCCGTAGCGCTTGGTCTAAAGTGCATGGCGCAAGTGTATTAAGGGTGTGTCCAACCCCACAGGGCAATCGGGTGTATTTACTCTCTTCATTAATCCTAGGTGTATTTCAGATTGCCATCTCCTATTGCCTTTAAAAGCCAGGTGTGTCGGCATTGCTTTTCATATGCTGGATTTGGCAAGCTTGATAATACAGAGATATTTGTGGTCCATGGCCAGGGACCCTCAGCGCCTCCCAATCCTTTGTTCCAACAACAACTCCTTTTGAAAGCTGCATCTTTCAATGCGACCCCTTGATGGGCTCAGACATCCTGAAGCAAAGGGAAGTTCATTACACTGCTTACCAACGGCCAGAACTACGGTGACAGCAACGTAACTTAAAATCATGTTAGCAATGGTCCAGGTTTTTCTGTAACTGTCCAAGTCATTTCTCATTGTCTTTTCCATTAACCAGTCTTAAAACACTGCCAAAACCCATACCTTCTTATATCACTTTGTCTGACGTCCAGCGATCTTTCCTGGTCTTGTGCTTTTTTGTTCTTTTTACTGCAGAAACGTTAGCCATCATGAATCCAAAGTTTTGTTCTCACCACAAATAAAAAAATGAATGTCCAAAAAGTATTCCACAATGTTTTCTGATGGATTGAAACACATTTTTGTCATCCACGGCTGACCTTAACTCTACCGTACTTTCTGCGGATATGACTGCTTATAGACCTTTGATTCATCGACAGTCTGTTCTCTTCAACACCAGTCTGTTAGCGAGAATTACAAACATAGGCAATGTCCAAATTTACCAATCAGAATCGAGTTCTTAGGGACATTAAGCTGTGTAATAAAAAGCATTAAAATATGGAGCCATTTACTTTGGACCAATCATTGGTTGGTTAATGGCACAATGGCTTTCTTTTGCTCCAAAATAGGAATGCAACAACAAAGTACCTCACCACACCTCATTTTAGGACCTCCCCTCCCATGGCAAACCAATGGATGCAGGTACATTTGTTTACACAACGTGAGCGCTGACATGTCAAATGAAAACTGTGCAGGTATAAAATAGACAAAAGTGGGTCTCTTTGTACCAGGTGTAAGCTACTGCCGTAAGTGTGTTCTACAACAATGACTACTGCCTTGGCCTGTAGCCAAGCAGTGACAGCAGACCTTGGACATGCAGCAAATCTCTTTCCTCCCCCGACACTGCTGTTGCACTCTTGCCTTTCATCCACCTCTTCCGGAATATCTCACATCTTTCCATTTATCACATCCACACCCCGCCCCTCTCTCCGACAACCTCTGGCCTCATTATGAAAGCTGTAGCGTGCACTGTGGTGCATGCTCACAAACTGTAGTGGAGTGTAAGCATCAAACAGCATCATAATGGAGAGAGACAAAAGAGGAGGGGGGAAATGAGAGGGAGTGAATGAGCAAGAAAGAGTGAGGTCTGAGACACTGGGGCTGCCTCTGTGCAACAAGCCCCAGGGACAGACCTATTTCCTTCCATTAAAGACGATTTGCTGTGATCCAATATTTGAAAGGTACTGCAGGAAAAACATATCTACTGTAATACAACACAGCTTTTGGTAAAATGAAATTCACAGTGTTTGAGACTAAACACAAGCTAATGGCAATATAACTGGGGATTTTGTTTTTGAAACAAAAAGGGGTTATTGGAGGTTGGTTACACATACCGAATGTGTTTGGTTCTGGGAGTTCAAATTGCCTGTCCACAAACTGACTGTGAACAATATGCTTTGGGTACAGAGGTCACTTGCTCCTTTTTTAAAATCTCCCAGAAGAAACATTGAAGAAAAATAACAAGTCTTGACTGGAATGGTTCCGCGATTAGATGGAGACCACAGAAGAAAAACACATTTTGTCATAAAATAACAAAGCCACATAACAGAGCTTTTTCACAGCAGGCATTTTGTTCTTGAAAGCAAAGGAGTGGTTAGTTGTTTCGAACAATAAGAGGACAATCTTTCCCGGGAAAGCATTCCTAGAGTTTTACTGATTTATACACAAGATAACAGAAGTCATTGTTAGAAAAACTGTAAGAATTGTATTATTAATTAATAAATTGTATAAATACCATTTACACATTCCAGTGAAAGTCTGCGAATTAAAGACAGTTCTTGTTTTGTGTGAAACTAAGCCAACATTGACTTTTTACATCGACTTCCAGAACATAATATCTCAACAAACAAAGGATTTTCACTTAATTTAACTAACCCCTTACCCCCTTACAAAAACAGAAATGTACCCCTTAAGTACAATTCTGTTTTTGTATTTTTATTTACAAGGTTACCTACATTTTAACTACGGTCGTAATCTGAAGAAAAATATGTTACCCTTGTTTTACCTTGCTAGCATGCCTCTAAGAAACATTACGTGTTTAAAAGTAGGAAAATATATCCAGACTAGGCTTTAATAATCTGTTACAACATGGTTTTACGCTTAAAGAGAGTAAAGCATGAATTACCTCTAGGGATGCTGAACTAGGAATACTGACCGGTTTTCCTGCATCAGCAGATAAGTCCTGCAGATGCTCAGAGTAAGCAGGCATCAGAAAAATATAGCCTACATAAGTTTAAAAATAAAACGTAAGAACTTTAGATCATTTTGTATTAAACGACTTCATTAAGCGTGGTTTCAGCCATCTTGCCCAAGCTTTCCTCTGTATTCTGTCTTTCTTAGAGTCCGTGATCAGCAGCTCACCCGCGGCCTAAAACATGTTGTCTCCCGTGCCATCAAATCAGCCACAGAGACACAAAGGGAAAGCATCCAGATGAGATGCCGGCCTGCCAGTCATCCAAACAGACAGCCCGCCAGCCAGACAGACAGGCAGGCTTCCATTATGTTCTGGGCTGTGAGTGCTGATTGCTCGTCGCTGCTGCTGCCTGTGTCAGGATTAGCCATTGTGGCGGAGCAGAGTGGATGGGCTCAGAGCCTGAGATGATGCTGAAAAAAACCCCTCAGTAAGCAGGAAGGGGCTGGAGTGTATTCACTGCTGACTGAATAAACATTTACGGTAGATATGCACCCGAGGTCCGGGCTAACCACACAGGCAAGCACTTGTACGAAATGTACAAATCAACACTGTATGTATGCACTCACTCTATGAATCAGCCTACCATAACATAACACTGTCTGTGACCCCAACCATTGTTCTGAAGAGTGAATATGAATTGTTACCATCAAAGCGGAGATTCAGGTTCCTACGTTTTAATAAGGTTAAATTGAAGCATTGTTTTGTCAGTCAATCCTTAAATTACATACAAAGTGAAAGAGTCTATGATCTTCAGTGATTGTAATGTTATGTTAAATGTCTAACCCTAACACTTTTTTTCTACCCTAGCGGCGGCAGTAGCTCAGTCTATGGAGACTTGGCTTGGGTGTGGAGTGGTAGCCGGAGAGGTGCCAGTTTACCTTCGAAATTTCCTTGAGAAAGGCACCAAGCTCCTGAACACCGGAAAGCCTTTTGACCTTGGATATTCTACATAGCAAAAGAAATGTACAAGCAAAAACTGAGACCGAGCATATCACCACAATGACAGATGGAGGATGATTTAACGTCAACAATTTGCTGTATCGATAAAAATAAGGAAATGGTTTGGAGAAAAACTTTGAATTTACACAATGGGCGTTATTTTGTGAATATTAACTGTTTATCATCACTCATACATGATCACATAGTTTAGTTGTAAAACAGCGGTTGCACTTCAAAAAAAGGTGGCAATCAGCTACAATGTGCCCTAGTGACCTTTCCTGTTGTGATGGTTCTGGCTAGAGAGTGTGAATTGACAGCGGTAAAATCTCTTTCAAAACGAGCCACAGCGTGCCCGTCACAGGTGTGCTTCGGTAGGCTACAAATTGCACTACCCAACTGACTATCCGTGGTTATGCAGGCTTGAATTTTGCACCAAAAATGTCGATATAGTACATATACATGCCTTGATTATGTAATTCTTTATAAATCCATGTTTATCAATGTTTTACTAATTGAATAATGAATACAGATAACATTTGAACGCAGCATTTCCCATTTGTCCGGAAACGCTGATTAAGACCTAATGTGTTTAGGTCCTGTGCATGTGTGTACTGTATGTCCTGTGTGTGTATATAAACAGAGTGAAACATATGGATTAATAAAGCATCCTCTTAATATTTATCCTGGTTGATGTTGCAAATAGAGCTGCTTTGCTGCAAAAACAATTTCAGACTTTATCCGACAACAAAGTATCATGAGTTTGTAACGCATTATACATACACATGCAGACATGAAGGAAGATACTCAGGAAAACAGACAGGATATTCTCTCTGTTTTTTCTCTCTCAGTCCATCCGTACTTCCCTACAACAGTGGCAGGCAGGCAAGCAGGCAGGGCTGGACTCACGCCCCGTCACAGTGGTCAGCAGTAACAGGATTAGCCGGGGGAGAGAGCGTGACGACAAGCCAGTTTGCTGCCGCACACTGTCATTATTGAAATACATTACACACTCAAAATGGAGCCGCTGGAGCCAAACTGCTGTCGACTTAATTACTCCAAGAGTACTTTGTGGCCGTGGCGCATTTTAATAATTTCTTCTCCTTCTCGCCCCACTACTTCAGCCCACATGCTATTGTACACTGAGATGTACAATAGCATGGCGTCATGGCTGGAGCTCACTGACCAACCATTCTTTTGCAATTACATCGCCTTATTTCAATATTTTGCACAACCTATTTCTGTTCCTTGGATTTTTTACAGTATTTTTCACATTGTGTTGACCATAGAATTTTGTCAAAAGTTGTAGGACATAGAAGACAAAGGGGATTTTGGATTTCTAGCCACCGGAGATGGAAATCAAATGCGGAAAAATGGTTTTGATAATAAAAAATACTGAGCAAAAAAATGTATTTAAATGTAGTTATAGTCCAAATACTAAACTAAACTCTAGTTATTGTGTTTTTATAATGGTCCTGGGACACTGTAAATAAGTCTACCAGTGATGTCATTGGAGACAAAACAACCGATCAGAATTTACCATCTTCAAATTGTCTATGATGATTTATCTTGTGGCACATTGTTTTTTTTTTCGCTCAGCCAAGTTAAACCAGCATTAGAAGAGAAAAAGACAAGAGGAACAATAAGCTTAACTGGATGAGGGGTTATTATTGCGTTTTAATATTGATAATCAACATGCAAATGAATGTATTAAACCATTAAAATACATATATGTTATTAGAAAATTATAAAGAAGTAAGACTTTAATATGCTTGACAGCCAAAATCGAGCTCCAGACACACACCTGGAGACCCTTCCAGAGATGCCTTAGAGCAGCTATTTTTAAAAAACACTTCTTAAACTCAGAGTATCTGCTTCTCAGTGCACACCATGATGCACTTTTTTCCTTGGCTCACATCAAGTTCAATTAGCTCCCCTATCAAATCTTATGACAAGCAAACTGTTGCGCTGGCAGCCGCACACAGACCTCCTCCTGCTCGGCTGCTTTATACACTTAACTTTCTCAGCAGCATCGCTCAAGGCCATATGACTTGACTCGATGAATTATGCAGAAGCTCATATTCTGCTACGGCTTGTAGGCTAGAACTGTCCTGAGCATCTGTGGCCACCCAACGAGGCTCTTGATTGGTTATACAGTGTGTCCAAGTCCCAAGGGTCATGATTTCACAAAGCATCAAGTCCAGGTAGATAATGTTACAGATAGATGTAAGCCGCAGGCATATAAGAGTCCTCAGGGATGAGTGGGAAACAGGATATCCGAGTGAGGGGTGATGAAAAAGGGAGGAATAAAGAAGGAAAAACAGGAGATAGAGTTGGAAAATAAACGACGATGAGGCAGTAACAGACAGAGTCCTAAGTATAGTCATGCAAGCATGGATTAAAATGCCAACTCTGTGCGGGAGAAACACCAGGGGGTGTGCACACAGTGCAGGGCAGGATTGCTGCTGAATCACACACAGTCAAACATATTTGCACAAACACACATGGAGGGAAGATGTCAAGTTGTGTTAGCTGTGCAGTGCTTCATTTGCATTGCGTAGATGGACTACGTATACGGTTATTAGTGCCTTGAGAACAAATATAGCTGTAAAACATTAACATGATGTGACGTTCTTTCAAACGTTCCACAGTACTACACTATTTTCTATTTACTCTCTGCGAGGGAAAGGCTTCTAAACTCACGTTCAGGTAACACTCTCACACTGAAGCTGTTAAAATGAAATTCGATTGGGCAAAGAGTATTAAATAGCAGAGGAAACACACACGGAATCCCCTTCTCTTTCCCATAAGGCAACACAGCGGGGCACATATGGGAAGGGAGATATATCTCATTCTAAGAACTGCGTTTATCTACTTTAGAGTTCTCTCTGGATGAGATAATGGTATCACCTGCGGTCACTAGGGAAATTAAATTGATTATTTTTCTTAGAGTGCTGCGGTACAGATGGCACAGGAGTCTTGACTTCCAATTGTGTATTCATGCAATCAAGATCAAGAGGAGGAAAACAAGATCGATTTTTTTTGGGGGACTTTGCTTGCACAATCCTTTTCAAGTCCAGCTACTGTCAAAGCTTATATTGTGTAGTGACAGAGTGCAGGTGCTGTGAGTAAAACCCTGTAGGCTTTCCTGTGATACTCCAACACAGCATTGTATTTATTCCAGCCTCAACCGGCATTTTTCTCCTGATATTTTGCACTGTTTCGGCAGAGGCTTTTGCTGCTGTCATGCACCAGTTATATTAAAACAGAACCCAACAGGTTCACAAGGCCAAGCAAAAATGTGTGAAAAGTAGGTGAGCAGCAAGAAGCTGTGAGGGCGTGAGGTGCAAACTAGGCTCAGGGAAAGCAGCAACGGTGAAATTACACAAATGCGCAAACGTAGGAATAAAGAACACACATTTAAATGGCACTGTGTGAGAATAAATTCATCCAGGATGCTAGTACAAAAAGTCACACGAGAAAAGGAACCAATAAAAAAGAAGAAAAATAACAGATGGAAACCCCAGAGAAACGTGTTAAACCATCCCTATCTGCTTGAGACCAATTTAAATGGTTTCGATAGCATTATGGAGGCCTGTACGCGCATTGATTTCTCAGTTCGGAGGAGGGAAACAACAGCTCGGAAACTCAAGACATCAGCAAGAAAGAAGAAATGAGGATAAGGAGAGATGATTGCTACATCTTCCCTCGAACAATGCTTGTTCTTATAAGGTCAAGTGGTATGTTAGACTGAATGGCTGTTTGGTAGTGACATGCAAGTTAATGTGAGGAAATAAACATGACACTTTTCATGGCCTGACATGATCAAAATAGCTCAGATTTATGGATGAATGGGGGGATGAATGCTGTCATTTAGATGATAATGAAACACTTGCTAGTTAAGGGTTTTTAAAGAATGAGAATGGTATTTCATCTGCATAATATTACACCTGGCTCGATTGCAATGCTTGAACTTGCCGGTCTTATTGCACGGGTTAGTGACACTAGGATTGTTCAGTGAGAAGAGAAAGGATGAATGCGTGAGAGTAGAGTAAACCTGTGCGGAGAATTTTTTCCACATGTTTAATAGTCTAAATGTTCACTTCACAGATCTTCATTGCAGCTAGCTATGCTTGAAAAAGAAAGGCGAAGCATTCTGATATGAGTTTTGGACACTGTGAGGTGTCCTAAATGCTGCATTGATCCGCTGATGCTAACTATACAAAGATTAAAATGGGCAATTCTTACCCCTGCAACTCATTTTAATATACCTCCTTAAATTGGATTAGGTCATTACTCAAAAATTAGGCCAAAATTAGCTTTAAACTCAAATCTGGCATATAGCATCTTTTCTCTTTGAGATTGTGATGTATTTTTTTATGCATGGCCATTGTTCAGTAAAGACACAAACACATTAGGTTGAATGCATGATTTATCAACAGCTGTGCTTAAACCCCAATCCGCACAGATAAATGACTATTATCTTCCAAATAGCTGTGCCGATATATGTCGCTTTTAATATGGCTGAAAAAAGATGTTTGGAAAATTACAATTGACTTTTTATGCCATTTTTTGGTTAAAACATTATTTTATTTACCTGTTGATCATAGATGAGGCTACATATATGAGCTAACGTACTTCAATGTCCTCAACATATACATGTATTTAACTGCAATTGATGATTGACATGGTACATACAGAAAAATATATCTTCTTCTTTTCCCCCACATCTTTCTTGCGATTAAACTATATCAATTGACTATACTGAAATGAAAATCTTTCCTTAATACATGACATTTTTTGAAAAATCTAGTACAATGTCAGAAATCAATAAACAGCTGTCTTTCCAGCTTCAGCATCAGCCAAGTTATTACAATTTCCTACTGGATTTTGGTAGTATATTGCATCTCTTGCCTTCAAGGTTTCTGCCGTTTCTACCACCATGCGGGGAGTCCCTGGCAAGATCTCTATGGGTTTTTCACACCATGATATCACACTGGGAGAGCATCAGTAGTTGTAAGAAGCCCATGAATCAAGGGGTGAATTGGTGTGAAACCAAGTGGGAAGTGATGTTTGGAAAGCAACATAAGTATTGCATTCAAGTTTCCCTTTCAAAAAGGCACCAATGGTGAGGTGTCCCACAGCCACTCCCCCCCACTCTATTACAAACCCTCTGCTTTTTCTCTCAACTGCATGTATAAATTGACCACTGGTAAGCAAACAGTAAGCACAGCATTTTTTTTTTACCCAAGGGAGATTCTGTATTTGCGGTAGAGTCTCTGGTGTACAGAGCTGTGATTTTGATTAACATAGAAAATAAATTAGTATTTCAAAAGGTCAAAACCAAACCAGTGATTAAAATGTGTTCAATTTAATCCATGAACAGCAATTTTGAGTTTTCTCCAACATAGATTTGTTTCCTTGTTTTTACCTCCACTATAATTACCTCTGCCATGTTTTGGGTTCAGTTTGTACTCTGTTTGTGTTTCTATCAGCCGGATAATGAAACAACTATTGGCCGGATTTTAATTACATTTGGTGGAAGGTTGTAGCATTGGCCAGAGAAAAAGAAGAAGATCTTGAGCTGAGCATTTGTGCTGCATTCATGTAGTTTCGAAATGAAGTGTTGTTTTACATAATCTGGAATCATGGTTATTTTAGAATGTATCCTAGTGTGACCTTTTTTGTATAGTACTAGACACTAAACATGTATATAAATGTGTTTGTGTGTAATATGCAACTATAACGAACAACTCCAGATGATTAAGTACATAATCTTGATTTTGGGCCAGTTTACAGTAACTTTGGGCAGGTGTAGTGTGTTTTGAGAAAGTTCTAGGACTCTTTTCTCATTTATATTCGTATGACTACAGACAACTCTAATGAAAGTACTTCACAAGGAAAGTAGTAGCAAAACAAAGTAGTCGATGTGCTGTGATACATCATACGGCCCTGTGGATCATAAGTACATTGTTAAAAATCCCTTCAAAAACTCAAAAAGATGCCAAAAATTGCATTTGTGGGGATGTGTTACAATAAACTAGACTGTTAACTCTTTTCAACAAAAAAAAAAAGCAAAGGTGTGCATAAGTGGAATCACTACTGCTTTAAAATATACATATATAAAAATCCTTCTGTTGAATTCACTCTGAAACAAATTCTGTTCTCATTCCTTTTATTATGTTACATAATAGAATTCTAGTCCTTGAAAAACAATGTGCAGTGACTCCATGAAATGGATGACTTTAATTGGATTTACTTGGCATATAAGTTTAAAATGCATACATGGTTAAACTGCACATTGCTTCTACCGTGCAAATATTAATGGAAGCGGATTAACAGCACTAAGAAATGTTGGAAATAATTTACTTTGCTGCCTTTTGTCGGTGAATAACAAAGTGCTTGACTTATAATTGCGTGTGTTGTGCACATTATCTATTTGTACTGTATATATGATACATGAGTGTTTATTTGTTCTATGCATGTTTGTATCAGTGTCCTACAGTGTATGTGTTCAACACCTTAATCATTTATTCCCTGTCCCTTCTTTGAAGTCCGACCTCAAAGACCAGCTTCAAAGCTTCATCTTTAACATGAGAACATGTTGCTCCTTATGTGAGGAAAATAGCAAAAGGACTCTGCCTCTGCTATTACGATTTAATGGCAGTGTTATTGAATGACTGGAGTTGAAGAATTCATAATTAGTTGTGCTGCAGAAAAATCATTACCATTTGATTAGCTCAACCCAGTGTTTCACTGCAGTACATACTTTGCATATTAATTAGATGCATTTGTGTGCTTGAAAATGTAGTGTTGGTATATATATATATATATCGGGGGCGTAGGGCACTGTCACGCATTTTAGCCAGTAGTTATTGCAGGTGTGTTAATTTTTATATTCATACCTTGTTTGTTTCTGTGCAGCGTAATACAAGCAAATGAAGCTTAAATATGTTTTGCATAGATTGGAATTTACAGTGCTGAGAGCGTTTTACAACAAATTGATGCCAAGTGCACTAGACCGCCATAAGAGCCTGTAAAGTGTATGTAAATGTAGTCTTACAAAGTAAAAAGTTCAGTGAATATTCCTTTCGTAGCCAATTACCCTTGCTGCAAAGAAATCCTCAACACACACACACACACACACACACACACACACACACACACACACACACACACACACACACACACACACACACACACACACACACACACACACACACACACACACACACACACACACACACACACACACACACACACACACACACACACACCTTGAACCTCAGAAATGTGTGGCCTATTAAATTTACAAGCAAGATCTTGCAATGTTAGAACCCGTTGATCTGACGCCAATTAGGACTCTAGGGGCAGAGGTCAAGAACTAATTTCTTGTACGGAAGTTGCTTACAGTGCAGTTGAGATGACATTAAGGCTAATCTGTACAAACATCCTAAACAGAAAGTTAAATCATTAACTGATAGTCAGTTGGCCCCCAGATTATATTTCCAGCAAAAGTGCTCACCTGTTGTGGTCTTCACAGTCTTTTTACCTACATGTAACCATAGCCCGCTAAAACATGATTGGTCGATATTACTTGGACTACAAACGCTTCGGATACCATCTTGTCCCGACGCCAGATGCTGGATTAATATGCAGAAATCCAATTGTAGAAATTAAGCAGTGGGAAAAAAGGTCAGCATTGTGAAAAGGTATTAGAAGGTGTACAGAATGTCAATAAGAAACATAGATAATGACAGCTTAAAAAGCTCATTTGTGGCATGTAAACTGAGATATGCTGTTGAGGAACTGTTGCTGTTTCAGGACTGATTTCTCCACACAACACACCCGCAACCTCGTTTTGTGGTTGTTGACAAGGTATCATCTCTAGTTACAGGAAGTAGCGCCACAGGAGCTGACTGTGTGCAGTTTGTACTCTGTTCAGTCCGTCCCTTCCTGCTGGGTAGCTAACGCTAGCTAGCAAGCTGTCTGCAGATATCAGGTCAATGTCAGCCAACACAAACAGCCCAAGCATATACATTTATTTGCAGACTTGTCTGTTCTAAAACAATGTCCAAATCTGATTGGGTTAACAAAACATGAAGCTCGAATTCAACAATGATTTAGCTGTCCAGCATTTTGAAAACAATACAAAATAGAACTCTTCCTGAATTTTTGTCCGCTGCCCTTGTTTACAATTTTACATCATTTGGAGGATAGACACTGATTATTGGAATTTGGGCCAATCTGAAACCAGTTTAATGGTACAGGTACGGACATTTACTGCAGTAAGTCAAACTGAACACGATACAACCACTAATGAATGGCTTTCGTTTTAAGTTAAAAGTTCCTCTGCGTTTGTAATTTGTGAGCTACTCTTCTCAACAATACACCTGCACGAACAGTAGTATCTCAAAAGTGATACACACAGGTGCAGTTATTCAATTATATAAAAGTAGCTAACACATAAATCAACCTTAGGACGACTCATCATAACTCCTATCCAGGGAGATAAGCTCGCCTGTCAGTTTGGCAAGGATATGTCAAAACTGAAGGATGGCATAGCAGCTTCCATGGCTTGGCATGCTTTCACTCACAATGCTAATTGGTTGCTGCAATGCAAAACAGGAAAGGAAAGGAAAAAAAAAACTTTAATCCAAGGTTTCTAAAGTCATATGATATTGCTTAAATTAGACTCAATAATGGAAGCAAAAAAGAAACTTTGGCTTGTTGGAAGTTTGTGAAACACAGCCTGACACTAGATGCATGGCTCACCCCACATTGTCTCTCCTGTTGTATGGAGCTGAACCACCATGCTGTGAGAGCTGCCACTTCCCTGACTCTCTCGCTGCCTGAGAAGATTAAAAACAAGCCGTCAGGCAGATGGATGTCACTGCGTTCCAGTGAGCGCTCCAGTAGGCCAGTTGGAGACAATACATCTACTGTGTGGTGATCATACGCTGTTGGATGCTAATTAATCTCATATCAGTGGATTTGTTGGAGTCCATTTTAAAATCAACTCAAGGTTTTTGAGCTGTTGAACAACTCCAAGACATGACAGTACTGAACTATGAGCAAACAAAGTCGGCTGAGTCCAGTAGCAATTCCATTGTTTATCCTTCTGGGTCAATGTATAAACTGCAGAACAGAACTGCACACTTAATACTTGGCTGAAATCCAGACTCAAACGTGAGGACATGTGACTCAACTTGGACTCATCTCCCGTGAGACTCGACTTGAGTTTTAAAGGCAAGAAGCTGAGGAAACTTGGCTTGGTGACCCATAAACATTGAAAAATGCTATACTGTGCATGGTTTGGCCTTTTAAAGCTCAGCCAAACGGTCATGAATAATTAATAACCAGGATGTGCACAACATCTCAGTAGCCCTCAATACACAGTTTCAGTTGCAGCTGCTGGCACAAGAATAAAATGGAGAAAACTTTAAATACACATTACAAAATAGCCTCTGCTAATTAGCTAAAAAAGCTTGCTTATCAATTAACCTGCTATTTCTGACCACTCTGTCTTATTACCCTTTTAATAATTAGACGGTGTACAATTTAATGAAGAAATACCACGTGGAGTAATCATATCATAATTATGAGAAAAGAGAAAAAGCTGGAGGTGTTGTTGACAGAGTAGCACTCGCATACCAGGTGGCTAGCATGTTACCAGTAAGCTCACACGGCAGCAATTTACCAGCCAGCCACACAAGATTTACCCGAGTCACCAAGCTCCTAGAAACACCTAGTTCTCCAACACATGAAACTCACAACACCACTTTCTTTTTGTCACCATGGGATTATAACTATATTAAATTGTGATTAATCTGGTTTCAATACAGATACGTTATACTCCATCTTTTTTTGTCTGGTCATTCAGAAAACGATTTTGCTGGCAAACATCTAGTATGTTAAATAAGTTGTGCATCAAACAATTGTATGTGTAAGTACAAAGAAAATGCAGTCCTTTACTTTGTAATATCTGCCTGGACGGGACTTTGAGTCGGGACTGGAATAGTGTAAGGGACTCGGAATCGTGGAGATCTTGGGGGAATTCCAGAGCCTGGGAGCTGCCACAGAAAAGGCTCTGTCCCCGAAGCTGCGTACTTTGGACTTGGGGTTATAAGTAATCAAACCATCTTAGAATTCAATGAATAACTGACCTTGAATGGCTTTACAACTGAGAAGAGATAGGTGCTTTTCTGCATTTGCAATACTTTAAATGAATCTTAACCAATTTTCACAAAATGGTTTCTGGTCTAATGTATGGGCTCTGCACACGTTCAGGACCATTATGGTTTGTTTCTACTACGAGGCTAGTCTTTTGGTCTTGCCAGCAGTTCTTCAAATTGCTATAGTGTCGGCTCTGGAGGTCAGAAGACCCCTCTGTATTTTCAGCTAGTAGGCGATCTAAATTAGTGATAAGGGAGATGGAAAAAAAAAAGATATATTGGTGTAAAATGTACCACTCATGTTTGCTCTGGCATATTCTCACTTGGCTCAATCACTACAGGGCTGACTCTCATCTGATACGTCAGGGAAGCTTTTCTCCAACCCCTGGGAATGAGCCTTTACCAATAAAAAGGGGAAAATTCCATGCGGTATGGGTCGAGAGGTCATGGTGTTGGTGTGGCATTACATTACCTGAAATGGCTATATAACCTCCATAAAGTTGAGCAGCGAGGACAGTTCCCTTCACACCATCCTCTGTAACCGCTTGGAAGCAATTCAGATGAACAATATTGCCTTTGATAAAGGCAGATATTGCCAGATGGGAAAAACTCAATGTGGATTCCATAGTAATAGGCAATCTCTCCCCTTCCTATTTCCACTCTATGAAGTGCAAGGACCTCCATAGTCCACTCGTTTTTAACATAAGAATTAAATAATTATGTTTATTGTATGCATTTGAGGGATGTTCTTGTAGACTGACAGCCAACTTGTTCAGTTAAAAATGACTTTATGATTGCAACTTCAGAGAAAAACAACATTAGAATAGGACATTCAATTTAGATATGTCACTATTTCTGTTGTGCTTTACAGATAAACTAGGAAAAGGGGAACTAGACTGGATTGTAGGCTATAAAGGCAATTTTGGTGGATTTCTTTTTTTTTCTGCCTATGATGTTAATTTTCCTAGCAGCTTTATATACATGTATGAAAGATTGTATTTGTTAAAGAATACAGAAATAATAATAAAAGAAATAATAGCTTTTAAAAATACTTGGTAAAATCTGTGTTAAAATCCACAGTAATAAAAGCAGGCAACATTAAAGCAGAAGGTAGAAAATAATAAAGGAATTCAAATTATACATACATAAAAAAACAGAACTAGCAAAAAAACATCCGGACAAAAAAAGTGTTGGATTTTCTGTCTGAAAGAGGATATATTCTTAATTTTGTAGCAATGCAGAAATACATATTTTGGACTCAATAGACAAATGATAAACAAAGTCTGACTATTTCCATGTGGCAGGCAGAGGTAAGGAGCAGGTAACAAATCAAAAGTCAATTTAGAGAATCGTACCACAATATGCACTGAGGTACAGCTGCAATATTTTATTGCAGTTGGTCTTATCACTCATAGAGATAATGATAAATGTGCATACAGTGATCTGCAGAGAAATAAAAAGGGACAGAGGGGAAAGGTGTAGAGCTCTTTCCCAACTCAATTGGAGGAATTGTCAACCCTGCAGACACAGATGCTATTATTTATTCATTCAGCCCACAGGGGATTCTTTGCCGAACACAAAGTGGGGTTCTTTCTAGAGCCACTGTAGCCGTAGATAGCTGGATCTGCTGCATAACTGCGGAGCAAAAAAAACAACAATATAAATAAATAATAAGGCTTAAATTCACATACAGGACCCCATGTGTAATGTCTGCTTGGAGTTTTTTTTATTACTACTTAGAATAATCTGCTGCAAACCGAGGAGCTATTTCCATGGCCCTGAGACAAACTCTGTTTCCGAGCAATTTATTTTAGTAAAGTCTACACTGCCAAGAGCTGCAGTGAGATCCTCAAATAGGACCTGCTGCTCATGAAAGGTCCTTGGTGAATCTAGGGAGAGCAGTTTTTGTGCTGTCAAGTGCTGTGAGAGAATTTAAGATTTCCCAACATTCATTTTCACTTGTAAACGATATATCAAATTGCTTTCAAAAACCTTGAATGAAGTGACAGCTGGGAGACAGGCTTTATTTTGCAGGAGACAAATGAGCAAGAGTCACTGGAGTGTTTTTAAGGGGCTTTTGTTCTTCAAAAGGAGGAGTACCATCAAAAACAGCCAAAAGTGCAATTAAAATGATCATAACTCTCTTCAGTGTTGAAAAGGTTGGAAAGAGCAAAGAGTCAGTTCACAACAATGACTACAGCCCACAGTTTATGTGCATATGAGAGGGGTGAAAACAAACAAGTTAAAGTCCCAAGTTTAATTTGATTGTTCTAAAACACAATAAATTTAATAACTGAACCGATAAGATTACGAACAAGCAAGTGAAAATATGTCAAAGTCCATGATTTTCATCTGTAATTTCGATAGGACTCAACACAATTCAGACAAAGCAGCAGTTTTTTCCCGCAACGAAGAAAGTCTTTACAAAACAGGATTTTGTTTTAAAGGGGCCACTTTTATGTTCATTCTAGGTTCATATTTGTACTACTGTGTGACTACTGGGGCCTGTTTACATGCTTTAATGTTCTGAAACCAGAGCCCAGTCTACTCTGACTGGTTCGCTGGCCGGAGATGTCCTTTCCCTAGCCAATCAGGTACAATGTGTTGGAGCACTAGACAATAAAAGCACAAGTGTTACGCAGTGATGTCACAATGCTCATACACAACATAGATGGGATATAAAAAGAGGACGAATTAAAAGTCAACCATTAGTTTGTGGACTACAGTTTTGAAGCCTCAAGTCTGGCTTTTTTTTCTGTACAAAGAAAGGTTTGCTTATTTTAAAGCATCAGCTTAAGAAAATGTAATATAAGTTGGATCAAAAATAATTGGACTCCTATTAACTATTTTTATTTTCATTAAATGCCTTCATTTGGTTTTTCTGAAGGTGATGATTTAAAATTGCTTGTTTTGTTCAACCAATGGTCTGAAACAAATATATTTTGTATAAATACCGTCCTATAAAAACAGACAGAAGGACATTTGTGAAGCCCTAACCAAAAATGAAATTGGCATTAGGCTTGCTAAATGACTTTACTGATTTTCTTATTGTTCCATCTTTTAATTGGTGTAATTACACAGAACACCAAATACTTATTTACTACCTTTAACATCCTGTGTCAGCTCTATAAACATGTTCTGAAAATGTGTTTGTTTCTAAAACTGTTACGTTCTATATATTACGATTCTTATCAGCACAGGAAGTGAAATAGACCCCCCCCCATGTTCTTATCGTTCTGAGCACTGCCGGTGCCATTTAGATCAGTGCACGAGCTGCTGAATAGCGGCTGTTTACTTCATTGTCATGTGTGTCTATTGTATCTAAAAAGGACCACCTGCCATCTGGAGAGGCAGTGGAAAGCCTTCCAGGGTGCGCCTCATAATTGCCACTGGGGGGCTGGTAAATAACAGCATGCTATTTCACAGGCTTACAGCCCCGCCACCGTAATAAGTCACTGTGTTGTTTCCTCTTTTCATTAGAAAATGTCAGAGCTAATTTAGGAGTTTTTGGTGAGAGAGTGAAGAGGTGAATGTGTGAGTGGGGGTGACAAGATGGGAGGGGGTAAGTATTTAGCTTGGTTGCTATGGTGTATCATTGTATGGCCGAAACAGTGAACACAGACACACACACACACACACACACACACACACACACACACACACACACACACACACACACACACACACACACACACACACACACACACACACACACACACACACACACACACACACACACACACACACACACACACACACACACACACACACACACACACACACACACACACACACACACACGTATCAAAAAGGTATTTGCCTCAGGCAGCTGATGCCAATATAATTCATGCCTGATGACATGAGCCACAAAGCAATTTACACTCCTCAGAGATGTGTGTGTTGTATTAATATGATTAAGTGTGTGAGAGTTTGTTTATTAATGCCTTACGGTTTCGATATATTGGAGACAAAATGAAACTGCTGTCAAGTATGGTGCTAACAGCAAATGTACGTGTGCACACCCAATTAAGGAATGTGTTGTTAATGACAGTGAGAAGAGATCTTAATCGTGGTGAGGCAGGGAATTGACTTATTGCTTCATATAAAAGAAGTTCAGGCATTTTCTCAAACAAAGTTCATATTTCTTGAAATGTGACCAAGAAAGAAGTTGATATTTGATGATGTCATCATTTAAGGGCAACCTCCTCAAAGAAAGCAGTTCTGAGGAAACAGAGCTACCTGATCTCCTCCAGCAGGTTATTCCACAGTGCTTTTACTCCAAAAGCTCTATATCTGGTTTTTTCACCTTAAACAAGAATTACTAACAGATTTCTGTCAAGGACAGTGTTGGGAAGGATACTTTCAAAAGGTATTCCGTTACAGAATACAGAATACATGCCCAAAAATGTAATCTGTAACGTATTCCGTTACATTACCCAATCTGAGTAACGTATTCTGAATACTTGGATTACTTCCACATTGATTTGCATTTTATAAGGGTAGGATGTGGCCATCAAATCCTGTTTAGTTAACTAAACAGGCCTATTCTGGTGTATTCTTCTGTTCCAATTGGCTAAATGTGTTAGGTCCAAGTCTGCATACTACAAAAATCTAACCGCAGTCTAAGCTAACACGAGCTAATTTTAGCTAACGTTAGCTAACAGGTCAAACAGGGTCTTTCAGAGTCTTTCAACGGCTCTGGGGCTAGTAAATCAGCACATAGGATACAGATACAACTATAAAATAGCAAGGTGACCAGTAAAACTACAGCAGATGACTACCCATGGCTAATTAAAAAAAAAAAAAATACTTTAAGATGCTTCTTCAGGTTGGAGGTGGAGTCTTTGGATGCGGAAAGGGGTTTGGCTGACGGCAAGCAGAGGTTGCACTGCACAGTTATATTTGGTTCTCCCTTCTCTTTCTTTAATGTGAAATGCTGTTTGAATTTCCAAGATATAAACGTAATCCTGCCCTGGCTCTGTTGTGCTGGCTCCGGCTCCAGCTCTACCTCTAGCTGCTCCTCTTCGGACTCCATTGTAGGCAACTGATCACACAATTCAAATAGCTCATTTTCATTCGTTTTCATGTTGGGGCTTCAGGGAAATGCATCAAGATGCCTTAATTTATTTAGAGAGTGAATAAACTCATGAAAAAGAGAAGTACCGTCATGTAATCCATTGATTTCAACAATGTAACTGTATTCTGAATACCATCTATTTAAGCTGTAACTGTAACGGAATACAGTTACTCATAATTTGTATTCTGAATACGTAACGCCGGTACATGTATTCCGTTACTCCCCAACACTGGTCAAGGATGGATCTCAGGATCTGCATTCAAACTAGTAATGGGTTACTGACACAGGGAAATGATCTGGGGAAATCCCCAACTATGCTACAAAATCAATTCTAAAATGTACAAGTAGTAGTAATTTAGAGATGCTCAAATCAGTGTTGCAGTACGTAGACTCTTGAACTAAGTTGTATTGGATTGCACAGTGGAATAGTGCGCTGATCTTCAGATCAGGGGAGAGCAGGTTCAAGTCCCACTACAGTCAGCATGTCGTTGTGTCCCTGGGCAAGACACTTCACCCCAAAATGCTCCTGCAGGGATTGCTCACAGTAATGAATGTATGCAAGTAGCTTTGGATAAAAGCGTCTAACAAGTGACATGTACAGTAATGTCATGAATACATCCAGTTATAATACTCTGAGTTCAATAATGAATTGTTGTCCTCGTCAGATAAATCTTTACACAAGAACATACGACTGTTTTTCCCTGTGGTTTACCAACAAGCAGTGCTATATCATTACGAGGCAATGGACAACTCAAAGACCCAGAGAGGAGCCAAATACCTGAACATTTTATTATGCATTTTTTAAAAACAGCATAAAGGACTGCATTTTGCTCTCGAGGAGAAAAAACGATGCTCTGATAAGCTTATTTAAGCATGACATTTAATATGTCCTCTTAATGCGTTTGCATGATACCAAATCTGCTCTTATTTTGTTTACAAATTAAAGTCCCTCAGGGATTTTCCTACAAAGATAGCTTCTCATGGAGGGATTAAAAGAAAGACCACTTCAGTGGAGGTCGCTGGAGCATTGAGTGAAGTGTCCCTGTCATTCCTAAAGTTATTGTTAACAAAACAAATAGTCAAACTTTACTTTTGAATGAGGAAGGCTGACTTTCAGGTTTGTTGCTAGCCATTTATGTTTTTGGGACAATTACATTGGAGATGAACAAAGTCTTACATAGATAGTATACTGGGAAGATTAGTGTAGTCCAGCAGTGGCTCAGTCAGTCCAGCAGTGGCTCAGTCAGTAGGGGGTTGGACTGGGAATCGTAGGGTTGCCGGTTCAAGTCCCCGAACAGACTTGAAATATGGAAAGTGGACTGCTATTGGAGAGGTCCCAGTTCACCCCCTAGGCCCTGCTGTGGTCCCAATAGCTATTAGCAATAGTAAACGGCAAAAAAACTAACAATTGGCCTTAATGGTCGATACATACATTACATTTTGAATAAACCAACTACAGCTATTTGTCCAGTGTTATGTATTACCTTCTTGCCTGGTAAAAGGGTTACCTATGGTATTTGGACTGGTAAAAGTAAAGAACATTGCCAAAAGACATGCCAGATGATCTGTAACACAAAATGATATAAAAAGCCTTAAAAATTACTTTAGGCTACTGCTGTTGTTGTTCTTTTTTTCAGTGAAATAATAATTTCCAAATCTGATATAACAGAGGCTGGGCTAACCTTTTCAGGCAGTGCCAATGTTGTTATCAACTAGTACGATCTCATCGTGTCATCTCAAACACCTAAACCAAGGTAAGAAGACAGGTGGATAGCTATCAAAATTAAACCAGTCTTTAGAAAATGTGTTGAGTAGCATTAAAGGGAAAATTAGTTACCAGACAGTAAGATAGAAGTGCAAGTGTGGTAAACAGATAGTTCTACCTAAACAAATGGGAATCAACGAAAGAGAAATAAGCAGGTGCAGGAGGATACACAAAGAGTTATAGTTTAGAACTTTACAGGCCTATATATGTAGTTAAGGAAGAGGAATCAATTTGGAGCTCAACAATGAATC
Organism: Eleginops maclovinus; assembly: GCF_036324505.1. Classification (NCBI taxonomy): domain Eukaryota; kingdom Metazoa; phylum Chordata; class Actinopteri; order Perciformes; family Eleginopidae; genus Eleginops; species Eleginops maclovinus. The sequence goes on along the minus strand of NC_086363.1, from coordinate 15,128,222 downwards.
CATAAGCCATCGAAAAAAAGACTCCTACACCTTCTCTTCCCTGAAGAAATTAGAATAAGTGAACAATAACAAGTTCCTTATCTCAACAGCCTGTGGGAAGAAGCTGTAAAGAATAATGAAAAGGAAGAGAATATAATTAAGACACACACACACACACACACACACACACACACACACACACACACACACACACACACACACACACACACACACACACACACACACACACACACACACACACACACACACACACACACACACACACACACACACACACACACACACACACACACACTATTAAGAGGTCAGCACACAGAGTGAAAGAGGCAGAAAGATATGAGGGAAGTGAATATAAATGCAAGAGATAGTGATGGGGGGAAAAAGACGATGACCGGAAAAGATGAGACTTTGCATGAAAATGAACATAAGAAAAAGTGAAAAATAGGTGTGAGAGACAAAAGGTTGGGGGAGAGCAATTTGGAAAGCTCCCCAGCTAAATACAGTTTGATTTAGTGTTATTGTGTAGTTCAGCCAGCTTGGCAATTCAATCCAATGGGCTTTTGGCAAACAAACCGCAACACAGAGAAGCTTTTTCCCACAGAATTTTGAGATAATTACACTTACGTATCCTTTGGCTGGCAGCGAGTTGAGTTAAAAATGCTGACACATATGGTAAAGTATTCCCACGTGGAGTGAAAAAATAAACCCAAAGATGTGTAGTTATTGTTGGAGGATAGTTGGAGGTACAGAGGAAAACTGTTTTGGCACTGCAAAGATAGACGTTTTATTCTTTACCTTACTTTTCAGAAAAGATCATTTAAGTGTTTATGTACAAGTTTGTGGCTCGATACTAATTATCTTACAAGCATATTGCAATCACGCTGAAACACAAGGATGTTCGAAAGTAAGAAGACAGTGAAGCAGACGGATATTGATGGAAACACGCAAGTAACAGAAACACTTGTACACACTGCCAAAGGCAAGCAGAGATAAACTCTCACACAAAAGTGTTTACGCTGTAGTTTATGTTGTTCTGAAGCTCCTCTGAGTGTGTTTTCCCTGGCAGGAGAGGTGTTGAGCCCCCCTATTGTTAAGTTCAGTAGTATAAGAATACACTCCAAGGGACTCGATGCCTACTTTCATAACCCACTTCAAAAGCCAACAGTACACACACTACTATCTATATCCCCTCTCAGAACTGTTTTGCACCCCGCCAACTTTTTTTTCTTCTCCCCCTTGGCATCCTTTCTCATCTTTTCACTTGCATCACATAGCATAACTAGTCTTGATATTCACCTCCCTGCGTTCCCCATTGTATACTTCTCCTCCCCTTTCCTGCAGAAATAGAGAGCTATTACCTTGTGCTGTCAGGGGCAATTGGCAAACATAGTGGGTTTTGGTAGAACAAATCTAAGAACTATTCCAGGTAGAGAACTACATTTCCCATGACCACAGTAGCAATGCAAGGAAACAATAATGTCAATACCTAGGAGGCCTCTTGTGTCGTCGTAAATAATAGCATAAATAAAGTGCCTTGTTTCATACTGCTTTCATAAGAGCTCAAAGCCGATTAAACACCCTGCTTACTTGATTGCTTGAGAGACAGACCCTGTGCGCTGATATTGCATTTAATTGGACTCATTTGCATGGTGTTAGGTTGCGGTGTCTGTTTGTCCTCAGTCAAGTGGAACAATGAGTTCTTGAACTCTAATTATCTCCTGAACCTCGCTGCTGCAACTTGAGAGTTATCTAAACACAAAGTGCAGCCCATTATTCTAAATTTAAACTGCAACATTTACGAGTGATGTGTAGCCTACCAAAAAGTCCGTTGAAGAGTTTTAGTTGCAAGTGGAAGTTCATAATTGACTGTTAGTTAAGCTTCGCACCGCCCTTATTACTGTTGCAAAGCTTGTCAGTGTTTTCATTCCCTCACAGCACTGTTAACAATAATGTGAGTGGCAGATCTACCGCTTAAAATACATTTTGTAAACAATAGGTCTTTGATTGCAGACATAAGTATGCAGAAGCAAGGTTGTCACTTCTAGCCAGAAGCTGTCTATTCTGCATCCTAAATGACGATTGTAATTGGAAGGATTTATCAGCTATAGCTAGCTTTCTAATTAAAAGAGGGGAGGCTCTATTTGCCGAAAAAGAAAATAATTCTGATTCAAATGTTTTAATTAGTGTACAATCACGGAAAACTAGTAATTGCTGTGATTCCGTTAGCTTATAGTGTTAGCTTCATACCTAGATAGAAAGTGCAACCTTTCCTGATCCTAATCCTATCACGTTGCACCAACATGTTTCTACATTAGCCTAGAACAGACAAGCCGTACACCGGCTTTGAGGGGGCGTTCACAATTTTACATTACTAGAAGTAGTTCGACACACTTGATAAGGGAGGGTGAGACATTTTTAACCTCACTGCGGGAAGTACAGTATTATAGTATTTTCTCACAGATATGGAAATGTGTGTTTCTGGATGTGTGTTTTTGTGTCCATTGTTGATATTCTACAGACTTAATAAAGGTTTGTACAGATCTTTAAATTCCAGGAAACTCAGAGCCATTAAACTAAAGTCTGTAGGGCAAAATGTGACAATGTACCCACCTGAATATAAGTCTTTTTAAAAAATGAAGCTAAGAAATTCCTTCACTCTCGCAGCCTGAGTGAGGTTGCTAACCTGATCAGAGAGCCAGCAGGGACCCGGAGGCAGGGTGCTTAGTGATGGATCACAGGGAGGGTTGGGGGTGGGAGAGAGAGAGAAGGCCGAGGGGGCCCGATATTGTCGTGATGGTCTGAAACAGCAGATCTGAGGGAGCGATGTGGGGAAACCAGACTGTGTGTGTCCTAATGGGATCTTAGATCTGCACTATCTTGGAGTCTTCATGTCCCTGCAGCGGTCCTGATAGCAAAACAACGGCGGATCAATCGATGGTGATGCCTCTCCCCACTTTCCTCCAGAATGTCTAAAAGTGTTCAAACCACAGTTGTGTTTTGACAGTAACTGGTTGTAAAGTAAGTTCAGAGCAATGCAATGCCAATGCAAGTTTATGTGCAGTGTATAAATTGTCTTTGTTCATACATGCCAAATAAAAAACTGGAAAGACTGGTAACAATGCAAGAGCAGCTAATATAAAACAGAACTACTAATACTTATTCAATAGCAGTTTCCTTTTAGACTCATTTTAATGTAAGCAAAACATTTGGATTGGACTTCATCCCATCCTAAGAACAAAGCATGATGGAATGAAATATTAAAGGAATGTTAAATGAAAACTGATGGGGTTTTAAATATTCAAAAGTAAAAATTTGGGCTGCGGGCAATGTTATCACAACGCATAACAAATCAATTTAAAAAGGTGACACATTTCAGAAGGAGGAGGTCCTGCCAAATAATATGAGACTCAGAATCAATGTGTTGTGTGCCTACAGATGCTTGAAAATAAGTCCCAGAAAACAGCACTTACTCATACTGTATACATGAGCTGGATGATCAGAACCACTTATTCTGACTGTTACCAGTGTGTACAGCCGACTGCAGCCGACTGCATTACTAGTTTTCCATGTGAAGCTCAACTATCCTGAGACATCTTGATATAGAGGGTATTTCCTAGTGATAAACCATGAATTAGTTTAGACTCGGCTGTAGTTTTTTACTACAGACCTGGGATGACCACAGTGACAGCTTGATTAAACCAATGTATCTGGGTTATTTTTATTGAAGCCCACTCCTTTCGTTTAAACGTTTAAAAGGTTGAAAAGTTATAAAATGTGTTAAAAAGAGAGATAATGTTTCGGATATTGTATATTTACGAAGATATAATCTCATTAGTCCCTCGTAATATTCTTATACTGTTTTACCATATTTTCAATGTAATCATCTATCACTTCTAATTCAGTTTTTGTTGCTATTTTTATCCTATGTTCTCATAATTTTGATTAAGTAATTCATAAATGTGACTTCTTTGGAATCTGATTATCTCATCTTTGAACCTAACCTCAGTTTTTATATACCAGATTGTACTTGCGAGAGAAACACTTCAAAGTTTCTCCTCAGATTGAGTTTAGATGAGCACAGATTTGATACATTGAGTTTGCCAAGTTATTCCTCTTAATGTTTTTTTTCCCCAGTAAACGCTTTTAGAAATACCGGGTTTGTCCCTTTTTTTAAATTAATGTATGAGGTGCATCTAGTGAACAACCCCCTCTTTTAGGTGTACACTCACTTGTATCTTTTGGATTTTTGTCAGGCCAGTAGATTGGATTTGCCAGAACACATTTCTATCCATCAATAGGACTATATCTTTCAAATTTCTTTCTCCATGAGGTTCTGCTTTAGATATACTCCACTTCATTGACGGCCAATGTCTGTCCCAACTCCCATTATGTGACCCCAGGTCCCTCATCAGAAGAAAATGTTCCTACAGTCAGAATAACTAAATCCCCAAAGTGTAAAGTAGATGCCAAATCTTTTTTCTCTCAGTCTCTCTCTCTTTCATAAGAGGAAATCTGGGTTAAGGTATATTTCCCTGCTGATGTTCATAGGCACATGTTTTTACAATGCATATGTTGGTGAGGTCCCAAAGTGGGAAAAGTTCAAATACAGAAATTAATTAAGACATTTAATTAATTGTGTCTCTAAAAAGTTCGTGTTTGAGAGTACATTCTGTATTATGTTAGGAAGTGTTAGGACTACATGAAATAAAGTTAAAAAAACAGTGTCCGGCTCACATTCAGATTGTTTTCTTGTACTGTTGAGAGCCCCAGAACAGCAATTTGTGGTGGCAAGACAATATCTGTTCTCCAGCAGAGGAGCTGGTGCCACAAGAGTGTTTGAAGACAAAGCATTGTAAGTGTAACACAGGCTTGTGGAGCCTACACTGCAACCATTAATAATCAGCCATGTGGGCGCATGCAGATCAGATGTGCACATAGGAACACACAAATAGAAGGTATAAGCAAGACAGCACAATAGCAACAAGCCCTGCTATAAACACGAGCAGAAGGTAAACCCAGAGTCTACGACTTCTCGGTAAAGTAGGAAGACAGCTGCATGTACAAGATGGGGTGAGACAATATGATCAGTGCTTTGGCAAGAGAGGGCAGCTTAAAGCTAATGGCATGTGATGCCCAGCTGCTGGCTCAAATCTGTTGCAGCCATCTGTTTTGCCTTGCTGGTTTAAAGTGTTCTCACTTCAGCTGGAACAACACCTTAAAAGAAGATGTGTCTACTGTGAAGTGCTTCCGTTAAGGTTTGTAGAGGCTCGAAGTCAGTCTCTTGGGATACTACAGTCAGTAGGGACTTGTGTCTTGGGACCGAAGGGTCGCCGGTTCACGTCCCGATCGGACCAGAAAAAATATGGAGTGAGCTGGTAGCTGGAGAGGTTCTCCTCCTGAGCAAGGCACCTAACCTCTATCTGCTCCCTTGGCACCGGGTACCTGGCTGCCTCTCTGCTCTGCCACCTCTCCTCTGCATGTGGTTGTGTGTGCATGTATATCCTCTGTGTGTTTAATGTGTGTCAACACAACAGAGTAGAGAAAGCAATTTCCCTGTAAGGGATTAATAAAAGTATGTCTTCTTCTTCTTCTTCTTCTACAGTTCGCCTTCAGTAGAACTCCCAGTGACTGGAGGAGATTTGCAGAGCTAAGCGCATGTTAAAATATTGTGACATGCCAGATGCAGCTGGATCAATGATTCAGTAAGGCCTAATCGAGGTTTGATAAATGCTGTTTTGCATTTGGAAAAGGTCATGTGTCAATGCTCGGAAATCAATTGGTAATGGAAGTGCGCCTTTCCCTCCGAGACGACATTAACCTGCTTGATAGGAGTCTCACATGTAAGTCATTATACCCTTCTTCCAAGTATACATTTAAACCTTAGAAGAGCTTTCATAAAGGAGTTTCTTTATAACATGCTACACATCCATATTTATACATTCATGCTTTAAATAGATACAGTGTGAATCAGCTAATGTGAAAAACAACAACGGAAAAGCTGTTCCTCACTGTCACCTCGAAGCTGTTTTTCGTTGAAGGCTCTCAAGGGAAGTGTTTGTGCTTGTATCGGAGCATCAAAGATCGATGTTATAACAAATGTTTTTATGTTAAGGAATGATCTCCTTGTTACATAACTCTGATATTTCATAGCACATAATCAGGTGCATTTTACCCACATTGGATCCATTCATATGAGACAGTTGCTCGTTGTTACCCATCGGGTCATGTCATGTTGGTTTTAGAACTAAACAAAGAAAAGGAAGTTGCCTGTTCCTCATTGTTGCTCCATGTAACATCTAGATTAAGAAAAAAAAAACTTTTCTGATATATGTAAATAAACCAAGGCCTGAGCGCTACGGGGTACATAACAAGCAAATGTATATGCTGCTATCTTTTTGGGCTTCCTGAATTGCCACTTACAGAGGCGTTGATGCATACATCATTTACACTCATAACTTCAGAGCTGTTGACATTCACTGCTTTCATCCAGCTTTTCATGTAAGTGACTGCATGACGTTTAAAATAATTCCCTGAGGCAGGATTTTTTTTTTTACGGATTCAGTTTATTAGAAGGCCCAGAGTTTTTTAAAGATGCTTCTTGAACATCTGTGCAGCACACAGGCAATTTAGGATAAGCCTCGCACAGGGGAAGTTAATTAGCAATATGGATCGACCTAATGAATTCATGAAGTGTATCTCGAGATATAAAAGCACTGGATGCGTCTATTAAATACAACTTTTATTTGAATCCCCATGTAAAAACTTTCACATATGCAGTTTTACTTTATAATTACTAACATTTTCCGGATCTCATTTGTATAGTACAAATCATGGCTGGCTGTGAGCATCCACACCGCAGCCTCACAGACTGTAGTTCCATGGTTCACTGAAAATGCACACTGATTTCTTTTATTTATTATTTCTTTTTTTCTGTGTGATGGGAAGCAATTTGCTCTAATGCGTGATCAGGGCGTTTTGAAAGAGCCATTTCATCTCGCTGTGCTGGCCCCTTTCTCTGTAGGGGAGCCCGGCTGTTCCTGTTCCTCTATCAACACCAACCACTGAAGCTGAAAGATTCTGATGCTTCTGAAGCTAAACAAGACTTCATACCCTTCTGCTTTCTCAGTTTTTCCTTTTCTCACCGTGGCTTTTTCTTAAGCCATTTCTCTCTGCGCCTTTCTGTCTCACTCTAACCCGCTCTCAGTTTCCTTTGGGTTGAAATGCATGAATGAAGTTCAAATTAAAGTGCACAGATGTCAGTAAATGAGAAAGATGATGAAAAACAAAAGCAAATTAAGAGTGAAAATTTGGTGCGAGTCAACTTCACACTCCTAATTGCTCATCCTGAACCTAATTCATTGCAGCAGGTGTGCAAGTTCAAAGACCAGTTTAGAGGAGAACATTGGTGTCAGCTATTGTTATAATGAGGGTTTCAGTGGGTGAATAGGCGATCATTGTAACCACCCACTCTGCCCACAATTGTTTTAATAAGAGGTTTGATGCAGCATCATTTCAGGCATCAAGCTAATTTTACCCTGCAACAGCTGTGTCCTTAACATGATAATTATAGTTACCATGGTCTAGCTGTAAAGAAGGAATAATAAGTATTATGGTTTGCCAGATGGACATAGAGTAGGTGTTAGTCTGTCGATAAAAATAAACAACAGACCTACATGTACTGCAGACCTGTCCTACATTTGCAGAAGCTACAGTAGTTCATAAATATTCAACAGTATGGGGTTGTAACCTTGATAAAGTGTTTAAGATTTCTGAAAAAAAAAAAAGATTTTATAATCTATAAAACAAAGTATGCTTTTGAGTTTGCCTGTTTATAATAGTTGTTTTTAATCTGTTAATTTGTTTAGTTCCCGATTCCCTAATCAGCTCCGCAGTATAATTACAAGCTCACTTCCACCAGTTTGCAGACATTTGTCTTTGTGCCACATACCTTAGCTTTTCAGAGTTAAAACCACAGCCAGTCAGTACATACTTTTGTCCCGTGTTTGGACCTTTGTATTTTGGGGATTTCGAGCCTTCACTATGTCGTTAGATTGCCTGGATCGTTGTGTCCTTGTACCTGGTTTTCAGTAGGATTTTTTTTATTCCACCGTCCCTCTGAGTCATGTGAGTTGTGAGGAAATGTCAAGTTGAGTCACGGCACTTAAGAAACTAAGCAATGCTAAGCTTTTCCCTGGCTAGAATACAAGTTACAAATGTCCCCAATGTTCACTTATTATAGAATGTAGGTTTGAAAGATTTGGAAAGAGTCTGTTGTAGCCCATTATCTGTTAACTTGGCTTAGCAACAGAGAAAGAAACATTCATTGACAACACAATTCTAAATAGTGACATATCTTATTGTGTCCCTATCTAACATGTCTTGTAAGTTCATGTGGCTTACTTTTTAGCATACAATTACCCATTTACAGTCTCACTGGAGAGGGAACAACTTTAGCACTCAATTGGATTCATGATTGTGGCCACCAGATGAATGCAAGCAAAATGTATGCCCATAAAATGCTCATTTCCCTAATTAACAGGCCTATGAGAATGGTTACATATACATACATATACGCAATTCAAGGCAATGGGGAAAAAAACATCCAAAACCAACAATATGGTTTTGTTTTATTTTTGCTTCGTCATCCGCTCCAAACTACATGTCTTAAAGTTATCGAAAGATGCTGCTGTCACAGTTGTGAAAAAAAGGAATTTATCCTGTCTACTTTGAACAAGCTACCAATGAATGCCAAATGTGACTTGAAGGTGTTTTTCTATCCATATAAAGTAGTCCATGTGTTTGCACTGTGCTGTTTTTTGTTCGGTTCCAGCTAAACAGTATCACCATCCTTTGTGTTCCTATGTCTTGGCTCTTATTCCCTTCTTGGCTTGTTGTCCAACACGATAGAGACATCACTTTATCTCTCTGATGACCTCGATGGACAAAGCTTGATACCGTCTTTTAATGTACTTTGTTCACTGTATTTCGATAAAGGATTCTTTCCCATGAGACCCTCTTAAAGATCCCAGCATTAGCTGATTCATGATATCAACATTGTGGACCTCTCTTGAAGAATACATTAAATGAAAGGGGCCATTACACCACTTTTGTTTTGGCAGAAGTCAAAAGTTAAGAAAAAAATGCAAAGAATGGGGCTGACACTACAACATGTGTGATAATGCTAAATCAACAAAAATAACATTTGACGAGTAAGGGTACACTTGGAACTAAATTTAGCGTCTCTTATGCATTATGTCATCTTTGTGAAAACTATGTCAGTTATATTGTACTAGCAATGGCTCTGCTTGTTCTGAAAGATTGTACTGAACAGGTGTGATTGAGATGTGCAGAGCATTGCAGTTTTGCTCACTCAAAGCCAAAGACACTCTTTTTTTAAAGAGATGAAGGAGAGAGAATGACATTCAGAGCAGCTATAAAGTTAGACGTTTAATGCTTGACTGATTGTAGCGATCAAGGCGAGGACATCAAATAATATGATGTGCCATACCACGGCTGGTTTCAATCATACAAAAGGTCACAGGTTCACCTACTCTGACAAGTAGGCTTTACACCTCAAATGAAGGGTTTAAGCGGGAAAAAGGTTTTGCTCTGCCATGGTTAACGCATCAGAATATGAAATATACATACTTGCTTTTTGAGCATGATTTTTCAATACTGTAGAAGGAATATAACTATTTTGTTAAGAAACTTTTTTTTTTTAAATATTTGATTACATGCTTTTGTTTTTACAATGTTTAGCTTTGATATGTAGGCTATAACCAGAGTATGAACCTACAGTCAGGAGGCATTTAGCTTAGATTAGCATAACAAGTGGAAACTGGGTGAACAGAGTCTAGCACTGTCCAAAGAATAGATCTAAATTGTGACCTCTAAAGTTAACTAACATTACCACATTATATCTCCATTTTTAAACATAATAACCAGAGTGTAAAACATCTTTTGAATTTAGATTTTAAAATAATCTCACTGCCTTACCACATCACATCTTGTTCTTTATTTAATTTTCTTTCAAGAAATGCTATTTTAGGACAAATTTGGCCAAAATGTACCATCTTAAAGTTCTTCAACTTAATGGGACTTGCGTTTTTATTGCCATATCTACACTGTAGCTTCTATGCATATGACAATAAAGCTATTGAATCTTGAATTTAATCAACAGAATGCTGTTTAAAGATCATTGATGATCTACGTTAGGATTTTGTAGTTTTTACTTATAATAGCATTCAAGTCTTTTGCTTAAATACGTTGAGAATTTCAGTTAGCTTGCAGTTTTTTTTCAGACGACACACACAATTAAATACAGACACATCTGGAAGCCCACTACACTCACCAATCTAGGGTTCTTCCTCCCGGCTCAAGGACAACTCGGCAACAGTTGCTGAGGGAGCAGTGAGCACTTTTCATTTATTTTCTCAACCCAAACTGGCAACCCTTCAGTCACATTCCCTAACCTTTAGGCATTCCAGGTCCAACTTCATCTTTTTCACAAGCACTTCACACGTACAGTGGCAGCTCTGTGCAGCTCCACTGAAGCATGCAGGGGTTAATTGCCATTTTCAAGGACATCTTGACAGAAGCTGCTCTTTTGGGCTGCAACTGTGTCAGACTGTGCCTTTGCCATAATTGCAGATAATAACGTAGGCATTAGTACAACTGCCAAGCAGACATGGATATCAAATGGTGTTGTGACAACTGATTCAAAGTGAGAAGAAGGAAAGAGGTTAGACATTATTTCATTTCACTGATCTTAAAGTGTCTATTTTTATTAGAACAGCCATGATGAGATCTGTCTGCTGTGACCCCTCTATTACCTCACTTTTTATTCTCAAAAAGATAGGAAAAGATATAACCACAGTTTAAATAACGTCAGTGGGTTATGATATGATGATTTCACACACAGTATTTCGTAACAAAAGCCTTCCCAAACAGACACCTCAGAGATGCAGAAGACGAAGAACTGTCCTTCTCTTTGTCTCTCCATCTCCCTGTCTACACATACAGAACTTGCAGTTTAAATATACACACATGCACTGATATCCAATGATGAGGAATGGGCCATTCAGCACATTGATATGAAGCTGCAGCATACCGGAATGACAAAGACTACCATTGTAATGCTCCATCATTCATATCCACGTCTCATTTGGGGCTGCAGAAACCCCATTATGTCCAGGCCGCTTCTTTCATCTACACTGAAAGATCTATGACAGATACTGTAGATCATTATGCACGCAGCATAAGCAGGGTATATGTGGAGATATTGTGCTACTGACCAGACACTCGCATCACAATGACGTTCGCTAATAAACCGTAAGGAAGGACTGGATGAAATCTTCAGCAGTGAATTACAGAAAATGGAAAAAATAAAATCTGAGAGAGCAATTTTTAAGAGTTTATTTTCTTTGGTTAAGAGTTTGGTTTTTCATTAGAACAGCATGTAGGCTTTGTAATAAAATGAACGTTTTAGAAATGAATCTTTACACGTTTAAATCTATCCCAAGTATAAGATTTTACTATTGAGCATAGTACATGGTGTTAAATAATCAGGTACAGAACCTCTGTGTAGGATATAGAATGTATTCTTTTCTGCTCATTATGAATTTGAAAAAGTGCAGCTGTTTATTTTCACTTAGCGCTAATGAGAAAATGCTGAATAGTCATCATATGTTACATTTTAATGCAGCTCCCACCAAGGTCCTATAAAACCATTCACTGCTTAGTAAAACTCATTAAGAAATACAAGTACAAAAAAATGTCAACAGTAACAAAATTGGAGAGCACATCCCCTACCACAAAGTCTCCTTAGACTTGTGTTCCATGTATGCTAAGGTCTTTCATTTTTTATTAAAACAAGTTTGTTATAATGAGATAAGTTGCCTTGTTACCTTAACAAGAACAAGTTTCTTATTCGACCTAAATAATTAAGTATATGATAGTCTTGAGGAAAAATCAGTTTTCATCCATTTCTCATTATAATGATGACAGAACAGATTCCATATTGTCAAAGAGGCATAAGAAATCCTACAAAAAAAATGCTAGCAGACCATTATATGAATAAATAAATGGCAACAGGCTTGGTCTCTTTAGCCTGCAGTCACTGCAAACACAGCTGCTTTATATGTGCCCACAAAGAGTCCTTGAAAAACCCATGTGTAACAACCCTTCAGCAGAGTCACTGTGGCTTATTCCAATCAGCAAACGGCCTTAAACACAAGAAAGAAAACCGGATATTTTAAAACACATGTATTCATTTGACATTTAATAACAAAAATAGCCCAGCTAGCATACCTTGTAACATGGTTCTGTTGAATTGTCCATTGAAGTGTCTCATGCAGTGAGCTAACACACACAGCCAGGGTCCTGCAGCAGACACACCTGAAGGGGATTCAGCAATTAAGGTTATTAATTACTGTGATGCTTTTGCAGCTGTGACATGATAGCATGTCTGGCTGTTAGCTGCTAAATAGTTAAACCTTCCCTTATACTACAACTTGTACAATTTCCACATGTTTCGGTATGGACAAAAACGTGATAAATGGAGTTTAGGTGTTGTTTGCAGGCCTATTTTATCACTTTGGACAGAGTTAAGCTAGCTGTTAGCCCTGCTTCAAGTCTTGATGCTAAGCTAGGCTAACTTTGTGCTAGCTTCAGATATTTTCTTAACCAATAGACAGGACATTGATTTATCTGAAACATCTCAATTGGTTTGATGCACACACACACACACACACACACACACACACACACACACACACACACACACACACACACACACACACACACACACACACACACACACACACACACACACACACACACACACACACACACACACACACACACACACACACACACACACACACACACACACACACACACACACACACACACACACACACACACACACACACACACACACACACACACACACACACACACACACACACACACACACACACACACACACACAGTCTTTGAGTTACCATGGTTGTTGGGGTAGGTTTTTTCCTGGTGGAGCAAAGGGCGTGGCTTAGGGTTGAGGACACTTAAGGTTTGAAGGCTGTTAATTGGGCCAAACCATGCTTCCATCTCAAGGGGGGGATTAAGGCTTGTGCATCTATTTTGTTTACCCCTTCTTTTTAATTATTTTTATTTTTTTGTGGAGAATTCTCCAGGACAATTAAGTTTGTTTGTTGTTCAATTTACGTTAATTTAATTATTTTTTCCATTTGATTTTCTGGCAATCTGGCAGTAGTGCTAATGCACGTGAGCGTTTGTTGACAACCACCAATAAACCAAACAAGAAGAAGCAGTTTACCCTTATTTGGTTTGGCCAAGCCACTATATAAGTGTTCCCTCATGCATCTGTCAGTTTTCTGTAAACAATTTCTGTGTCCCTGTTGCCCCACTGCTAGGTCCCTAACACTTGGTAGGAAGACAATTCAAAATGGTCAGTTAAAGACGTGAGCTGGAAATGGATTTCGCACAGTCACTCACATTAGTCTCACACACACATACATACACAAACGCAGAAAAGTTGAAGCTCAATGGCCTCTGGTTCTCAACAGTGAACTGTTGAGAACCAGAAAATCAAAATCTGAGAGAGGCAGGTTTTGAAAAACCTGCCTCTCTCAGATTTTTCTTTGTTTCCCCTAACTTTTATTCTGCCAGCGAAAAATAAACTTGAAATGAACGGTGGTCTGGGAAAGGAGGATTTGCTAAAAGATGCTATTGATCTCTTTATTCCTGAAATAATTTGTATGGCTTGGCAACCGCAGCATCATCCCTTATCAACGTCTGCAAAAAGCCAGGCAGTGGCCTCCCGGGTGTAAAAAGCTCTGAGAAATAATGCTTCTCATCACCAGCAAGAATAGCAAGAAGAAAAAAAGTATGAAAGGAAGACTAGGGAGAGGTGGGGTGGAGGGGAAGAAGGGGGATGGGAGTCGGATGATAGAGGCGAGCAGAGGCTAAGAAAGCAGAGACTGAGTCAAACTTTTGAAATCCACAGAGACTTGCATGGTGTGGAGGGTGATAATGAATACCACTGGGGAAGGTGTATCCAGGTCCTGTTGAATTACAGGCCTTATTTACTTGTACCTGAGGTCTTGACTATTATTATACTTCTGTACTTGGAAATAGTCTTGTTTGACTGTTAAGCACCTCAAGATATCTTTGAAAAATTCTCCTTTGATGAATTTTTGATGTCTTTCTCTGTGGAAATGAAAGCACATTTATTTATGTAATAAAAAATTGTGGTACCAGTTTCTGATGTGCAATTTGCTTTTCCCCATAGAACTGGTTATTTTTCAATTTACCAATATGCCCAGAAGATAAAATATAATAATAAATGATGTATCATTTTATTTTAAAGGGATTTATGTGTTTATATTGGAAATTGATGACAGAACTGCCTTCTAACTTATTAATACCCTGCAGTGTCTAAATGTGCAGATCTTCCCAAAATATTTCTATTAATTCCAACAAAACTTACATTTTGATTACATTTTTTCCAGATATATGCCAGTTCTCTCATCAATAAGACTGTGTAAATGTAATACAGGGTTAATTAAAACCGCTTTCAAAAGCTCAACTACCTCAAAGATTACATTTCTCACTGCTGTCTGTCTTTTTGTTTAATGTACGCTCACACAAACCATGTTTATCAGTATTTGAAAAAGGAGCTGTGAATACAACATAATACCCTTCCCTTGAAAACAACATGAGAGAGCAGAGAAGATAGAAAGCTTGGAGACAGATGAAATAATACACGGCCCCTCTGTGCAGTACATCACAGAGCTGAGCCGGCTTCAACATTCCTGTCTCACCGAATGCTAACATCCCCATATCAGCATTCCTGAGGTGAAAAGCTATGTATAAATCAGCTTATCATTGAAGTCTTTTCTCCTGATTCACAGTGGTTTAACTGTCTTGAATTCGCCTGTCTCTCCTCAGGTACAATCCGGTAGTGGAAGACAATGGGGCTTTCTTTCCGCCGCAGATGTTGACAATGCACTGTCTTTGTAAGACCTGCATAATGTGCTAGAGGGGAGAACAGTTCAGATCAGCACATTTGCCTATAGAATTGAAGACTCTGATCAATGTTGATTATTCATGCTAAATAATACACCAGCAGTTATACAGCCTCGACCTGCTGGTCCCTTTACAGAAAGATAGTTAGATTTGACAGTAGCCTTAGCTTCAATTCCACTGTACGATTTGGTTTGACTCCAGGTGCTTTTTCTTTACTTTGTTTTCCACTACATAAACCCACTCAGTGTAGGTGGATTGATGCATAAAACTGTAGTGAAACTCGTGGAGTCCTTTCATCAACAACTAAACTGAAGAACCTTTTTAAGTTAATTAACCAACTGCCATCGCGAATGACAGTGGCTTTGTTATTTTAAAGTGGCAGGTTTGGCTTTCCTGTAACTACAAGTGACAATTCTCTCTTACCAATCACTGGTCTGCAGTGTTTTAACTCAATCTTATGAAGCTCAATGCAAGTTCAACCAGGAAGATCGTCTTTATATGGTCATTCACTTATTTCCATCTTACCACGCTCACTCCTCTCAATCAGCAAACAGGGGCGTTCACTCCCCAGCTAAACCTATCACTTCACCTCTATTCCCACAAACCAATCACAGCGGCTCGTTAAACCTTTAAACCTGCTCTCTCCTCTCCTTACAGGTTACTCGACACAGCCCTCCTCCACCCCTTTCACCTCCCGTTCCTCCGAATCCAGATTTAACGTCAAGCTTATATCACTCCTCTTCAGACCGACCTCCATCAATCCCTTCATGCCTCCACCACCACCAGTGTCTAGACCCGGGGGGGGGGGTTTATCGGTTCCTCCCGAATGATACTCCCGCACAAAGGGTCTAATCACCAAACACCATACCAACATCTGTGTATTCTTGGCAATAAATATATATTTTTACATCAAAACAAGTCTCTCCTGATTGAACTAGTATTAGCTTTGCTCGATTATTCGACTGATATGGTTTCAAATAGTACCAGCTGCTATTTACAACTTATGAAAATGCAATGAGTTCAGTTGTGTTGTACCATGCAGTGGAAATGAGAGCTAAAATAAAGACACACATTCTTAAGAAAGCCTAAGATGAAACAACGGTTTGACAGCAATTTGCCTCTGAAGTGTATTTTCATTCTGTTTGAAACATGATATTTTGCAAGAGCATAATGTAGGGAGGAAACAAAGAAGAAAATACAGTAAGTGATCCATGCAAACTCTTTGTAGCAGTCTGTTGGGGAATGCTGTGAACATTCAAACTTTATCAAAAATAAATAAATTCTTACCACTTGTGGAATTACTTTCGCTTTGGCTTAGGAAATAATAAATATCATGCAAATAATTGAGTTTTTATTGTGACATTTATGCTGTTGTTGGGAAGGTATAGAGCAACAGTAAGTGAAAGGTGTGAGACAACCAATGATGTACAACTGGATGTTGTGAGTGTGTCACTGATGTGCTGCAGTTAATGCTGTAGCTCATTGTGAAGGCCCCGCCTAAACACACTGACCTTTCTGTGTTCCTGTTAAATTGACTTTTGTTAAACGGCACAGCTCCTCAGCTAAATGTCACCACTGGATTGTCCCTCTTGTCTGTCCCTTGTAGGAGATGAGCAGTCCTTTCATCTGCTAACTCCTCTATGTGGTTTGACAAAACTTCCCCCTAGACCAAGGAGCCCTACTTGTGACTTGATTTAATGCCTCTGTAAACATTTCACTGACAAGTTTATAGTCTGAATCGCTAATTTTACTTCTTTTTTAATAAAGCATAATAGAAAATATGGTCCCTTTTGGAGTAAAATAGATCAAAACCAAGGTATTCTTTTGTGTGAGGCCTCCTTGTGATTTATAAGTCTATACAAAAGCAACCTGTTAATCAGGATAGAGGCTAAGCATTGCTGATCTATTGCACTGTGAACATATAAATAGGCTTGAACTTGTTTATGTGTTGTTCTCTTCTTAGACTCAGTTCAAAGAGGTAAACTATAACATTTTGGTCTGGCAAAAAGGTCTTCTTAGTTTTCAGTTGCACTAAACAACACTTTCATGCAGAGATGGGACCAGGTCTTTAAACTCAGTTCCCAAGACAAGAACCTTGCCGTCTGTGATCTTCTGTACAACCAAAAAACAAACAAGGTCCATATTATTTGTGAAACAATAATCTATAGTTATAGAAGATGCCTTACTCCTGTGCAAGGCTGTGATCTAATTCCTAGTAAGACTTTTCCCCAGGTTATGGCATTGGAGGTAGACTGATGCATACAGAGTAAGGCAGGAGACTAGAAAGAAAGTACAAGAGTATAGGACAAAGAAAAAGAAAGAACAATTGATGTATGGTGACAAAAGCTATGAAAGGAACCTACAGTTATACGCTTTGTCATGGACACATCTATAGTTCCTAACAAGACAGTGAAGTTTCATTAGCAATACTAATTTTCACATTTGTCATCAGACTGACAGTCGGCATCCTCCTTGTAACCTTGATCATATATTCAATTCAACAATCCACAATGGTTGCAGGTGCCACTGAGCTAGCAATGCTGCCAATGCTCTTCCTCACTTTGGATACCTGTGTGCAAAGCACCTGAGCCCAATGTTTTCAAGGGATGGCAATGGAAACCATCCATTGAGATGTACTTGACATGAGGAACTCGTTTTATACTCTGGTGTTTCCTTTCTGCAACTGGTGGGCTGAATGAAAGAACAAATATGTCAACTGGAAAAGCCTTTAAATTGTAGGCTGTATAAATAATGTGATGTGACAGAATTGGTACATTGACACATTTACAGACAGTTATGAATTTACTTAGCCAACAGGCAAGGAGCAACTTAAAGAAATACATACATTATTTTACAGTTAGTATTGCACTTACATCCTGAGGCTGTCTTTGTTCCCTGTAAAAGTTTTCTATTGAATGTCGTCTAGAAGAGAAGAGCAACCTAAACATGAACTACTGCTAAACAAGTCCTTTTGGCCAAAGTTAGGTTTATCAGAGCTTTCTTTTCATATTAAAACTGCTTACTGATGCAGAATTAGGGTTATTGAGAGGGCTCAGACTTAACCAGGGGTGTCCAAACTGCCGCCCGTGCTCCATTTTGTATTGTACTGTATAAATCTATAAATATATTACACAGTAATGTTAACATGTGTCAATAAACCCACTTTTCAAATTAATTCTGACAATTAAAGATGAAACATTTTCTAACAAATATTAGTTGATAAAAAAGCCCAATAACTTATTTGTATAACAAGCTTGAAATATACCCTTCCTATTTCGCCTTGTTATAATCAATCTGAGGCTTAATTTTTTAAGAGATGAGCTGCCAACATTTTTTGTATGAAAATAAATGAATACCCTATGGAAAGCTGTGATGTAGGCTGATTTTTTCTTAAAAAGCATATTCAATTATTAAGCAAAATGTAGCTACATTTGATGCATTTTGCTATATATATACCTCACCTCTACACTGAAAAAAATGTACCGTTGACTTAAATGTGTAATGTCAACAGATTTCACATAACTGTATTAAGTTAGTTAAGCAATAATATTAAGATTAACTCAAAAATATTAGGTTCAACTTATTTTTATTGCTTTCAACTAGCATAATATAGATTTGTTGACAGAACACATTTAATTAAAGTAAACATTTCAGTTTGTCAGTGAAGTGAGTGGCACAGCTCTTCGTATATTGTTTCTGTATGTGGCCCTCAGTGAAAGATATGTGGACACCCCTGGACTTAACTAAAAGAAAAGTCAAGTGAAGGGCTGTCAAAAAAAACGAATTCACGTGAGCTAATGGGACCGCAGAACCAGAAGATTCTAAGTGTATTCAATCAACAAAATAACTAACCAACCCATTGTTAATACAGGTCATTCTGTCGGGTTAAAACATTTCAAAGGAACTGTAAAGCTTCTTTATTGCTTGTCTTGTTCTTTGTGAAACAGTGGTGAATATAAGCATGTACATAACTTACTGCTGGGCATACAGATATAGTCCAAACTCAAATTCATATTCAAACATACCTCCCAAAAAACTTCTGGGAATTCATTCAGTAAACTCTCCCAGTGATGCCTCAGTGCAGGCAATGAATCCTACGAAAGACCTGAGCAGAAAGACGGATAGCTGAAGCACTGAGACAGCCTACAGGCCGAGGCAAGCCAGATAATTCAGAGGTAAGAAAACCTGTCGGTTCACCTGTGTTGAGAAGCTGATAAGCTGCCCCTGCCTTAAAGTGCCTGATTTCACTACTCATACACACACACACATACACACACACACCGTGCCATTAGCAGTAGCTGTTCCATCAGACAAAGCAAACACTCCCACTTTTAATATTTAATAATGGCAAACATAGTCTCGCTGTGAGTGCCTGTAAATACATACACACAAATGGATGTGGGAACACCGACAACAACACAAGGTAATGTGAGCATCAAGGCGTATGTTTCAAGGTGCTGTGGAAGGGAAGAATAACAATGTCCTGGGAGAAGGCTTTGGTGCATAAGTTCAAAAGGAAAAAGACTACATGACAACTTCTTTTATTTCAGTGCAGCACACTTTTTTTTCTTGTACACTATGTAATAAATCCTTTGATGCTTTAAAGACATCCCTGTGTGTGTATCAATGAATGTATGCGTGTATGTGCATGAGCCCCAAGTGAAGGCAGGGTCGGGGCAGATCCATTAGTATCCGGATCCGGGTCAGAGGCTTTATTGTTCTGTTGTGCCTCATCCATCTCTTCTCGTACCGTGGGTGTATCAGGGGGCTAACAAAAGTACTCAGCCATACATATCAGATACACACACACACACAAACACACACACAGCAGAGCAGTCCTGAGCTATGTGGCGTGACAGTCCAACTTCAGAGGTACCATCTCTATTCACCTCTGCTCAGATACTGCAGAGCCTCGGCGTCCCTGTCCGATCGATGATGACAAATTGATAAAAACGGCTGCGATAAGGATGAATAGCCATAGTCTTTGTCTTCCTTACAAGTGAACTAAAAGTGGATATTAAAGCCCTATAGAGTACTTTGACACTTTCTTACCCTGGCACTGCACTGAATAAAAAATAAATCTCCCAGAAGTCTTTCAGTTTAGTGGTTTCACTTTGTGAAAAAACCCCAGAAAAATCTAGCTATAAGGGTGTATTCATTTCTGTGTGTGTATTCTCTTAATCATTGTCGGTTTCTTGGTTTGTCTTTCTAACATTTCAGATTCAAAAAGGGGCACCACCACTTCTGTATCAAGCAGCCACAATTGCCCAGGTTCTCGAAAACATTTCCAGTAAGGGATCAGAATCCGGTTAGAGTGCATGCTGTGGTTTTTCCCACACTCATCTATCCGGCTGTCTGTCTCCGCCATTATGATTGCAGGCATCTCCGCTGCTGCAAAACAATTTGTCCCATCCTTTATCTTTTCTGCTCCTCCCCCCTCTCTTGCTTCATGTTCCTTTATATCTGCCCATCATTCTGGCTGTTGCTGCACAATATTTGCCTGTATACCTGCTAGCAAGCCATCAAACAAATGATAGTTTAGAAATGTTTGCTGCGCCAGTAATATTGATTCAGTCCCAAGGGAATACAGAAAAAGATGTCCTTAATTACTGGTGTTTCATACTCTAGATAGAGTAAGAGGTTCTGTACGGAGTGTGTCTTTAACACAAATACATTTCAATGTTATGTGATGGATAAGATGGTAGAAATGTCCATAACCTGCTGGTGAAAATTATGAATATTGAGAAAATTAACAAACTTTCCCGCTGACGTGAACACTGTGAAAGCTGCTTTTGAATTTAGGTGTGGTAAAGAGTGTACAGAGGGTCTTTGGGCCACCAATTTTGAAATGCTGGTCTGGGGTTGAACCTTGATGAGGCCTATATTATCACTGTGTTGCTCTGACCCCATCAGGAAATTGACTCTAATGCAAGACCACAGACAAAAAGGTTACAGAAACAGACTTATAATATTATAATATGTACAGTCAACTGCCCAAAAAGCAGACTCCAAGTCACAAAACAAACAATCACCTAACAAAGTTGTAGGGGTAAAGTACTTTGCAAACACCAGAGAATAGCAATAGGAATACACAGAAGGCTTACTGTGAACAGACAAGGCAAACCGGCAAGCACAAAGGATGCAGGCCAGACTAAATATAGAGGGGAGAAACAGGGTGATTAGGGAAAGGTGAAGTGAATCAGGATGGGGCAGGTAATCACAGAGGTGGGAAACACTTAGGCAGAAAGGGAAGAAGTTAGACATGGGACCGGATGGTTGTCCGAGGTTTAATGAAACCACTTGCTGTAAAGGCGAAGAATAAGTTGTTGGTTCAGAATCAGGTGTTTGGGGGAGTTTCAAAATGTCCTTACATACTATAGTGTGGATAAAGTTGAATAAATCTAATTGGTAAGTATGTCTGCAGTCTGTCTACTGGCCACTAGATGCTATTTAAAGGAAACTCTAAGTATGTATACTTTGGAAATTCCCCAGATTGGAAATGACCCATATTCAAATCTTACGTATAGCAAAAAAAGACTGTGTTTCCCCTTAGTTATCGTATTGGGGGAAAAAAGCTTTGAGGACAAATCCCAAGTGTGCTTATAGTGTGTTAAAATGATATACACAGTGGCCTTAATGGTAGTGTTGAAAATGTTGTCAAACTGAATATTAAGGATTAGAAAGAAACATTTCAGGGCATGCTTGCTCACAGGCTACTGCAGTCACCACTGGCGTGTATCACTTCGACTATTCCCAGGCCCCATCCTGACATTTAAGGAGTTCAAACCTAAATTCAGTTCTACAAACCATCCCTGCAGTGTCCTGTGTGATATCACACACTTCTTGTACTATGGGTCACTGTAACTGCTACAAATATTTAACTCTGGTTGTCAGATGGCGTTGAGAACACTGAAAAACTGACCTGAGGCCACTACTGACTTGGCAAATCTAGCATGAGCACAACAGCTACCCCTGCAGATTGTCCATCGGTGCATGAGCGTCTCCTGAATGCCAATTATTATACTCCCATCTCTCATGTGGATTGTGTGTTGGAGGGTAAAGACAAAACGTTAGGGTGTGATTTGAGATCAAATGTGTCTGCAGGAAGGATGGATGAAGATGTATGGAAAAGGAGGAGAGAGTCTGCTACATAGAAGGTGAGGGCAAGATCAGAAAGGGGGAGTGCTGAGGTGGAGGAAGAGAAAAAGAGACAGCTATGGTGTGGCAATACCCACTCAAGGCAGCCTGACAGGAGGAATCATCCACTCTGTCAGTCTAGGGGAGTCAGAGCAGGGAATAAGGAATGATGGAAATGTAAAAGGTGTGTGTTTGTGTGTGTGTGTGTGTGTGGGGGGGGGGGGGGGGGGGGGGGAGTGCCTGCAGATGCACCGAGAGAAACAGAGGTTGCCCATGTTTTGAATTAATAAAATTCTTAGAAGTTTTCTCAAACATCTGCCGTTTGCATCAAACTATATTTCATTGGCTGACTTATTTGGGCCATGACGCAGCAGCTTTTCATGATCTGGGTAAATCTGCCGCATGTCAAATATATTTTTTATTTTCCAAAACAGCTTGTTTAAAGCTTTCCCTGTTGTGGGGGTGTGATATAGTTTGGCTGCGATTGAAGCATTTGATTGCTTTTCGAGAAATGTTTTTTACTCATCTTTGCCCATCTGTAAGGACAGCTTTTCAGTATTTCTTAATTATGTTGTAAGGATACTGCACTTTATTGCTTTGGTTTTAGTGCATTTGACTGAGGTCATTTAATTTTGAATTCCAGTTTGAGGGACAGAGAGTGTTTGTTCAGGGTGTATGGAAAGTGTTGATCCCCAGCACTGGTGCCCTCTCGAGCTCTTTCAATCCAGTTTTTTTTTAATGTTCCATTGTTCTGCTTTTCACTTAATCTTTTATTTGATGTGTGGCTATCTATTTGCATCTTGGGAGAGACAAGGTAGTGCTCTCTTTTGACTCTTACTTTGTTACAGATTAATTTTAAAGACATTCCCATCAAAAACCTGCACAAACAGTAGGTGAAGGAAATCAATATCAATCCAATACGACATTTCGGCACAATTAATGTATGTAAGTTAAGTGATAAGTCTAGAAAAAATCTGACAAGGAAATGGCAATCTGTATGAAACACCAAGTTATGCAAATATTAAAAAATAGGTAAGTAACGTTTTAGAAACCTGCAAATGAAAAAGCTTCATTTTGGAAATGATATATCCGGACAATCCAGCACAATGTTGCCAACTCTATCCTAAAGAAGCTTGAAGTATAATTAAGAATACAATTTAAGATTAAAAAAATGTTAAACTGAAATCATTTGCAACACGCCCCAAAGCCTCCCACTGCTCACATTATAATGTCATTAGATTTAAACTGTCTGGCAGACAATGAACAACCTTATCTTGATATTAAAATTACAATCTGGACTAATGTCCTGATATTACCTTAATCTTAATAAATAGAACAGGAAATTGCTTTTTTATGGTCATTTGGGCAGGATGGCAGCGTTCTCAAGCTTTATATGAGCAGTTGAGCTTTATATGAGCAGCTTAGGGCACAACATAATGGCACTGTAGCCACTGTACATCTGATTGGATAGAGTTTGTGATAGATGGTGATAGGCAGATGGTTCATCAGATCAACTACTAAGTATTTTTTTGCTTGCCCTTTTTCCCAAATTGTTTTCAATGATGACTTTTCAGATTGTTTTGTGTGACAAACCAAATGCTGTGTTCGACCTCAAATGCACACATGAAACAGAAAGGAACAGTTGCCAATAACGTTCAAAGTCAACACTCAGCAGGTACAGGGCAAAGCAGGTGTTCAACACAAGTACTCAATTCAAGCTGATAAACCGTCTGGGACCAACAGAAATTAAGGTTTGTCGTTGGCTGGAAACACCAAAAAGTCAAAGTTAACCAGGAACCAAGAAGCAGATCTCAAGGTAGGGAGCAGTAGGCTGGTGGGTTTACTGGGTATCAGACAAGGAAGGCAAGTCAGAGGCAGGCGGCATTGGAAACAGGAAATCAGTCTGGAACAAAGTGCTGGAGAGTGTTGAATGTGGCAAAGAACAAAGACACTTAATTACTGGCTTGATTGGAGATGAGATGCAGCTTGGTGCCCAGCTGATGAGGAAGGATTGGGTGACCGGTGGGGTGAGATGGAAAGTACTAAGATGGAGAAAGGTTGGGAGAAAAAAAAGACTCCTTCTGGCAAGTCAAGGCAGATACTTCTAACATCGTTTGTGAAATGTGTCAGTCAACCATTAAAACCACTGGGTTGGATAAAAAAACATCTGAATGGTTAAAAGTAACCAATGAGAGCATACCTACAAGCAATGCTGTACTTGCTTTTGTTGTGTCTTCTGAATTCTGGACCACTTTGAGAAGAAGACTGGAGAGCTTCTGAGATCAACGTGTTTACCTTTAGAAATTAAACAAAGGTAATAAACCTTTACTGGTTTGCTATCTGCAGCTGGTATCATGTTTTTGAACTTCCTAGATATTAACTAGCAACTTTTCCAAATGAAGCAAATGTGGACGTGCTGGAGTAAGGTCCGTAGAGAGGCTACTTGATACAGACAGATATTTATACAGTATGTGTACTCAATGTCAGATATACTGATACATATGAATATCCATATAAACATACCAAAAAAGTAAGGAAATGTGTGTTAGGTAGCTTATTTCTTTGTTTTAACAATGCTCCTGGCAATAAATCGTATACTGTTAGAAAGCCTGTTTTCTTACCTTTCAAAATAATGGCTCCACATTTGTGAGGAACATGCATTTGTGGGAGGAACAGCAGAGCTGAGTATGTGGGTTGCGGCCATGAACAATGTGACAATCCTTTGGGTTCAGAGGTTGAGAAGAGGTTCTGCATCACAGACAGGGAAAAATGAATCATGTAAACCTGTCACGCTAGAGGCACAAAATACAAATATAAACCAGAAAATTAGCATAATATGTCCTATTTAAAGTATTATATTTTAATATTGGCTGCAGTGGACTTCCATAATCTTGTGCTACAGTGTATTAAAATAATAGTCTGCATGTACCTAACTTCCCTCTCTACTCTCCTTGTCTTCCTGCCTGGAAAAAGCCAAGGGTAAGGCCGCTCCAGATGAATGACATGAGACATTTTACAAGCTAACTGCAAACATGGAGAGGCATTCTAAAAAGACAGCTCTAATTCAATATTAAACTAATCCATCTGGCCTACGTCACTGAATGCAGATGGCTATCAGGACCAGAAACAACCTTGAGCCCAAAGACAGACGAACACTGATTCTCATTACTCAGTCTCCATCTCCCTCGCTGTGCGTCTCTTGGCTTTACTCTGACATTGTGTGTATGGCTTCCTGATTGGCCCAATATGTTTCTCCCCTTTTTCCGGTCCAGTCTCTGTCTTGATGCTCATTTTTTGTGCTTATCAGTGACTGTAATAATCTATAATGTGAAAAATAATTAGTATTTCCAATTTCATAGCTCTGTATCAAGGAACACTGATTAATGCAGAAAGCAGGGGTAATTTCCTGCCTCTTCGTAAGCGCTCCTGTTCATGCAACATAATTAGGTGTCACCGCTTAGATGAAAATTATATCTTCTCCATCATTTAAAATCCTCATTTTGCAAAGGCAACACAGATCAATAGCACAGAGGGGAGCGCGCAGCCTGGCGGTGACGCAATGCAAATGGAATTGAGTTCAGTGTAGCTGCAGTATTGACTCTCGAAGGCTAATCCATGTCTTGACTTTCTGATTGAGTTATACACAGCAGCACAAAGCCTCTCGACTGGATGATTTCCAATTGAAGCAGGAACTTCAGTCTGTGGGAAAAAAAGCAATCCAAACAAAAATAAGACTTTCAAAGAGTTTAGATTTTTCATTCTCTCACGCTGTTTGTTTTGCGAGTCTATTTCTTCCTCTGTTATCGGCTCTTTCATCAGCCATTTCAAGGTCGTGTTTCTAACACTTAGCGCCCCCACCCCCCCTGCTATTATTTTCCATGTCCATTTCTGTACTCTTGTTTTCATCCCACCTTCTCCCCTGTTGTCACACCCTCCTCCTCGCAGTGTTTCCATCCCTCCCTCCCTTCCTCCCTCTCTGCCTCTGTAATCAGAGCTGTGTCTGAGCAGTGTTTACAGGGTCTTCCCAGGGGCCTGCCAGTGTGACACATTCACTTTACAACTACTCACCTCGCCTCACCTTGCATTCCCTCTGCTTGCTTTGGTCAGATAACAGAGGGAGCGGCAGAAAACTTCCCCCCTCGCACACTCCGCCTTCTGTATCCAACCCTAAACCTCCATCCTCAACCT
The DNA here is from genome assembly GCF_036324505.1 of Eleginops maclovinus. Classification (NCBI taxonomy): domain Eukaryota; kingdom Metazoa; phylum Chordata; class Actinopteri; order Perciformes; family Eleginopidae; genus Eleginops; species Eleginops maclovinus. Next base: position 15,101,846 of record NC_086363.1, on the reverse strand, counting down.
CTCCCACCCCTGCTGCGCTCCCCTAGCAATGGCACACCGGTAGGAGGCCTTCTTATCTTTCTGCTCAAATGGAGCCTCGTCTCTTCGGGCATCTTGGTTATACATCTCAGTCAGACCATAAGACTGGAACATGATCATTTAGCACTGACTGGGAGCGCCGACCAGCTGCATTCAGCGAGATAAACTGGGAAAAAATGTGGCTTGTGTACTGTTAAAGTTATTCAACACATCATATGGATGCAAATTGAAGAAGTTAATAATGCTTCAGATGAGTGTGTGCACTTAAGAGGCAAGCGCAGATGTTTTGCTGAAGTATGCAACATCTTAAGCATCCTTAGTTGTTACTTAAAGCTCCAAAAACTGTTGTGTTACATGGTAAGTTTTTTCGTTTGACACGTCTATATGTGTGAGCGTCAGATGAGCCGATTGGCTGTGGAGCTGACTGATTGCTCTTGAGCGAAGGTGGTAATTTATCTGTCATATTGTGACTGATTATAGCTTTGAAATATGTCACTGTTCCAACTCCATCAGAAGTTCTCTGACAGGAGGCTTTGATATGCGTTCACACAGGCAGACAGACGGACAGCTATCTAGCACCCACTCCGTGAAGTAACACAAGACGCCTGTGTGTGTAAAATAGTCACAAAATATGGCACTATTTGGATTAACTGTTTAAAAAATAACGGTGCTTCTGCTGCCATGACAGCTTGTCTGCTTGAAAGTGTCGGAATAATTTAAAGAACATATGTTGCGGTGGTAGTTTAAAAGTGGACAGGCTGTTGAATCTTTTAAATCTAAAGCAAAAACATTAAAATGTATATCAAAGAAACCAGCAAAAGAAGAGTTAGTAAGATGATTCATGCTTATAAGCCTATTTGAGGAGATCAAACTACCAAGCTAGAGTTTTTGCCTCGAGGCAGCCCAAACAGCAAAACAGCAGACATTTTATGGAAGAGCATTTTATAAACCAATGTTCCGCTGGGGACATGTAACATGAAAACTGAGTCACATCCCTTGCTTGCGGGCACAATATTTAGCAAGTCATTTTTTCCTATGCCACAGAAACAAATTCAGGTTAGAAGCCCACATTGTAGGTGTATTCAAAATAGATTTGGGTTACCTACTTAGAACAAGAACATGTATTTCTTTAAAGAAATGTACAGCATGGCAGCTGATGGATAAAATATTTCATCATATACCAGGATAAATTTGACACTGGGGTTCTTTTGAGGTTATTACTTCTGACTAAAATAGGTCCTTGTTCTCATGGGTCTCCACTGGATCAGGGCTGTGTTAATGACCGTGGGTATTCGCTCATTTTCCGGGTCCGGGGCTGGAAGGAATTCAATCTCATCATCACACGGAATGTGAATGAGGAGCTAAGGGTCAGAGTGGAGCATGGCCATTATCATACTGCTTATAATCACTAACGCGGTTCATTCAGTTCAGGTTTCTTGTCCCTTAGCAGAAAGAAGAAACGGAGGACGAAGAATCTTCTATTGGATATTGAATAGGGGAGGCACTGTGTGTAAAAATACGATGGATGATGTGATGTTTTTCGAAAGCATGTTTACATCTTTCTTCTGTTAGACTTTGGGGAAGAAATGAGCGACGGCCATCCCAGGGAACTCAATTGAACCATGAAGATTGACAAAGGGAGAAAAATCTTCGCCCCCCCTAACGGAGGTAAAAGCATGTGGGGGGTCACTGGGGTCAGATTCCTCCGCAGAGTGTGATTCCACTCCATCTACACGTCTAACACCAATCCTGGTGGGGTAAGCATCAATACTCTCTTTTATGTCGGGAGACAGCGATCAATGGATCTCTCTTTACCCGAACGGAAGCACTCCATATTCAGCGGTTGATTTCACGGCTGGATATCCGACACACCACTTAATGGATGCTGTTTGTTCGTCTGCGTGTGTGCGGTTTAGTGTACAGCGGTAACATTGTATTTAAGGTGATTAATCAACGTACAGTAGGTGTATTGACCTCAACACGGGCAGTCGGGCTTTCTCATGCTCAGATTGGTGTTCTGGTAATGAGAACTTGCTAACGTTCAGCTCATGCAAAGTACAGTTCATTGTTCATTGGTGTGATTATACAGGGAAGGTGTTCTGAAAACACATAACTAAAAACATGAATACATTATTTTGTAAGTAAAAACGTTTCAAGCTTTATGTGTGTGACATCACTGCGTAACACTCGCGCTTCTAAGGGCTAGCACTCCAACACATTGTATGTGATAGGCTAAAGGGCGGGACTTCTCTAAGCACTTGACCAATCATAACAGAACCAACCAGCTAACCCATCAGAGCAGACTGGGCTTTGGTTTCCGACAGAGGGTGAAAAGAGGTGCTGCAGCACAGGCAGTATGAGAAAAATAAGGACCTTTTTGAACATTAAAGCATGGAAATATGTCACAGTAGAGGCAAAAAATACAAATGTTTTGTCATGGAGACGGGGTAGCTTTGGTTCAGGAGGTAGTGGTGGTCAACCAACCAGAATATCAACATGTCGAAGTGTTCTTGGAAAAGATACGGAGCTGCGAAATTACTAATAAATGGCATAGCCAACTCTGTGTGAGTGTATGTAAAGTTCAGTCTATTTACCTAAGTTTATTTTTGAATCCTAAATACTTTTCAAACTAATGAATGTGTATCCAATCCGTGAATTTGATTGGATCCAAAATCTAATGAGTTCTTCACAATTTTCAACAAAGTTTCATTGAAGTAGGGCTAGTATGTTTTCTATAATACTGCTGACAGACAGAAAGACGGACTAACGCTCGGATGTAAGGATAATGTAGGGACAGACAGAGTAGTACACAAACTGAGCTGTACACATTACCTCTTATATGGAGGTAATAAGTAAATCACACAGACCTTTAAGGCATAATATTAAAGTGAATGCATGAGTTCTGTGAATTGATTATTATATTCCTGTGCTTAGCTTCAGGGCAAAAAAATAATACGTTTAAATTCTATTGTCATTTGGAGAGATCAGCAGGTATCGGGTTGGAATCCATATCCAGTTAGCCTAAGCTGGGAACCATATAAGCTTCCTTCTCTCATACTATTGGCCTAAATCAAAAATATTCTTCATACAGAGTTTCAAAAAGATTTAAAGTTGCATTGATAAAGGTATGTTGAACCTTTTAGAGTAGTGGGATAGGGTAAGGCCCTGCCTGAAAGCATGTTGCTACACTGTATTTATTGTGTGGTTAAAAGCTGTCAAGTGTTGGGACATTCTTCAGTGCAGTGCTGTGGTTAAGTTGAGCAGCAGAGAGAAATTGAATCAAAAAAGGTAGCCCTGTAGAGTGTTGTTTTCTCCATCTCATACAGTACACGAGTTAAAGAGAAAAAAGGAACTCAATAAAACCCTTAAACCAACTGCACAGATGACTGGCGTCTATTTGACATTTCTGCCCTCCCCCCAAAATATACATTTAAAAAATACATCCTACGTCATATACATTTAGACTGTTGTGATTGGTGATTAGCCCACATCAGACCAATCACTATTCAGAACAGATCACGTCCCACTACTACGTCCCCCCTATTCTGGAGTTGCGCCCGTACTTACTTTTCACTGCCATTTCTCTTTTTAATGAATAAAAAGAATGGACATCAGGAATTGGCTTAAAACTACTAGAAGGAGTAAGGATTTATTAACAACGACAAATCCTGATGAAAGGGCTGCAGCTGATGGTGCTGCTGGCGATCCTGCACCTGCCGTAGCAGCAGCTAGCCTTAACGCTGCTAGCTTGTCCCCGATCATCTCAGCTCATCCCAAGGCTGAGTTAGCACCCCCAACCCTTCACCCATCAAGGCGGCCACCACTAGCGCTGCTCTCCTCCGAGGACCAGCTCCTTTCATTGCCGCACCCTGTACCACACCCACCAGAATCCTCCTCCTCCTCCTCCTCCTCCTCCTCCTCCTCCTCCTCCTCCTCCTCTGTTATTATAGGGCCAGCAACTGCTTAAAGACCAACAGCCCCAGATTATTTTGGGATTAATAAACCCAACCAGGTGAAACTGGATCGTTTTCCATGGAGATTCTTTTCAGGAAAGAAGCACACTTTTGCCAATGCATGGTACAACAACAGACCATGGCTTGAATATTCTGTAAAAGCAGACGCAGCCTTTTGTTTCCCCAGCAGAAAAGTCAATACTTCATCTGATGCGGCATTAACTGCTAAAGGTTTTTGCGACTGGAAGCACGCATTACAGACTGATAAAGGACTGCCAAGACATGCAGCATCAAAAGAACACATTTTCCTGTGAGAGTTTGTGGAAATAAGTACCTTAGTGTACACAGATCAGCTGGCACGGAACCGCTATTACGTGTCAGCTGTCGTTGATAGGATAGCATTTTTAGCTATCAACCAGCTCCTTCTCAGATCATGTTTTTGTTGCGAATTTGTGACTTGCTCATGACTGCTGTGTTACCAGTGTCAGTGCAGCCGTTGCAAAATTGGTTTCTACGTTGCCCTTTATTTGTGTATTTGTGATAGGTGTGCGTCATTACGCAATGCTGTTGGCCATGCAGTTTTATGTTATCTATATTGTGCCATGGCACATTAAGGTTTTGTGTGCCCTCCCATGAAAATCACATGCCCTTTCTGTAGATTCGTTCTGGCGGCGGGCCTGTGGGTAGTGCACTTGAGTCCACGTAGTAACACCATGATATGTACAGAAATATATTTGCCATACTTACACTAAAGGTCTTGTGCTTAAGCATCCCAACATATTCTAAGTAGTTGTATTAGAGTTGTTGAATAGATATGTTTAGTTTTAAGTGATTGATTGGCGAAATAACCTGGATGGAGAAACAATGATAAGAGAGCTAAATGTGTTGACCTCTTGTCTTTCCCCCCATTCTCCATTTGCTTAAGAAACTCTAAAGCCTACCTAAAATCTTCCTTCTTATTTCGACCGGTTTCTACCTTTGGATTTCCTTAGGGCTGCTTTGTGAATAATTCTTAGGAATACTAAGAAAGATTTATGAATCAGGCCCCAGTGGTTGAGGTGAAAATGGAAAATGTTGAATCTTTGTGTGAAGAAAGCATATCCCTCTGTGATGTAAGCCTCCTCCACACCACACACATACAGAGCTTGTAGGTCATGCCATAACCTCGTACTCTGAGATACATCGACATGCATGCCCGCACAGACTCACACACACACACTCTGTATCTGCGCAGTCCAATGGCTTGTGCATGTAAATCACTCCCTTAACGGCCTGTGGAACCGGCTGAGGCGAGGAGACTCAGTCTCAACTCTATGAATAGCAAAGCAGATCCAGCTGGGACTGCCAGCCATCAACATAAATAACAGATTAACATCTTTTCTTTTACAGATTAAACATTATCTTCCCCGACACGCTAAATGAATCGCTGCAATTCAGACAGCGCACATTTAGGACCAGTCCTGTGTAGAGTGCAGTGACTGCAGTAGTGTAGTTATGGGTGCTGTTAGAAGCTCATAAAAGTACAATTGCTAAACTAATAAACATTCCTAGATTAGCTTTCCTCCATATGACTCGCAGTTCTGCATCTGATCACTGTTGCTTTGTGAAACTAAAAGAATGAAAAAGATAGAGGCTTGTGGTTACTTAAATGGTAGTACCTATAATGAAGTTGTATGAGACGTTGTTGGCTTTGATGTAATGGTGAGCTTGCTTGATTTGTCCAATTTCAGCCATAATATTCAACTGCTGCAGCTTCAATGTTTGCTGTCTGCAATTCGATTAAAACCTAGAAAAGCATTTCCTGTGATGTTGTTTAAAACAGTCTCACAGATGTGTATCATTGGGTCGCTAGCTTTATTTTATGCTAGCTTTGGTGTTTCAAAGGGTAGGAAACAAATTGTTTCCCGACCTTTGAAGTAAAACGGGTCTCTTTTGAGACAGCATGGAAGTGAAGCCAACGGTGGCTGATGGCACACAGATCAGTATTACTCACTAGAGCAGACCTCCACAGCTGAGGGAGCGATTCGGCCCCAGCGCTGTCTGTCAGCATTGTGATATACACTCGCACAGAGAGAGTTGTGGGTATGGAAGGGGAGGTAGGATTTGATGGGTACATGCTGCTCAAACAACAAATGGCCGCTGGGCTTCTGTGTGTGTGTGTGTGTGTGTGTGTGTGTGTGTGTGTGTGTGTGTGTGTGTGTGTGTGTGTGTGTGTGTGTGTGTGTGTGTGTGTGTGTGTGTGTGTGTGTCTGTGTCTGTGTGTCTGTGTGTCTGTGTGTGCGAGAGACTGTTCACAGAGAGCGAAAGGCATGTAGCCTTTGAGGGATTGACTTTTATTTCGTGACACGATGTCACATTTTCAAGCGTCAGACCGACAATTCTTTGTGTGCGCCGGAGGTTTTCAAGCCCACGTTTTTTTTTCTAAAATGCAAATGGACCTTTCCGCTTTTTTGTCCAATAAAGAGAGGAATCAAGATAGGGTAGAGGCATTGTTTGTTTGTCATCACACAGTGACATTTCTGCTCATCTCTAGGCCCGCAGCGAGGTAGCAATTTAAATGTTAACATGGAACGGGTAGCACTGGCAGGATACGAAAGTAAACATGACATCTCTTAAACAGAAAAACCCATTCCTCCCCATGGGCTTTGATAAGATTCCTATTGTCTATCGTTCACGTTTTTTTGCCTGTGTACACTAATAGAGAATTGAAATGACGTCTGGCAAAATTGAGCAATCATATTAAAAATCAAAAGATTGTGGTAATTAAAAGAAACACCTGCTCATGTGAGAGTAAACAAGAAACTCGCTGCAAACTGCAAACAGGGATCCAACAATCAATGACAGGAAAGCAGAATTTAACTACATGCAGGACTAATCACAAGGACAACACACAGCTGGGGAGGGCAGAAAAACAGAGGGGCATCATGTGAACACAATCAGGTATCAAATAGGTGGGAAAACCCTGAAAGAGGAAGTAAATAATAGCCATAATACAGGGCGTGAGGACTTAAAAAAAGGAAACAAACAGATCCTGACACATCTCTGACTCCTTTATTAGCTTTATGACTCATAAATTATACTAGAAATAATTGTATGTGCTACAAATAACCCAATGATCCAAGATAGATCACAAATTAAACCCAACAAAAATATTCTCCTAAAATCTATGGTCTTTTAATTTCCACGGAAAATAAATTCTGATTGGTTTGGTATTGACATAATGTTTGTAAAAATGCACTTTGACATATAATCACCCTATAAGGTTAATATGATATTGCAAACTGTTTACATTGAATGCTTGCATATCAAACCGTATTGAAGCAGGTTTTCAATCATGTTTGTGTCTTATGAGGAATAAAAGTCAAATCTTCATTTTAGATCTATTTTGGTCTCCACCAACTTCTCATTTGGTATTGAAATCATGAGCTGTTTCATTAAGAAGGACATTTGAGGCGTTGACTTTGTAAGAATTTTTATCCATGAACATTAAAATATACCGGACACTTTTTTTAATGCGGTTATAATTACCTCCGCCAAGGGGATTATGTTTTTACGAACGTGGTGTTTAAGTGTGTTTGTCAGCAGGATTACGAAAAAAAATTACAAGCCCAAGTTTTTTTCATTTCATGAAACTTGGTGGAAACATGGGCCTAAAATGAACCGATTATATTTGGGAGCAGATGCGAAATCACAGGATTACACAAAATATGTTTCACTTGTGGAGAGAGCCTTAGAGGAAGTCTGCACTCTCCAGGTGCCCTTCTAGTTGTTTGAGATTTATCAAATATTTGCTGTTAAAAAAGGGCACTTTTAAAACAAATTGAAGTGTGTAATTTTAAATGGAAATTATACTTATGGTTTGCACTTTCTCCTGCACATCTCAAACATCACTTACTTTTAATTAGTGTTAAAGTGATTTAACTTTTCATAGGAACTGTGTTCATGTGTATTAAAGTGATTACCCTTTTTAGACATTCTCACCTCGGAGGAAAAACGGGATAACACCTCAAATGATCTTTTACACCAAGAGATACATGTAAGAAATGGCACTTCTGTAACTATTATAATTTCTGTGCTTCCAGATGGCAAATCAGAGTGTCTATAATAACATTTTACTTTACCAACATCCCTGCAAGCAGCTACTGCGCTACAACAGTTGGTACATTAACAGGCGTGCATCAGTAGAAGCACTGTGGCTCTCTGAGTGGTCTTCAACCAGAGTGTCGCTTTAATGGGATCCTAGGGGCCCTACATATCAAGGCTGATGTTCGGACAGGGAAACGCCTGTTTCTCTAGCAAATAATGAGGTTATTCGGTGTATAATGAGGCAACTGATGCGGGGTGGAGGGGGGCAGCAAAACATGAGAGATTTCAGGCTCTACTCAACATCATTTTGTCGAAACAGGTTTTGGATTGCAATTCCTTTTCCCTGTGTTGTTTCCCTCCCTCCCCCTTCGCCTACTGTCTTTAACACACTGTAATTTTGTCGTGTCATCAGTACCAGCAGGGTGTGACAACCCGCTGCTTTTAATCATTCTCAATCAGGAGGGACTGTTTCTCTCTCGCTCTCTCTCTCTCTCTCTCCCTCTCTCTCTCTCTCTCTCTCTCTCTCTCGCCGACTCTTCCCCCCCCCCCCCATCCTCTCTGCAGGACACAGACAAAATGGAGAAGAATGAAACATGTGCGTAACCTTTTCAAGGACAGCAGTGAGGATGGGCTGTCCGGCTGGAAAGCACTTTAGGAAAAGAAAACCACTGGTGCGGTTAATACAGAAAAGAAGAAGAGAGAGAAAATAGATGAGGGGGCCTGAAAGCCGACTATGATGACTTCTATATATAGCCGCTGCGGCGCGTGGTGAAGGCCTGCAACGCTAAGACGCCATGCTCTTCCAGCTAAAGGGATTTCACACTGAATATGTGTGTGTCAGGGAGTGTTTGTGCACGCATGTATCTGCATGTGTGTGTGTGTTTATTAGGAGCAGAGATTAGCAGAGAGCGCTGCTGCCGACAAGAGGAGAGGAAAGGAGGAGGAGGAGGCGGAGGAGAGTAGCTGCAGGAGCTGTGGCATCCTTAATTACAAAGCAAACAACCTCAGGCCTTATCCCTTACAGGATAAATGCTTATGTATTCCTCTGAAGGGCTATTATTATAAAACTTTTCTACTCAGCAATTCCAGATAATTAAATGTTACAAGGACCTATTTTTCTTGCCAGGATTGTACAGATTCTTTTTTAGGTTGCGCGTATTATTCAGCAAAGAACACATCTTTTATCTTCCAGGACTGCCTTGTTAAAGGAAAGTAGGCCGCAAATGATTCCCTTTCAAAAATGTTGAGTACAACACATTCTGAGTCATGTGAGGGGGGATTTTTGCTGTTTTGGATAAGCATGGATAAAGAAATTGGTTCTGAAAAAAACTCTTTAAATATTTTAAACAGGTTTTCTTTTCATAATTATTTTTTAACTGATGCAATAATCTGTTATGATTTGATGTGACTAATTCTAATTCAAGTCCATATTTTATTATTTTTCTCAGATCTCAGACATTTTAATATTTATTTTTTTCACTCGTGTTGCATGCCTTTTGGTTTAATATTAAATACTAGTTTTCAAAACCCCAGGCGCTCGTATAAATGTATTTGTTTTTCATCCAGAAAAACAGAGTAAAAGCATTTTGCACACATGATGAGGCTGAAGGGCGATCCTTATTCCTTTCTTTTTTTCTTCATTGATTTCTGCTTTCTGCTTTTCAACTGAGCTGGCACTATCCGAGGATGCCAACACCTCCATTAGTGAAAAGTATATGCTAAATTTGCCATCAGACTCATTTGTAATATACTCTAATCATGTTAAACTTCCACAAAATGAGACTTTAAGCAGAGCAAAAATCACATTTAATACATAGATAATGCAAGTTACCAGATATAGCGTGTACCATGTATAGAATAAGTAATAAGAAATTAGAAATGTCATGGAATAAGTCATAACAAACTAATTTTACACAATTATCTTAAAATTAAAAACTCTTCCAGCACTGTTAATTAATTAGGAAAATGCACTTTACTTGGACTAGTATGTAATAGTTGTCAATGTAAAAGATAAAGATATTTGAAACATCTAGTTGTAGCTGTTTTGGAGCATTTTAAGCCATAGCTTGTTGAACTTTGAATTTGAATGAAGGTGAAATGTAAACTCACCAACTATTCCCACAATTTTAACTTCCCAACAGTGAAACAAAGTGGCAGCTTTTAAAAATGAATGTTTAACCAATTCAGGATTATGTTATATGTTAGCCAATAGTCTCAACATTTGGGGAACTTACTACTGGGCAGCTCAAACTCCCCTCGCAGTCCCATTTTAGTAAGAAAAACGTCTCCATTAGCTCCCATGGTGACTGTGAGTGGCGACGGAGGTAAATAAAAGACTCCTGATTGTGAAATAATGAGTACGCCAGTTGCTTCTCGGCAGCCGGCTGCTGCTGTCAGCATGTTTGGAATCACTGTGAAAAGAAGTGGAACAGGGGAATTATGGGAGCTATAAAAGTTGCTATAAAGATTAGCAACATACCACCTACCAAACACTTCACTTGATGAAAAGAGATTGGCAGATAGGACAGACATACACTTGGCACATTAGTTCATTATGCTCAGAGATGATATCATCAGAGCATTAACAAGGTCATATTCTCTGGGCTCACACCCACTGAGATGAATGACAAGGGAATTGCCCCTGTGTTAAAGTGAAGCATCGGACTTGAGGAAAATAATTACGTGTGATTTCATTTTCATTCAGACCCTGAGAGACAACTGGTGCTGCGGAATCAGTGCCCCTTTGTAAAAAAACATGCATGCACACAACACACACACACACACACACACACACACACACACACACACACACACACACACACACACACACACACACATTTAAAATCAATAAAACAACCAAGCTGCCCTGGGTTGACTTGCCGATGTATCTCATTTCCATTTTAACAGTTTGGGGCAGCTTTTCCACCAAAACATACTGTATATTTCATGCTGGTCAGAATATTGGAAAGCTTTAACCAGGTCACATAACAGAACCACCACCACATTAAAAAGAACATCAATGTAAATGATATTTAAAACTATAAGTAATGCAGCTCTAGCTAAAGGACTGTTCTAAAGAAATCTTCTTCCAAAACTATTTCTACAACCCAGGTCCTATACAGTTTACTCATTTATTAATCCAACTGTACTCAGGAATTGGTAGTCCATCTAAAGTGCCTTCCTGAAGCAACTGTGCCATTTCTGGGTACAATGGCTAGGACAGGTCATGTGGTATGTCAAGAACTTTCTTTTTGCTGTTCAATACATGTCTGCTGCTTAGTCGCATCTGTTGTTTACCTATCATTTTACCTACTGTGTTAACCGCTCTTGACAGTTTCCCCACTACATTTGACATTCAAGTGTCCTTACAAGCAATCATGTTAAGAGGCTTTCCATTTGTGTAGTAGGCATTGATGGGAAATTGACTTCCAAAATGTAATACAGTACATATGACTTATTACTGTCTTTTTAAAGTAATAAGTTACATTACATTATTACTGTCTCTGAACTGTAATGCGTTACACTACTTTTGCGTTACTTTTGAGTTACTTTCACCAAAATAACCGCAAAAGTATCTTTAAATGCTAAAATGTAGTTTATTGCAGCTCAATAACTAAAACTATCTATCTGGCAGTACATGCTGAACATCAGGAAAAGAGCTAGAAATTAAGCTCATGCTCCGTTTAAGTGCGCTAAATAATATTTGATACCGGTAACATTAAGTTGCTGTTTGTTATTAATAACATGTTAGTGGAGCCTCTGCACGGCGCAGCTACCTGCTGTATATGAACGAGTCTCTATGGCAACGTTAGCTCACCTTGTCATCGGTGTGCTAACGGGGATTTGGCTGACAAGTTTTCTAAAAGCCGGTGATTCCACAGAAGACAGAGGCTGCAGATCTTCAACACTCTGCCACGAGTCTCTGAACTTCTATGGGTTCAAGAGGCCCGAGAGAAAGTTACCTTCTGTTGCTTTGGTCTGCGTGCACTCCTGTCTTTTTCTGTTCTTTTCTCCGAGCCTGCAGCTCTCCATCGTGAATCTGTTTCTGCAGCCCTCTTAACCAATAGTAAACAGGCTTACTGAGTTACTATTCTACCTGCACAATTATTTCTCTGGTGTCGGAATGTCTCGCGATGTTTGTGAATTCTTAGAAACAAAACACCTCATCATTTCGGGTTAAAACGTGTTGTAACTGCGTCACTGAGAATTGTAACGGGTATTATATTACCCAAATTTCAGAAGCACTGGCGTAAAGTATACCCCCGCAGCCCCCGCGAGGCGGGGGGGCCCCGGCCCCCCTCATATGAGAACGGGCCCCCTACCTCTATACCCCAAAGCGGCCGCCGACAGCATGTTAGATTTCTACTAGAGCGGCCGCGGCCGGCCGCAATTTTGAAAGACACTACATGAAATAATACTGCGCCAGTGGATACATGAACAACTTACTTTTATTTTGAAACCCGGAAATTGGGTGTGTTGTCATTGACTTTTCTGAAGTATTTCTTAGCTAAACCTCGCTACTGACTGTGACTGATCGCCTGAAGATTACAGTGTTTCAGATGCCGTCGTGGCTAGCAATCAGAGCAGACACATCTCTTCTCACAGGATGAGACCGTATTTTTGTGCACCAATGATGACAAATCATCACGTTTGTATGGCAGTGATGTAAGAAAAGTCTAAATAAAAAATACCTATTCAAAATAGTAATATTAGTATCCTCCTGTTTGCTCTGACTAGCTAAAGTCTTCGTATGTCGCAGAAGTGTTGGTTTATAACTAGCACAGCCTCATCGTTCTCTAAATTGGTAAGACATCGCCAGATCAACGACATTTGAATGGATTGTAAACCCATGGCACTTTTATGTTCAGAGATATGTAACATTTAATTATTGGTCTGTATGGGACGTTCAAAAAAGCTAATTTTCGCGTTACCGCTTATGGAAATGTCTGTCACTTCGTGACTTTCGCAACCTCCAAAGCAAGCTCCCGCGTCTGTGGGTGAAAGCTATTTTGTGCACAAGTAACAACGATGGTAATCAGATGTGTTTTCTGTTTATGAAAGTCTGAAGAAACGTATTTTAAAATGTTTTATCGTTCGTCATCTCACTTTTCATGCCTAGTTTGCCAGCAAACTTGCTAGCTTGTCTTGTATTTACTTGTCTTAGACTGAGGTAATATTAGTCTGATGAGTTCGAGGTTGATACTAGCTAGCTATTGAATGCATCAGCCTCATCGCTTACTAAACTGATCATATTTAGATAAATGTATAGATAAACATGTATAGTTAAAAAAAACTGTGAAAATGAGTCACTGTTTCATTCTCACTTCTAATTATTCTTCGTTTGTGTCTACTAGTACAAGTTATTCAAATACTCTCCATTCTTTTTTTTTTAGCTGTAAGCTCATTGTAAAAGCAGTAGCTGTGTTGTATACAGCTTTCCCGGGCCGCTAGGGGGGGCCCGTGTTCGTCTCCCGATATGATTCAATGCACGAAATATGCGATCTAATATTACGCGCCATTTCACCGCAGAAATGAAGCGCACCAGAGAAAAAAGTGGTGCTCAAAAGCGACAAAACAAAAAGAAAAGAGATGAATTTACATCCACACTGCCCAAAATTTCATCTGTTTTTGGGAGAGTGCAGCCTAACTCTCCACTTCAGGATGCACAATCAGGTAGGGTCGTGGAAAAAAAAAACTAGCGCAGTTACAGTAAAACGAGGCAGTGGCCTGAGGCAGCCTCTAGCCTCCACTAGCCTCCATGCAAGCTAAGCATCAAAGTTACGTTTTGTATTGAAAAGAAGTAAATAACATGTGACAATTAAACAAAGAGAAAAAAATACTTAAGTAAAACGTCTAATTGTTTCTCTCATTTAAAACGCAAGGGAATTGGATTTTCATCCATCCGTCCAGAAATGTCTTAAGCTAACATGTAGGCCCCTACAGCTCCCTCGTAGGCGTCTGTGTTAAAAACTTGCGGAGAATTTGTGACATGGCCGTGAGAACCCAAAATAAGTTCTGAAATGCAATCGGACTCTTCAAAGGGTTAGCAGCAGACGAGGAGGGAGGGATCGCTGCGCATCAGACAGACGCTGAAATCACAGGCGCATGCCCTTCTGCATCGGATGAGGAAGATGCCGTGCATCGGGTGGCTGCTGATGGCAGAGATAGGCATACCGCAGGTGAGGCTCTGGCTGTGCCGTTGACTCTTCTTCATAAAGACAAAGCATCAAAGTTGTTGTTTTTTATTATTGAAAAGCAGTAAATAGCCTGTGGCAATTAAATAAAGAGCCTGAAAAGACGCTGAAATCACAGGTGCATCGGATGAGGGAGGAGATGCCGTGCATCAGATGGCTGCTGATGACAGAGATGCGTGTACCGCAGCCGCAGGTGAGGAAGATGTCTCTGGATGTGCCGTTGACTCTTCTTCAACTGAGGGAGAGACCATTACGGGGCCTGAAGAAGAAATCCGGGACAGCGAGAATGTTGGGAGTGGGACTTCTTCTGATCTTGAATGCGCTGTTGATAGGCCTTCTGATCCTTACCCTAGTGACAGGGCTAATTTCCCTGTTGACATCTCTGACAGTGATGTTAAGAGATCGATTATAAAGCAGGGGCCATGCAAATACGAAGGCCCCTATCCGAGGGATGCTAGAGGCAGGTGCTTTTCTAAAGAGTACTATAACCGTGTGTCCAAGAAAGGTACACAGATATCACGCAAATGGTTGTGTTACTCTCCTAAAATGGATCGTGTGTATTGCCAGTGTTGTTGGTTGTTTGGTGACAGAACGTCTGTGGGCCATAATTTGGCATGGACAACCGGGATTAATGACTGGCAAGGTCTTTCGCGGAAGATCAGAGAGCACGAACATGCCCGTTGCCACTTGTCAGCCTGTGTTGTGTATGATACATGGCAGCAAAATGTAACCATCGACGAAAGGATTTCATCTGATTTCAAAAGTGAGGTTAGTTTTTGGTCAGATGTTTTAAAAAGGATTGCTGACGTTACATTAACCCTTGCGTCCTGTAACTCCGCTTTCCGTGCGCACCACGAGAAACTAGGAGAAATCAATAATGGAAACTTTCTGGCCCACATCGAACTCCTTGCGCGTTACGACCCCGTGTTGGAGAAGTTGATCAGAAGTAAAAGTAAAATCAAATACTTAAGCCCAAAAATTCAAAACGAGATGATCTCAATCATGGCACAAACTGTCTTAGACGAAATAGTGAAAGAAATCCATGAGGCAGAATTTTATTCGGTCATATTAGACACAACACAAGACATTTCCAAAGTGGATCAGCTAAGCCAAGTGCTCCGCTATGTCACGATTCCTAAAGATGACAATGATGTGCCCTCAGACGTGCAAATTCACGAGAGTTTCATGGGTTTCCATTCAGTCCACGACCAAAGCGCACACGGCTTAGAAAAAATTATTCTCGAGCTGTTAGAGATGAAAGGAATCTCGGTCAATAAATGCAGAGGACAGGGATACGATGGCGCAGCCACAATGAGCGGGGTCTACTCTGGCTTACAAAAAAGAATCTCGGATAGGGAACCAAATGCAATGTACGTTCATTGCGCTTCTCACAATCTAAATCTAGTTTTAAACGATGCGTGCCAGAATGTGGCAAAGGTGAGAGCGTACTACGATACAGTAGAGAAACTGTATGACTTCTTCAGCGCAAGCATTAAACGTTGGGAAATTTTGGAAGTGCAGTTCAAAGTGGCAGGGCAGCCAACTCTTAAACGTCTATGCCCGACACGTTGGGCATCCAGAAATGATGCGGTGCGCGCCCTTCGGTTTCGTTACCCAGACGTAATGAAAGCGCTCACTAAAATATCCCTGCTGTCCAAAAAACCCAAAGAACGCGCGGAGGCCACTGGTCTCAAAGCCAGCATGGAAAATTTTGAATTTGTGTTTCAAACGGTCATACAGGGTAAAATTCTTGAGTCAGTCCACATTGTTTCCCAACATCTCCAAAAACAAAACGTGGACATACTACAGGCAAGCCAGTATCTCTCAAGTGCGTCTGACAGCCTTGCGTCACTCAGAGGTGAATATGACAGCCTCAAAGAAGCTGCCCAAGACCTGGCCAAATTGTGGGGTATCTCTCCTGTATTTCCCGAGAAACGCAACAGGCGTACGAAAACCTATTTCGACGAATTGTGTGAGGACGAAAGGCTTACGAATGCAGAGGAGAATTTTAAAGTGTCGGTCTTCTACGCCACTTTAGACATAGTCGTTGCGCAGGTGGGTCGCAGGTTTGAAAGCATGCGAGAAGTGGCACGAAGGTTTGGGTTTTTACGCCCCGAGGAACTCATCTCGAAATCCGATGGTGAGTTATATGCATCAGCAAGTACTCTGGCTGCGCAATATAATGACGACTTATCTGCTGATTTTCCTGATCAGATCCTGTCATTTAGAAGCGCATTACTACCCGCTCTAAAAGAAATTGAACGTGGTGGGGTACAAGATTTGGCACGCACTCTCTTTGTGAAACACAGTTCCATATTGTCCAGTCTGCCTGACGTTGCCACAGCTATAAAATTGTTCTTGACCATACCCGTAACCGTTGCAACAGCAGAGAGGTCGTTTTCTAAACTAAAATTGATAAAAACATACTTGCGAAGCACTATGTCGCAAGATAGGCTACGGGGCCTAGCCATCATTTCTATAGAGAACAGGCGCGCTCGCAAGTTAGATTTAAACGGTGTGGTTAGAGACTTCGCTCATAGGTGCGCTAGGAGGAGTGCCCACATATACTCGTATCCAAAGATGTAAATGCTCTGTTTATCATCATTAATGTTACTTTTATTGCTGACTGTTGTTGCTGACTGTTTCATTGTTAGAATTATATGTAATAAATGGATTGGATAGCCTACTCTGTGTACAGAATATTAATGGGTTAACAAAACATCTATATAGGCCTATGGATTAAATGGGCATGGGATGTCAGGGGCTGAGTTGCAGCATCTTTTTCACTATTTTATGCAATCAAAACACACACACACAGGCCTATATATATATTAGGATATATATATAAAGAGAGAGAAGTAGGAGTAGGCTAGTAGTAAGGAGGCCGTGGCAGGTGGCGGTGGGGGGCCCCAGTCTAAGTACCTGCAGGGGGGCCCCAAGTGCTTGTGTTACGCCAGTGTTCAGAAGTAATGCGTTATATTACTGCATTACAGCAAAAAGTAATACATTACTGTAACTCAGTTACTTTTGTATCACGTTACACCCAACACTGGTAGCAGGCCATTTCAAGAAAATTCCAGCTAACCCCAAAGTCATTAGGCTTCCTTAGTTAGTGCTTTTAAAAAAACATACATTTTGGTAGAATTCAGATTGATATAGATTAATACAACAGAGTGTCAGGAGTGTCAGAGGCTGGAATGCAATGTTTACAGGATCTGTTTGTACTGCATCTCAAGGATTTTGAATGCTTGACTTGGGATGGTATTTGGTAAAGCACCATCCTTTAGTTTATGTTGGGAAAGTCCATAACTTAGGTTGGTGGGGTACAAGGCTTAAAGAATGGTGCAATACACTGCTTTGTGTCACCAATTAGTGCCTTCTGAACACAATTTTTATTTCACAGGAGAGAATTCACATGTCCTTGCTTGTTTGACTTCTCTGGTTTAAAGTTGGCGTGGGTCAGTAAGGAAAAGGTGTCACATATTTTCATTCACAAATGAGCGCAACAAACTAGACTGTACTGATGATGTTAGCACGTTAGCCAGTTACCTGAGTTTTAAGCGTTTTAAGTTTTAAGTGTTGAACTGTTGGTGGGTTTGTTGACTCAAATATCATCTTAACCATCATTGGATAAACTGCCATGATATTTAGTTATAATTTGAATGGTTTCCAGAAGATTACTTATAATAGTTTTGGTGATTCCCAAGTCTAATAATATATCTAGTGCCACCAGCAGATTCAAATTAGCCAATCATATCTCAGCGTCTACAAGATAGATTATCACAACATGGGGTACAGACAGTCATGTTTCCCTAGACGATGTATTCTAATGATCTCATTATCCTTGACTCTTCTTCTGCGTCATTATGAGGTTGTTACATCTGGTTGTGCAAAAATCTATAGAGGTAAGCATTAGGGTAATTTCTTTACCATACATGAAGTGATGAGATTTTAAATGAGGGGTTAGGGGGACACGTCTAACATTTTTCCCTATGGTGTAAAAAAGATGAATGTGTGTGTGTGTGTGTGTGTGTGTGTGTGTGTGTGTGTGTGTGTGTTTGTTTGTGTGTGTGTGTTTGTGTGTGTGTGTGTGTGTGTGTGTGTGTGTGTGTGTGTGTGTGTGTGTGTGTGTGTGTGTGTGTGTGTGTGTGTGTGTGTGTGTGTGTGTGTGTGTGTGTGTGTGTGTGTGTGTGTGTTCGGTGTGTGTGTGTGTGTGTGTGTGTGTGTGTGTGTGTGTGTGCTTACATTTCAAAGTACAACTCACTGCTTTCATCTAGTACATGCACTTGTGTGAGTGCGTGTTACTTTCTGTGTTGTGTGTGGAATTCACAGGCGCCAGACCAGAGTTACTGAGAGCGGTTAATGAGAGAGTTGGCAGAGTTATTAGCTGATCGCTGTAAGTCAGTGATCTGTGTGAGAGAGGATTAGGTTCCACACGTCCTGCACAACCTCACTGGAGCCAGGAGCTCAGTCTCAGGGAAGCTCATTCAATTTAAATATGGCTGTCTGGAGCAAATAGTAGCCAAGATGGATGTAAACGGCCATCATTATGTTGGTGCAGTTCAGACGGTCAAGTGTAAATGTGTGTGTGTTTAAGCACTGTGCATTCTGGTCTGCATTAAAATGAAAAATGTAGATGTATTAGCCCTATCTCTGCTTTACATTCAAAATTGATTATCTGCTGTACCAATATGTTATTCACAGAAAGAGATAAACAGAGTGTCATGAGACTAATTTTGGCAAAACCCACAGACAGTTCATTCTCATAAAGTTTATTAGGCATAAAAACGTTCACTCATATTACATGGGTGTTAAAATAGACAAATGTGAGGCCTAAATTAGACTTAATCATCTCTGCAGGATTACAATCTGGAAAATGTTTTTGAATCAAAATAAATAGGTGATATAAGTTTCCAAGCCATGAAAGTCGATACCCATTCATTTAAAACATTGACATAAAACATGATTCATCTTTAAGAAAGAACAATAACATAATCCCTAATGATACATTATTTAATGATAATTCAATATCCCACATATGCTTACATGAATGAAAACTGACCCTCACATTTGTTTAAGTAACATTGAGTGAAGTTGATAATAATGATTATATTTTAAATAAATATGCCTTTTGTTTCATTTGCCTCATCAGGTCTCCCATCTTTGTTGCAGACGTTGAGATTAATTGTAACTAATCCATGCTAAAATAAATGTGGATGGATGGGAAATGGTAAAGGGGTGAGCTTAATGATAAGTCTGTATTGGTACATTTTTTTAAAGTTACAGCCTATGGAAACAATGGCCATGTGCGAAGGCTATGTACTTTAGCTATGCCGCAAACTCTTTAACCTAACTATAAATCAAACTTTTGAAAGTCATTGTGGTATTGAGTTCCTTTACTGGAATGGTTGTAATTTCTTCTCACAACACTCCTAGCTATTATATAGGAAATACATCTGGTTGAAAACGCCAAGGTTAATGACCTTAGCGCAATACTTTTCTAACAAGGCACATCCACATTCGGTCAGTAATTGAGTTTAGAAAGGAAAAATAGATACTAGAATGCTATGTTTTTTCCCAGAATGTAGCAGAACATTTTATTTCTTGAGGTGAATGTTCAAGGCAACAGTTGTCTTGTTTAAGATTGCTGTTTACTCGGTCGAAGGTCATTTTACACTAGTTCATTCTCTGCCCTCGCACTAATGCTTTCTCCCATCAAATCCAAGACTAAATCACACACTGAGATGGTCATTTCTTGCAGTGAGCAGTTATTATGTAACAAAAAAAGCAAGGCCTTCTGCTTGGTGTTATGTAACTCGGCGGTGAATCAGGGAGATGATGACAAACACACTGGGCTTGGGACAGTGGTGTTGCTATAAGCTGCTTCTTGCTGCAACTCTTTGTCTTTGTTACTGTTGCTTACTTATCTCTTTCTTCCACACAACGTCTCCCCTTCCATCCTTTCTTTTTCTTCTGCCAAGGCTTACCATGTGTCCTCCTTTGCCCTTCTCCCCTTCCTTGTACACCTATTTAAATGCACCATGTGGTGTCTACAGTGTACCAGTGTGACCTTTCAAAGTATGGTTAATTTCAACAGGTGCACTTTCCTCACCTGTAGCATCACATTATCAGCAGGGGGCAATGCCAGACTGCTGTTCCTGAGGGTGCATTGCTTTCTCTTTTGATACATGATTTCCAGGAGACAGTCAAGCTTCTATTTTGGCCATGTTTGTGCAGATCATTTTGTCCTATCATTTTGTCTTTTATATGGTCACAGTGAGGCTGTACGGTCGAAGTGGCACCATTGGTTATTTCAAAGAGTCCTAGAAACATGAAAAATACCCGTAATTTGATGTATTTGATGTGCCGCAAGCATATTGGAAAGCTTCATTGAGCAATCTGTCACTGGCTAGCAATAGAGCCTTTGTGTAATCATGCCTTATTATGTCTGTGTGCAGAAATGGTTATTAATGTTTACCTATTTAACTAACCCAAGATTCTCCTCTGCTGTCAACAAATGTTGATACACTGATCATGAACAAAACAAGTATTTAAAGGAGCCCTTATGCTCATTTTCACGTTAATGTTTGTATTTTATGCCTCAAATGTGACATGTTTACATGCTTTAATGTTCAAAAAGCTCTTTATTTTTCTCGTACTGCCTGTACAGGCGCTTTTCACCCTCCGTCTGAAAGCAGAGCGCAGTCTGCCGTGATTGGCAAGCTGGCCGGCTCTGTTGTGATTAGTCAACCGCTTAGAGATGTCCTGCCCCCTTAACCCATAACATACAATGTGTTGGAGTTATATAAGAAGAGTGTTACATTGTGAGGTCACTATGTTATGGAAGTAAACAAAGGGTCCAACGGAGGCGTTTCAGGCAGGGAGCGAGAGTGTGGGAGAGAAACTCCCTCTGGAAGGAATACAGCGGTTTTAGCCTTTGCAGACCATTTTCATGCACAAAACCAATTCTTATATTTTCGATGGTGCATTTTGAGCAAAGATATTCTGCATTTTGGAAGACAGTTATACATGACCTTGAAGAGAGAGGAGTGTTAAAGATGAGTAAAGATGAGGAGGAGGGGCAGCCGGCCCCACTATTCTCTTTCTCTCTTTACAGAATATATATATATATATTGAAACCAATGACCCATGTAAGAAAGCAGGGCCAGCCACCACACTGCTTGGCTGTCGTGGTTACTCTGTGTACCGTGCGTATAATGTCTTTTGTTCCCCCCTCCTCCCAACTCAAACGAAGTGAGGCAATCAAGACGAAGCAAGATAATGAATTACATAACGCCAACTTCTCTGTAATTCGCCTCCCTGTCTGCCTCCCTGCACCCTGGCTTCGGGGAAATTAGAAAAGAATGGAGAAAGATGACAGAGGGAGAGGGGGTCCGAGAGAGAAAATGGAACAAAATGGTAAAAGTGTGAGAAAATAACAAAATTAGAAAAAAAAATATAGATTGAATGTCTTTATAGAGTTATTTAAAGTTCATGCGGCAAGCGGAACATCCCAATGAATACTACTTTTAAAACAACATAGTGTCATTGTTTTGTTCATACAGTATGTAAAGCTTCTGTTATCAAGGTTTTTATCAAAGTCAAAAGGTTTCTAACAGCGTTGTTTTTCCCAAGCCTTTTGGTGGTGATAACCTGTTTTGCTTGAGCAAGTAGGAAATTGTTTAGTTGGGACTAACATGGGAACATAAATAAAGAGTAATTAAACAAAACCACACCCTACCCTATAAAGTGCTCTCTGGGGGGGTTCCAGTAAATGCACTAAGTGTATTAGCGCTGTGAAATTTAGATGTGGATATAGCAAATCTGCTGTAAAAACGGTAAGTATCTTGTGTTTATTGCAATAGTTTATATTTCCTGCAATATCTGACTATCCAATGGAAAAATTCCAGACACGTCATCACAGCACCACTCTATGGTAAAAAGGTGCAAACGTCTACCAAGTTCAGAGTCAAGTGTGCATCTGCTACATCCACTTACAAGTTTAACATATTCGTGCTTGGGCTTTGCGTCCCTCTTCCACCAAATTTCATGAAACTTGGGACATTTTCATGAAATTTTTTCCATTTGTGCTTACATCTTTACTCGCAAGCAAACCATCAAACCAATCAGAAAACACAATTTTCTTGGCAGTGGTAAAAGGAAATTTCATCTGAAGATATCTACTTTAAAGGCTGAACTGCTGGCTGTGTTGACGCAAACTAAGGTCATACAGTTCCTATCAATTTTTGATATTTTGTGTGGCTCAAGTAGTCCTTGAAGAAGAAACATTCTGTCCCACACTTCATAAACTTCTATCGTTTGAGAAACTGAGGTTAGATAAGGCCAGCTACAATCTTTTTTAATTGTTGTACAGCTTCAAGTCTTACAGAGACAGCGCCCTCCAACAGTTCAGGCGAGTTACTTTGAATGTGTCAACACTAACGACTAGCTTGCTAGTTAGCACATATTGTGTGAATGAGCAACTTGCGACTTCTCTAAAAGTTATGTGACTTTGTGCCAAGCAGAACTAGTTTTTCTTTGGATCTGTCCTCATTGTGACAAGTGAACAACAACTGATGGATCCCTGAAACTACAATAATGATCTGCATAGATTTTCATCCAGGTTAAAAATACACTTCCTGTGTAACTCTTTAGCATTCAATAGAACTCAGGTATAATCTTTTCAATGTTTTCTGACAATTCACCTATCCACATATCTCAATAAAATAATTCAAGCTGTCCCTCTTTTACTTACCGGACCAGAAAGTGACGCAATTTGGAGTAAACCCTACATAACACATGTCATAGCTATCCCATTAATTGCTTTTAAGTGGACGGACTCAATAGATAGAGATTCTTTCAAGCCAAGATGCTTGTCATGTTGAAAGAAAAAACAATTGCTGTCACCTTCTAGTGGAAACAGAGACATTTCAAAGGAAAGTCAATTATAACTATCTTTGACGACTTCTGTATGTTATGGAGAAAAGGACCAGGAGAATAATAGGAGTGCTGCTTGCCAAAGTAAATGCTGCCATGTTCTTTAGTGCTAAAGTAATGGTTTGCGACAAAGAAGTGTGTGAAGATACTTGGAGTTACTGGCATACTATGTACTTGTTTACTGTTTTTATGTGGGCAATGCCTTAATGAATGGTATCAAAGGGTAAGTGCATCCCTTTGTGGTTTCATATTTCAAGCCCTACCAGGTTTTTTTTCATACCAAAATTGCTAATTCAACATTACAAATCAAAGGCTGTATGTTGAATGTAGAGTGTGGCTGCATGGGCTCATTTTCTGCAAATGTGTGCAACAATATTCAGCTTCTTGTAAGGTTGATCCCAAAGGTGAAGTCCAATAGAATACTCAAATTGGATTTAGTCCAGGTAAACAGTAAAAATACAACATTTGTGGTCGACAAGGAATGTGTGCTTGCAGGTGATCGGCCAACGCATGGCCTCTTTACATGAAGTTGCCGCTAGATTTGAGCAAAGTTTAACTTTTGTTTGCCATCCCAGCTCAGCCAGGGCAGTAGTCGATCTGAGTGGGCAGTTGTTCTTGAACTGAATACAGCCTTAGACTGTCAGCCTCATCTTATACTTGATGAACTGTAGGAAAAGGACATTTTGCTCTATCGGTTTGCCATGCTGCAACTGGATCATAGAGGAGATTGGAGGTTTTGAGTAGTGTCTGTCACTTTAAGGTAGTCTAGAGGAAGCCGTGATGTTCCACCGTAGGCAACATTTAAAACAGTCAAAAGGTTTTCATATCTTTTTCTGAATAACAGTTTGAAATCCTTTGTTTTGTCCGTATAGACTTTATTAATGATATGATGAAAGACATTTGAGCATCTGTCGGAACTGCCAGACTGGGGCTATGGTCCATGGTGTGATCAGGATAGATATTGAAAAAAAAAGGAAGACTGCAAGATGGGAAAATAAAAAGGAAATGAAAGCAGGATGGTGAGGAAAAGAGAAGTATGATCCTGAGGAGTGTAAGCATCATCAGGCGGTGAAAAGGGGGAGCAAGATAAAGGAGGACGGAAATGAAAAAGGCTGAAGAGAAGTACGAGGGAGATGGAGTGTGAATGCAAAAGAGGAGAACATTATTGAGAGATGTAGGCTAGGACAAAGTGAGGGATGTGTTAAGACAGACAGAGAGGAAGGGAGATGGAGACAAGGAGGAATGCATTAGCTGCCTCAGTCCACAGTCAGTAGAGGGTGGACAAGGTTCAATAAAAGCTGATCGCTGTAGATGCCAGCGGAGAAAAGACAGAAAGCTTGACATTGACTGGGTGACATCAGACTTTAAGCTTATGTAAAGGTGTCGATGATATTGCCTCGGCTTGACTGCCTCTGATGGCAAAATGCAAGAGAATATCTCCAGAATAGCAATTAGCTGCTTGATGTACAGTTTTATGTGGTGTGAAATTGGGTTTCTCAGGTGTTATTTCTCACTGCATTTATCATAATTTACTCAAGGACTGTCATATAGCCAAAACCAGTTGCCACTCCCATAATTTGGGGAATTCAGCAGAGGATGGCATAATACACTCAAGGATATGTCTTTTTTCTGTCCATGTACAATGACTCTCCGCTTTGTCAGGCATGTATGGCACAGAGCAAAAACGCCATCCAATTTTCTATTTTCGACGGGAAAAGGCACCTCACTATCAAACTTCTGCCTGAGCCTGTCAAAACAGATTGCTCTGACACACTGGTTTGACACAGGCAAGGGCATCCTCCACTCCTCGGAGAGGTTTGGTATGAGATACGGAGACAGACAGTCCTCATAAACCTCCATACGTTGACAAACCCAATATCCCGAAGGAGAGAATCTGACAAATTGACATATAACTTTGCTGTTTGTTCGGTATTTCTCATTTTCTGATGCAATAACCCTCATGCAGTACACAGAAGACAGCAAAGATTACACTGTTTCTGACACCATGGCCTTTTGTGATAGGTATAAGTCAGTTAGATAAATTAGGCACGCTCAGACATTTATGCACAACAAACACAAACACACAAACACAAGCGGACTTATTCACCTCGTTCTGCTGATGTCATCAAATATGGTGTTAAATTGGCGCTCGGAGCAAGAATACTCTCTACCTGTCACCATGGCAGCTGCGTGGGGTGATTGCAATCACACAATCAGTGGAGGCTCATGGGAAATAAGCTTGAAAGAATGAGCTCTCCGGAGAAACAGAAAAGACAGACAGAGAAGAGGGGAGAGGAAGAGAGAGAAGAGCCGAACAGAGACGGTGAAAGAGGGGGAGTTACAATACCCTTTTGTCTACAAAGATGGGAGCGAAGCGTTTCACTTTGCATGTTTGCTGCTTGTCAGATCAGAATGCCACTCCACTTGGCACGGAGAAAATACATGTGTGATTAGCATGAATTATCTCATAAAACAGGCAGGCATAATTAATAATGATGCATTTCTAGTGAACAATACTTAATACCTAGTTATACTTAAGAACTGTAGATACTTTTATACTACTTCACTATATTAGGCAGTTCAATTTTGAGTTTGACAACATTCTCTACATTTAATTAACAAATATAAAGAGCTGAAATAGGACCTTCATTTCTTAGTTTTTTTTCCAAAAGTAATAAAACCTCTGTCAAAAAGTCATTGACAATTATGACAGTGATAATAACTTTATTCATGATATAATAATAATTATACGTATATAAAGGAAACCAAGTAATAGTAAATCATGTGCCCACAATATGCCTCGCTGGTAAGCTTTCATTGGACCTGTAGTTTTTAGTTTTAGTTTTTTCTTCCGTTTTTTTCACTCCAGGACCACGCATGTTTAAAATGTATATGACTGATGTAAAATTCACAGCTTCTTGCATTCACCAAAGTAAAACCTAAATGGATGATAATGCTGCTCCATGTCTGGATCATGTATAATAAGAAGACCACAGAATCCATGCATATTTTAGCTTATTGTGTTTATTTATTTTTCTGACATGTATATACTTCATCTGCACTACTTCTAGGCTGGTCTAACATAACACCTGCACTATTTTTACTCTAATTTAAACTAGTTTGTTTCATTTAGCACTTTTGGTTTTATTTATTATCTTATTTATTATTGTTTTATGTTCTTTTATAATATGCTGTATTGTTGTTGGAGTTCGGGACCTAAGATTTTCAATGCCATAACTACACTGTAGCTGCTGTGCACATGATAAAAACCCTTGAACCTTGAATCTGCACAGTTTTTTTCAAAGATTGTAAACAAATAAAGATGCTGATTATTCATCTCAAAACAAGCAGCTTCTCTTTTCCTGATTTGTGGATTGTTATGTGTATTGTAACGTTTATTTTTTGTATAGATGCCTTGTAATCAAATCATTTCCTAAAATGCAAATACGTTTTTATTTTTTTTGGCAGATTTTGAATCAGGATTACATCTGAAACTGTTCAACTGTTCCCCCTTAACTAAAAACTCTTTGCTCCAAAAACACGCACTGGTACAATGGTTGGTTGCCCCTCTCTGCATCTGAGTGGCCAATACCTGTACCTTTGTAGGATAGAATGATTAGGTTAAGGCACGAGGAGTGAGATTGCTGGTTGATAGTCAGGGTGAGCGTAAGATTAGTTTGGTAAGAAAATCTGAAACCGAGTAAGTTGGGTCATGCCATCAAACCAATGGTTGTTAGTTTTCAGACATAATAGATTTTACTGTTTATCCCCCTAGTGGCACTCGCTCTGGGACACGCTGCCGCAGCCTCCTGGGTAGAACCAATAGGACCGCAAACAGTTTCTTCCCTTCAGCAGTTAGACTGCTGACAATGAACACCTCGCTGTCTCACACTGCCTGGTGTTGTTGTGTGCTATGCGCGTTGATCTTTGCACATATACTACTGCATAATACTGTATATACGCCCCAGTGTATTTATTTATTTATATTTATACTTCATACCCTTACTAGGATATTTGTATAGCGCATTTATTTGTTTTATTTTGTACATACTGCTGATAGATGTGTAAATAACTGACTGTTTGCACTCTGGTTAGACTCACTTAATTTCATTACACTCTGCTTGCATTGTAATGACAATTAAGTAATCTAATCTAATCTAGGGGTTTCTCAACAATGGCATGGCACCTTACTATCATGTTAGCCATATCAACTTTTAGCTGCCACAATTTATCCAAAAATATCAGATAGTGCATGTTCAAGTACACACTTTACTTGTAGCGGGGTGATTTCACATTGTTGTATGGTACTTTTCCTTTAGTCAAGGCTCTAAATTATTCTTCCTGCATTGCAAGCAGGTAAACCACAAGAGGAATGAAAATAAAGCCAAGAAGTGGCAGGCTACTTACTAATGAAGACTGGTTTGCCAACAAACAAAAGCTCTTGAGGCTAGTTTTTTTTTTAAAAGAACCCATAGTCCATTGAGGCCCTGTGATTGCGTAGTTTGTTCAGGGTGAAGAACAGCAGCAGAGCTTCCTGTAGTGTGGAGCTACATCCTGGGGGCTCGGAGGTGCATGCTACTTCTTGACCTGGCAGTGGAGGATTGTGGGATAATAAGCTCTTTGAGTTATCGGGCGAGATGTTTTTCTGTGAACGCAGCAGAGAGGTTTTATATTCAGTCCTGGAGGAGACCTACTCCCACCTGACCCAATCTTTTACAATTCTGTGATGTAACACTCCTACTTACGCCCTAAGCTCGTATTTCTCTCCTTCATTCCTCACCCTTTTTTTTTATCTCTCTCTGTATCCCACCTACTCTGTCGGCCTCTCTCATATCAACCCTCCGTGGGAATAAACGTAAATGAGAGAACCTGACTGTTAGGAGTGTGTCTACTCTTCAGATCATTCCCCCTCAGAATCGCTCCACATTAGCCTCACTGCATTCCCTCTCCCTTCCTCACCCTCTGGGCTTCAAATTAGCCTTTAACCCCAGAGCTGATGCAAAACATGACAACACGTTTCACCCCTTCACCCGCCCCAACCGATCTCCTGTCATGCTCCCTCATTCCCATAAGCCCTGTATGTCCCTGCATCACCTTCCACAACCCTGCCCTCCACCTCTGCTATCGCCTCGTCACTCTATCTCTGTATCCAGCAGCTACCCCCAGCCGAACGAGAGCGCCATATTTAGGGTACATTGTTGAAAAATAAGTTAATGTGTCTTAGCGGGTGAAGTTTCACACTGGGGGATCGGGGTGTGTGTTCTGGCGACTACACGGCTCAAACCGACCAGATGCTCCACGGGGGGATGTAAGAGCAAGCATTGCAGTTTCACAGCACTGCTATTACTTCACGCTTCAAGGGATGAGGGCGAAGAAGGAGGAAAGCTAATAGTGTCATTCCAGAAATGGACCACAACAATGCTGTATATCAGCAGGGCTCCTGTGAAACAGAAAACCTCTTTGTGGCTGTACGTCTTTCCGTGACTTACCTTGTTAGCCACTCAGAGGAATCCTGCACATCTCTCAGTTACGTGTCCCACAAAATGAAAGAAATGGAACTGCTTTGACAGTGAAAGTGGTATAGGGTGATGCCTCTCAGCAACTGACTGTCAGACATCTTCCATCAGCAAAGTCAATAAAAGTGCAAGCAAGTTGGAAATATTATTGCCAAAGGCATGCTTTTCCTAGCCCTGCAGTATACCCAGGTTATCATGCCCAACAACAACAAAAAAGACATAAAGATAATCTTCTGCAATGTGAATACTGGGGAGGAACAGGCCAAAAAAAACTCAGCCAATTCCAGAGACTTAATTAGGGTTCGGATGACTGGCTGCAGAGGGTGTGGATGAGCAATGTGCTGCTTACCGATAAAGACGATTGGCTCTATTTATTGTTGTTCCTCAGCCTTTTTCCCTTCTAAAAAAATAAATAAAACTCGTTCTCAGGCTCGGTCAGTTAATGATTGCTGATTGCCTGATTGTTTCATTAATCCGATTACCAGCCAAACTGTTATCTCAGTTTGGATACGGGACATTACAGAAAGAGATGCATGTTATCTTGCTGGGGCATTGGTAATTGTACATGCACATTTAGCAAATTTGCATGCAGAATAGACCATTTTAGAAAACTGAAAATTGTTTAATGGAATTGAAAAACAATAGTATTTTGGGGGGAATCGCAATTGTTCAGGTTGGTACACTGGCAGGTTTCCCATAGGCCAAACACAATCACAGATCCGAATAATATATTCCCTGAATTTCTGGAAAATATCAAATGTTTATGATGGAAAGAAAAAAAGTATTTAATTATATTTCTTCATTAATCTCATTAATTTACCTACGTTGGTCGACAGCTGCGCAGTAGGCCCTAAACCTAAACTTAAAACACATATGCAGTATTGAGAAAACATTCACCAACTTGACGAAACATGTGCATGGTTAACTTAAAGAGCTGCATACAACAAAACACGTCAAGAAACTCCAAACACACAGAAATGAGGACACTAAAAAGTGATGCACACAGCTGTGACCAGAGCCCTTGTTGAGATTCTGGAAGTTGGCCATCTGTCACTGTAAAATGTAAGTTACATTGGCTTATTTCAACTATGTGATTGCATAATTCCTTCGGATTTTATTGGATATGAGCTAGCTAACCTTGCTTAACAAGTAATTTCCAATAAACTGTCAAATCATTTACAATTATTAGAATACTTACTCTGCCAACAGTGACAGTTGGCCAACTTCATAATCCGCAAACGGCAACAAGCACTCCTGTCCCAGCTGTGTGCATCACCTTTTAGTGTCCCCATTTCTTCTTCTTGTAGCATTGCAGTGTTCCGTTTATGCATCACTAATTTCAAACGGTGCGCTTGTTTCGTCAAGTTGGTGAATCTTTTCTAAATGCTGTGCATGTGTTGTCTATGTTGTTGTCAAGTTGGTGAAGATGTTTTATGTGTTTAAATTTGCATCGTTTCTGAAGCTGGAGCACGTTTCTCATAATTGAAGTGTTTTGGGCCGCAGGTGTACCTGCCGGCTAACATACATAACTGCCAAAGTTGCAATAATTTGTGAAATAGCCAAGATAAAGCCCCATGATCTTCTACTGGGACACAGTAAATCTTCAGCATAGTCAATTTTCACCAGTAGCTGACAATATACAGTCATTTTCTTTAAAGGGGCAATATAATTCTTTTGGGGTTTTCCCTTTCCTGTAGTGTGTTATTTATGTTTGTGTGCATGTAATAGGTGTGCAAAAGCTAAAATCCCAAAGTTCAGGCTAGAGGGAGATTCTCTCCCATATCCCTCCCCCCTGCCTGAAACTCCTTGATGGGATTCCTTTCTTTACTTCCTGGTTCAGTTCCGTATCACACTGACGTCAGTGTGATACGGAATTGAACTCAGCCAATAGTAGCGCAAGCCGCTAGAGCTGAAACACCACTCAGGTAAAGCAGACCCGAGCGGAGGAACCATGGCGACAAGACGCTGCCACTTTCGTTGCGAACCAAAACTTTCTTTGTTTGCCATACCAAAGGAAGAACATGTGAAGAACAAGTGGCTTGCATTTATTTTTACCACTATTCCTCCGGGGCAAAAACCCAAATTATGGTTGTGTTTGCGACATTTCACATACAGCGATGGTTTTTCATTCACAACACAGGCCCAATTCCCCTGCCAGCAACTTGTCAGAAACAGCATCTCAGGGCATGTTAACATTTAACAACCTATTAATGTGGCATACCCACTTAGCGGGAAGAAACTGAGCTACCAGGCGATATTAACTATGTTTACCTTAACGAAACATAATTCCAACACCAAGCGTCTAAATCAGCACTTAGCTAAAACGAGCTAACACTACATAGCAAGAGTGAGCGACCGGCGATTTTTTTACTGCATGCTATCTGCACAAACCTATATATCATATGAAACCTGAGATTCCACGGATTCCATTTGAATAAGTCTCATCACTGTATGACCAAAAGAAAACAACTTTACTTTACAGAGCCATAACTAAAAACACGTCTTTCCTTTGCTGTTTTGTGATAAAAAGTTGTGTTCAAGGGCATAAAAACGCTGCTGAAGGTTAATCAAATGTCTCTGTGTCACTTTGAAATGATTGCTGATAATCTATCATTATTTATTTGTAATAAACTGGTACACAAGCGATGCAATTTTTCCACAGTTTTTTTCAGGGGCGGGACATTTTTCAACAAATCTCTAAGCGGTTGACCAATCACAGCAGAGTCGCCATCTAACCAATCAGAGCAGAGTGGGCTTTTGCAAAGGTGGGGGCATGGGCTCTTTAGAGCGTTTTCAGACGGAGTGAAAAGTAGTACTTTATGCACAGGCAGTGTGAGGAAAATAAAGCGCTTTTTCAACATTAAAGCATCTAAACATGCTTTAGTGGAGCAACAAAATACTTATATGAACCGGGAAAAGTAGCATAATATTGATTGATTGATTGATTGATTGATTGATTGATTGATTGATTGATTGATTGATTGATTGATTGATTGATTGATTGATTGATTGATTGATTGATTGATTGATTGTAATTTATTTCAAATGTGCAAGAAAAACACGTGTCAATAATTGGCAGAAACAAAAAAAATTTGTTTTAACACATTTGAAAAGGAGTGGGAGAAGTGGTTTAATCCCACTTCCTTTATGACCCCTTTAATAGCAATGTGTGTAGAATCAGGTATGGAGTTGCCTTTCTCAAACATGAAGAACAAAATAGGAGTATATTTCTGTATTGTTTTATTTTAAAGTTTATGTATCTTTTTTCCTTTCTTCTGTTCAAAAGAAGTATCAGACCCAGAACAAACAAAATGGAAAACCCAGTCAACTTCCCCTCACATCAAGCTTATTCTTGACATTTAAATTCCCCCGTGGCTCCGAGGGGGTCTACAGGTCTTTGTCATTGCAAGTGATGTTTCTATCGACTCTCCATTCATACAGCAACTAGCACTCACTGTGGAGCTCTAATCAATGGACGCTAATGCCTCTATTATAATCCATGCCCTCAAATTAAGGTTGCATTGATCAACAGGCCCCAGGTTGATACAGTGTGGCGCTACGTGAGGATTTAAAGCAAACAAAATCCTAAAGGCACAGGAGAGGTTGGCGTGAGAGTAATACAGGAACCAAGTGTGTTGTTGTTTTTTTCCAAACTCAATCTTTAATTTGTAGCCTTTCCCAGGGGTTTTTAAGTATGCATTGTTGCTATGGGTTTAAAAAGGGTGAGAAAATACATCATGCATGTCGATCAAAGGTGTGCTGGATTTTAAATACCGCTGAGCTTTGGGGCGCTCGGTGAAGAAATTGCCGTAGGTGTTTTCCGAACAAAACAGAACTGCATCAGTAAGCCTGTTTGTGCATCAACATGCATCTATTTTTTTCTTGATGTTCAAGTTTCAAATAAGAAATGTGGATTTGAACGTATAGGTTCTGCAGATCAACACTACACTCTGTAACAGGTGAGATGTGATGTCTGTATTAGATTTCTCTACCAATAGTGTTTAGCAGGGACAAACTAAAGAATAATTATAAGCTGTATGTGCCTTTTTTTAAGGTAACAGCCACCAACTTACACATTTAAAATGAACACCTACGAAAGCAGCATGATAGATTTTACAACGCAAATATAAAGCAATCAACACATCAAGATAACTCATTCGTTTTTCAGAACCCTAATTCCCATGTGTTGGTAATCAACACAAAGTCTGATTAGATAAATACATGATCCTGGTCTTGTTCCTTATCATGCTCCGTCAAACATCCTTGTTCTGCAAATGCTTCTTCTCTCTCTCTCTCTCTCTCTCTCTCTCTCTCTCTCTCTCTCTCTCTCTCTCTCTCTCTCTCTCTCTCTTTTTCTCTCTCTCTCTCTCTCTCTCTCTCTCTCCTTTTCTCTCTCTCTCTCTCTCGCTCGCTTCTCTGTCTTTCACCTGAGGGCTGTAATACATACAGCCACTCAGCTTCCTCTCATTTCTTTTCCAAGGCTGACCAGGGCAAACACAACCTAGAGAATAAAAGCAAAACACGATGGAGAAGTCAGAAATATGATATGCAGTGAGGTATCATACATCTGTGAACATTTCCACTTAAAGCCTCCTTTCCTTTAGATGTTTATAATACATATGCCATACCGTACTACTGCAAATATGTTTTAATTTTAAAAAAAGGCAAATTAAATGTAAAGGATTAATGAGGGTATCTTTGTCAAGAAATCTTATCTAGATCCAGTGTAAACATTACCTATTCCGTACGTTCGAATTAAACGGAGCAGAGGGTCCCTCCACACATTCATACACAGATGTATTCACATATTCCCTGATTACCTCTCTTCCTGTCTTGATATATGTTTCCAATAGGTTCATTAGGCCTGTAGGAGCATGTTTATTGTTGGCAAGTCATATAATTTTGTTTACCTATGTCAAGCTGTATTTTTTGGTTGTGGTAATTAGACGCAACAGAATGTATATATTGCTGCATGGATGAAAGGAAAGGGAGGGCACAGGTAAAGGGAGTGAACACAGTTCTACCTACAAACCTGAAAACTGAGCAACACGCTCATTACAGCTGTGATATAACGAAAATGCATGAAACACCCAAAATATTCTGTAGGCCTTCACTGGTTGGAACAAAACAAAACAAACTCAAAAGATAATATATTGAACGTGAATTCTTTAGCTAGCCAGAAACAGGAATCAAAATGAATGCTAATGTTGCTCCATGTCTGCTGAATGCAAAGCGAACTGTTTGCTAATCTATTAGCTATATCAATTTTGTATCATGATCCATGTTTAATGTTCAGCGGTTTCCTGATTTATTTTTGAAACATTTTCTCCCCTTTTTTCATGTCTGATTTTATTTCCAGTGTTTGTGTGTTTTCCCACCTTTTTTGATAGTCTGTTCACACCTTATTAGTTCCCATGTTCCCATTAGACCTGCAACCACCAGACCTTCTGTACAACTGCACTTTATTCCCTAATAAGTTATAGCTTGTATTTAAGTCCCAGTTTTTGTTCAGTTTTTGTCTGTTTATTATTTGTCATACATTGGGAAGTTCCATTTAGTTTGCACTAATTTGCCTTTCCTTGCGTTGTCTGGAGCAAACCTTTAAATAAAGGTAGCTTCTTTTGAGAACAGTCTTTTGCATTTTGGTCAACCTTCTATGCTGTAAAGTGATTATAAGTCACCGTCATGTATAAAGCTTGTTACCTTAGTTTTGAAGCACAACATGTAGGTTTTTCCATAGCCTATGAATAACACACATTCCAGGTAGGTTATTTTATGCTAACTATGGCAGAGTGTGCTATGACATGTAGTAGAAACCACCATTAATTATTATCTCTTTCACTGCTTTATCCTACCCCCAAAAGACAGCCCCACTTTTAACATTAACACCATTATCTCGCAGTCAAGACATTCTGTCCAACCGTAAATTACGTCTTCGTTCTCAGGCTTGCTAGCTGCTCATTTGCACTTCCATCTTTCTATTTCTCCCCTTTTCTTTCTCTATCTTTCCCTTACACTCTGCCTTTTCTGTGGTGACATTAATTACAATGAAGAGCAAGTGATGGCACTCATTGC
The DNA here is from genome assembly GCF_036324505.1 of Eleginops maclovinus. Lineage (NCBI taxonomy): Eukaryota > Metazoa > Chordata > Actinopteri > Perciformes > Eleginopidae > Eleginops > Eleginops maclovinus. Next base: position 15,067,067 of record NC_086363.1, on the reverse strand, counting down.
TTCAGCATTACAGCGGGAGAATCTGCAAACGCACAGCCTGATGAAGTGTTCACATCACACTGCGTGGTGATTTATCACTTATTTCTGCCACAATGCTTCGGCCGATAACTCTCATTCTACTCCATTTACTGCCACGACATACGTCTCACGCAAAAAAAAAAAAGGGACTGTGGCATTTCTATTGCTGGCTCAGCATGTATGTGTGTGGAATGACCTCAAATGATGTAAGACTCTGATCTCAAAGAAAAGATTATACAACCATTTGAATGGTATGATGCACAAAAACATGATATATGAGAAGCAACATTATGCACATGACTGGGCTTTTTTTCAAATTAAAGACACATATCTGTCATGTGTATGTGCCTGTGGGCAGTAGCATGTGTACACAGTCCAGTTGGTCTTTATTTCACAAGCAAAAGATCAAGGCAAATGCTTTCCTCATACTGCAAGCCAACTTACTTGAGGGTTTTTAGTCAGAGTTTAATGCCAGTGAATCCCTCCATACAGCGCCAATGACGATGTTTTATCTGTAAATTTCTTGTCATATGGATGGGAGATCACAGCAGGAGTAGCCATGTGAATGCCTTTATAATTGAGCATAAAATCTGTGAAAAGATATAACGGAAATCATAGTCACAGTTTTTGGGGAGGCGTCAAAGGCAAAGTTGGTGGAGGAAAAACAGAAATAAAAAGGAGACAGGTGAAATCTAACGGGAGTTCTGTTAGATACAGATGAACAACATAAAGAGAATGAATGACACACAGGTGAGAGAGAAATTAAGCCAAAGGGTGGTAGATTGAGAATCAAACAGAAAGATAACAACAGGAGGAAAGAATAAAAGTTCAGTTTAAATGAGTCTGAACTCAGAGATGGCAGGAAAGTCTCTAATCCGTTCTCCCTTAGGCCTTGAATCACCTGCCATCCACAAAGTCACCGTCCATCCCACAGGAAAACACTCATTATAGGCTGCCATTACGTTTGACTGCATCTCTCCCATAACCTTGAAACACTGTTCACTCAGCCAAAAACACTTCAATCCGGCGGGAGAGCCGGGTCAATTGAGTCAATGTCAAGTGACTTCTTCTCCCAAAGGCTCCGCCATTGACATATTTTGTTTTTTTAGGGGGGTTACAGAATGTTACAAGGACAAGTGTAGGTATATCACATTCGGACATAAAGCTGTTGTATATACAGCCATTGATCTCAGGAAAGCTAGCGGAGGGACTCAGATGAAAGTAAAAATGGTGTCTGGCAAAAGATCCTACTGAGTAAATATCCTTGAAGACTTGAAAAAAATGTCCTTTATATTCTTTGTTAGTATCTATCACCTACTAGCCAAAAAAAAAAGTAGAATATTCTCCATTCATCCCTTTCTTTCTTTGTGTGATTTTCTACTTGATTTGAGATTAGTTTGTACAGATATTCTAAAGGCATTGCACCACTTTTCTTCGGCAGTAAACAATTTCATAGTTAAAACAGCCTCATCTTTAAATAATTGAAAGAAGACCTTTCGGCAACTGCCAGTTAAAAAATATGTGTACTCATTTGAGATGCATCAAGCACTACTTTTTTATGGTGGCAAATTATTATATTATTATAAGTCTTATGTGATTTTTTTTCTGCTGGTTTAATTGTAACGGAAAGTATAGCATACAAAATACAGCAGGGGACACAGATGTCTAGGGAGAAAGATCACAGACGAGGGGAGCTGCAGCCAATTTCATGCCTTGTACTTTTCTGTCATGCATGGCTAATTCACGGTCCAGGCTGAAATGCATGCCCTGTGATCTCCCACACTCCTCGCATGGACCTCGAATGGTGAAGCCTGAGCTATCTTTATGCGGGAAAGCCTTGCAAATCCATATTACGGTTTGCTTTCATACAGTGCTAATTCAGAGAGAGCCTGATAAAACCATGGGGGGACAGTGGTGGCATTTCCATTTGGGTTCGCAACCCTTGACTGACTCTGAGATGCATTATGACAAAACACCACCAGCGTTCAATGTGCCAGGTCTTCATTTGTAATTTAATACTTTTTAAAGAATGCATTACTTGGAAGAAATTATTTAGAAGTATTTATATATCTGAAAAATCCTAAGCACTATTTTTCTGTAAAACAATACTATTTTAAAGGAATAGTTAATATTCGGAAATATACTCCACTGTTGCTGTGAGTGTGTGTGTGTGTGTGTGTGTGTGTGTGTGTGTGTGTGTGTGTGTGTGTGTGTGTGTGTGTGTGTGTGTGTGTGTGTGTGTGTGTGTGCGTGCGTGCGTGCGTGCGTGCGTGCGTGCGTGCGTGCGTGTGTGTGTGTGTGTGTGATAACAGTGTTAGTGGAGTCAGCAGTTAGTTAGCTTAGCTTAGTTTAGTTTAGCTTAGTGTACTAATTTCAAGCTAGCTTTTCCTAATGATTCCAAGCTAGCCATTCCAGATGCTACGCGATTTTGCTACTGCAAGTAACATGTTTTAGAGGTGCATCTTGTAGTTTAATGTTCAATTATTCAATAAAAATATGTTGGAAATAATTAGCTTTTTTTTTGTCATCACTACTGTATTCGAAACATACAATGAAAGCAGCAAAATGGCAGAAGTAAAGACACTTAAATATTGTTTTATGTATTGCAAGTAACATCTGAATTCTCAACATTATCGCATACGTTCTTCATATTTGCCCAGAGAATTACACATAGCCCTCAAATCCGTCCTTAAAGTAATAGTGACTATATTGATAGTCAGCTGTCATGGGCAGAACACATTGATACCATAGTGAAAAGGATGTGTTGCAGTATCTCCATGGTGTGGAAATGCCTTTCTTATGTGCACACATCGTGAGACAGGTGGCTAAATCTTTAATTTTATGTCACCTGGATTATTGTTCACCAATATGGTCCTCTGCATCTCAAAGTCAAGTAAAGAAATTATAAACTGCCCAGAACAGAGCTGCCAGGTTTGTATTACATTGTCCCATAAGAACAATAATATCGGCAACTCTCATGGTTAACGGTATAGAACAGGCTGGTTTTCAATACGAATACATTTTTCAGGAACACTGTCTTTTCATCTCAACCCGTTTTCTTCTATAACCAAATTGTCAGATGTAGTCAGGTTCATTCTCATTTCACTAGGTCAGCTAATGATGGCTAAATGATGTTACCAAGTCCAAAGTCAAATGCTTTGAAGAGAACAGTTATTTATCGTGCCATCAATCATTGGAATAATTGCCCACTGAATATACGTATAGCAAAGTATCTTTCAAGTACCATCTGAGAATGCACTATTTAAATTTGTGAGTAGGGAATCGTCATACTATGAATGCAATAATGAATGTAATACTTTTTCTGAATAATTTCTGATGATGTTTATACTGATCTACTGCTTTTAGATTATCATTGTTAGTTACTTATATTGTTATGTTTTGTGTTTGGACCCCAGGAAGACTAGCTTGTCCCACTTTGGGGACAGCTAATGGGGATCCTTTTAAACCATAAACAATACAGGTTCTAACTTGGAAGAAAACCATAGCATTAGCATAAAAGGTCCTAACATTTGCTTACATTACGCAACATCTAAATTGGATAACTTTGGAGTTGCATTTCTTGTCCTCTTTTAGAAGCTAAATGCCACATCTCCAGCCAGAACTTATTTAAGTGTACTTATTTATGCTGAGCAAAAAAGTGAATCGGCTGCTGATAAGCGACTGGTATCAAGAAAAAAAATCCAAACCAAAACTTTTGACATGCATTTCTCTAAATGTTTTGTTAACATAAAAGGTTTTGACAAATGATATTATACCAAGGGTTTGAGATGCATGTGCCAACATTATCATTAAATACCAGGTCTCCAAGGTGAAGCAAACCCTGAATGTCGCAGCTGTGTCCCTTCTTCCTCGGGAGATGCGCCAGCTGATCTGCTACCAGGTATGTGTGGGGCACAGCTGCACATCCTACCTCCCGTCTCCTTTACCTGTCGCAAGCAGTTAGGGTGGAGTGGCCCCTTTGCACCACCCGCTACGGAAATATGTCGTCTGGTTGCTGTGGAGAATGCAGCTGTCCCCAGGTAAGGGCTCCACTGGCACTCATTCTGATGATGACGTTTGAAACACTGGGTTACGTTAGTGGGGGTGTTAAGGGTAGGGTTTATGGAGCGTGTGTAGAGGAAGGGTGAACGGAAGATGTAAGAGAGGTTTGGAATAAAAGGGGGTGGATTGCCTTGGGGAACCTCCATGCATAAAGATGAAAGCACAGGGGCCAATGTTGCTCCAACAGATCAATAAGACAGTGGTTTGAGGGCGCAGCTGGCCTGGCAGATCCCAAACTTTGACAGATAATATATCCACAGCTGTGTGTGTGCGTGTGTAATATGTTTTCTATAAGTTGCTTTACTACTCTGTGAGCCTCATTGTGTTACCTTTACAGAACATAAAATGGAGCCTGATGCTCAAATTTGCCTTCTCAAATCCTTTGCTTCACTTTGAGGGCTGTGTCTCAAAACTGGAGCGATACATATCTTTACTGCTAGAGATGCCGCTGCTGCTCACTATCAGCACCCTTCATCAAGCGACATGCTCTGGTTATTAGCCCCGTGCGCTGCTGCTCCTACTAGCACTCCCTGTATCTTCCCCTTCCCTTTCTCAAGGTCAGATCGCGCCACGTGCGCCAAGGCATGAACGCAGCATGTAATGGGGTTTATCAGAGAGCAACTCCACTTGCTTGTTTATTTGAACACACACAGCGGGTTGGGTAATTGCGTTAAAAGGATGTCGATGTGTGCTGAGAGCATTTTAATTAGCTCTCCTTCGCCCCTCTCAACAACAAGCTCTCTCCGAATGACAAAGCAATTTTGCGTCGATTAGGAAATTAATGACTTCCTCTCAAAATTGTGAGGCGGATGATGGGATGGCTATGATGGGGGTCCAACTCCCCCCTGGCACCATGAATGAGATGCACGAGTTGGAAAAAGTCCAAAAACTGAAGATGGGAATAGTATTTCAGACGGCCCGCCTGCTGATGTAAAGAGGCCCTGACTGGCCGCTGCTGGCTTCCTCTGCTAATGCTTTCTCTTACTTTCACACACAACGACACTCAAATAGGAAACGCACACAGTCTGTTTCTTTTTCATGCAAACAGTAGCGGTTTTGGGCATGGGGTGGAGTTTCGTGGGGGGCAGCACGAGCGAGCACTTAAAAAAATCATCTGGGCTCGGGGAAGGGGGTGCCGCTCGGAGAGGATCTGCCAGGGATGTAATTCCATGTAGAACCGCCACTGGATGCAAAGTAGATGCAGTGTAGTAGAGCTCGTGGAAACACCTGCAGGCTTCTTTGTTGTCACTTGTGCAAGTGTATGTGTTTGGATTTGTGTGTGCAAAACTGACAACCCAGCTTTGAGTGGCGCTGCCATCTAGTGGTGAAAACATGAACTAAACCCCAAATTCCATCTGATGTGTATGACATGGCTCATTCATCATATAATAAGCCGACGGATGAATAAACACATTGCTATAGCACGTGTTTTTAATGTATTCAAAGAGCAACATGCAATTAGACAAAACACAATGAACATAGCATTTCTTTAATACATCCTTAAATCCAATGTTGCTAATAGATGTCAGTCTAGCTATTACATTTAGATGAAAGGACGTGTTTAACACATGATTCACAGCAAGCAGAAATCAAAGAGTATGTGATGTATAAATGCATGCATGCTGTTTGCATCACTGCATAAACTACATGGTCACTAACACTGAATCATCCGTTCTGCTGCAGACCTAATCATCCATTCCGTTGACCTAATTATGTCCATAAGACAAATGTAGGCATTTTTCAGAATACAAAACAGCTCAGTGGAATCAGTCAAATCAAACTGACAAAATACTGGCACACAGAAATGAAGGGTGACGTTTGTACCTCACGGTGCGTCATGCAACATCACCCCCCCCCCCCCCCCCCCCTTTTCCCTCTTCCGCGGGGCTCTCTTGCTGCTCCCCTTACTTTAGATTAAAGGCTCCACTGGCACTGCCTGCAGTTTATTTAGCCCTCATAAGCTGTGCAAGCCCTCTGCTGACCTTGTTTGGCCATGTCTCTCTCTGAACTCCGTCCCAGTGCTGGCAAAGGGGAGCGCTGAGCACTCTGGGAGGACCAGATAGCATGCACCCCCGGCTTCAACAACACAGGGTAAGGTCAGTGGTAAAGGTTAAGTTGAATTTAGCAACCATTAAAGCAATTTAAAGTACAGATCCTTTAACTGTCGACTTCTGTTAGACTTTATTTTTATTTTTGTGACTGTTGTCTTTCTTTAACACATAAAGCTAAAATAGAACCCCAACGGCAGTAGAATAGTTATTTATTTTTATAAAGTAATAATAGGATATATAAATACCAAGAGCATTAAAATATTGTAATCTCTTTTTAAAATCATCATCCTTATACTTTATTTTTACCAGGTGAAATTGGGTGACAGTTGCTCTTTTATAGAATGAAACAAAAAAAAAGATAAATAGAATAAAACCATATCAAAATAAGAAAGTTTAATTAAGAATGTACAGTAAAAAGATCAAATAAAGAAATGTATATAAACATAAGAAGTTCAAAATACATTTCTAATAAAAGATATGGACTAGAAATAAAATAGAAATATTTATATGGACAGTTAAATATACCAATATGATAAAGCGGAATGTTTTAGCTAGGAATGTCCACAATTAACCAATTAATTTTAGAAATGACAGTAAATGAAGGCAAGTTTCTTAATGTAGCTCTTTGTAACAACAAGGCATTTCGAAGTGCTTCACAAAAAAAATGTAAAGCATTAAGCGGTGCGAATAGAAAATATACATTTAAACACAGTAATTCAAAAGCCAGTAAAAAAATAAGATAAAAAAGAATAATCAAAAAGAGTCTGTGAAAGCACTATTGACCAGCGAGAGCTACAGTGACTCTTCATACCTGTCTGCTGGATTTACGAATGTTGTTTTGCCAAATAAACAGGAACACACATCCATGTAATTCAAACTGATCCCCTTCATCACAACAGCTGCAGAGGGAAACAGCAAGGACTTTCACTGTGTAACCAAATATGACAAGGAAGGAGTGAATGGAAATTATATAATTATATTATTTTATGCCATTTATAACCGAAGGAGACACGTGGTAGAGAAGCTCTAGAGATTGTTCAGGTGCAGGGCTGCAGTCCAACAATGAATAAGCAAAGTGCCACTGTGGCATTGCTTCACTCTGACAAAACACGCTGTGCCTCATGCAGTAAACGTCCTCTTGAGCATCTCAATTTGTGTGTGTGCGCATGCAAATTATGCATATGTGTGTTCACCAGACTGGGAACTGGCAGGATGCTGACCCACTTTGAGTTGTTTTCATTTTTCATTCACTCCCCATGTGCAGCCACAAGGCATTTGCTTTCTCTCCACTTATCTCTCATCCTTCTCCTCCTTTCCTGTTCTCCTCCCAGTATTTACCTGGCAATAATTGTGACATGAATCATTTCCGACAGGGAGGAGCTCAGATTTGAGAACAAACTCCTCGCTAAGAGAGCCAGGGAGAGGAAGAAAACAGTACCAAGTCCCAAAGCTCGAGCAACTGCTGGATTTACAAGAGTTCCTCGTGTCTCCATGTTTACTATCTGAGGGATTTTGATTGAAAACATCAGTGTCTAAGGTGGGCTGGGAATATGAGATGTAGACTTTGTATTATTTTTTGTATTCAAATAGGGATTTTGATACATGGAAATAATAGTGGAGTCATATTTTAAATGAGGTCTCTATTCATGCAGGCTTTGCATTCTAACAGATGCACATAGACGTTGAATAAATGCCTTGAAAATGCTATAACTCTATAAAGATTTCAGCATTTATCTATTTGAGAGCCAAGGGCTGATCTGTTTCTGCTTCATTCAGATCACACTGTTTGTTTGTCCTACCTTGGTTTACTGTGTACAATTTACATTTGTAAATGTAATCACATACAAACTCACACAGGGAAATGACGGTAAATGTCATCCCCAGTTATTTACAGAAATTGCTGCAGAGGTGTTAAAATTAGTTTAGGTTTAATTTGGTTTCCCTAAAATTACTTATACTCCTCTGTTGTACTGAGGCCTAGGAGGATCCGCCTTTTTGCATTGCAGTGATGCCTACAAGTATAACATAATATTATTCAGCTTCTCCCTATTCTGCATACAATTTAAAAAGTGTGAACACAGCATTTTGCTAACTTTACCTTCAGAAAATGTAAAGAGTTCTAGTTAATTTGATGCTTCAGGTAACACAGGATTTACCGTCAACCCGAAGAATGCTAAGCCCTGCAACAAGCTTTCCATTTTCCACTCGTTGCTAAAGACTTTGTAAATAATGAACACACATTTATAAAAACAGGCATCATAGGTTTTCGAGTGACTGCTAACACTAATTAGCTTAAAATGTTGCTTTGTAATAACTTTGATAATTAAGTGATATGCACGTCACTAAAATAAAACAGGTTCACGTGCACTCAAAATTTCATAATAACTGCTGGTTGTAAATGTTGGCTGGCTGACGGAACCAAAAGAGAAAGCTAACGTAAGCTAACTGATATATGAACTGTTTAGAAAAAGGAGTAATATGGTCTGACATGTGTTTTAATTAATGATTTTAAGTTACATTTGAGAGAAATTACAAAGTGATCCACTGTAATCCTTTCGTATTTCAATAGACTAAATGATTTAATGACATCTGATAGCTTAGCATAATATTTCGGAGTCCCTGTGTTGCCAGGGTCATTTTTTTTTAATATTAACTAAAATTGTAAGAGATTAATAAACGCTATCTTCTTCTTTTTTTTTTTTTTTTTGTCGAACCTCAGATTGAAGAGGAACAATACGGTTTTCGTCCTGGTCGTGGAACGACGGACCAGCTTTTCACTCTCGCAAGGATCCTGGAGGGGGCCTGGGAGTACGCTCATCCGGTCTACATGTGCTTTGTGGATTTGGAGAAAGCGTATGACCGGGTTCCCAGGGAGATACTGTGGGAGGTGCTGCGGGAGTATGGGGTGAGGGGGTCTCTACTCAGGGCCATCCAATCTCTGTACTCTCAAAGCAAGAGCTGTGTCTGGGTCCTCGGTAGCACGTGGGACCGATTTCCGGTGAGGGTTGGCCTCCGCAAGGGCTGCGCTTTGTCACCAATCCTGTTTGTGATATTCATGGACAGGATTTCGAGGCGTAGTCGTGGGGGAGGGGGTCTGCAGTTCGGTGGGCTAAGGATTGCACCACTGCTTTTTGCAGATGATGTGGCCCTAATGGCTTCATCGGTCTGTGACCTTCAGCACTCACTGGATCGGTTCGCGGCCGAGTGTGAAGCGGCTGGGATGAGGATCAGCACCTCCAAATCTGAGGCCATGGTTCTCAGCAGGAAACCGATGGACTGTCCACTCCAGGTAGGGAATGAAGCCTTACCCCAAGTGAAGGAGTTCAAGTATCTCGGGGTCTTGTTCTCGAGTGAGGGAACCATGGAGCGTGAGATGGGCCGGAGAATCGGAGCAGCGGGAGCGGTACTGCAGTCGCTTTACCCCCCGTTGTGACGAAAAGAGAGCCGAGCCAGAAGGCAAAGCTCTCTGTCTACCGCGCCATTTTCGTTCCTACCCTCACCTATGGTCATGAAGGATGGGTCATGACCGAAAGAACGAGATCGCGGATACAAGCGGCCGAAATGGGATTTCTCCGCAGGGTGGCTGGCATCTCCCTTAGGGATAAGGTGAGAAGTTCAGTCATCCGGGAGGGACTCAGAGTAGAACCGCTGCTCCTTCGCGTTGAAAGGAGCCAGTTGAGGTGGTTCGGGCACCTAGTGAGGATGCCACCTGGGCGCCACCCTAGGGAGGTGTTCCAGGCACGTCCAGCGGGGAAGAGCCCGAGGGGTAGACCTAGGGACAGGTGGAGGGATTATATCTCTTCGCTGGCCTGGGAGCGTCTTGGAATCCCCCAGTCAGAGCTGGTTGATGTGGCCAGGGAAAGGAAAGTTTGGGGCTCTCTGCTGGAGCTGTTACCCCCGCGACCCTGACGGAAAAGCGGGAGAAGATGATGGATGGATGGATGGATGGATCTTCTTCTTTTTGTTAACATTTAATTGAGTTCCCTTGATTGGATTGCACCTCATATGTTTCCTTAAAGCTGACTTACACATTACTGGAAAAAACATTTATTACATTTAAATGTTGAACTGTTTTTGTGACCCAGAACGATCTGCAGGTGCTGATTGCAGGGTTTATTTTTTATTTTACCTGAACTATGTTAGCAATCAGCAATCCGTCATAGTTTGACGATGACCAAAGTCATAAATTATGATTTAGTAATTAGTCAGTTTTAGCTTAAGGCTACATTGAAGACGATTTACTCATACTGTCGCAACCAAATTCTATCCTGAGAACATGGTGGCAAGTCAATAGATCCGCATTAATCAGCTTGTTCTCTGTAAAGTAGGCCAGTCTATAATTTGTAGCAATTAGTTGGAATGGTGAATATGTTAGTTCTTCTTGCTCTTCTCGAGTTCCATCTGTCTTTGCCCTTGTTCCTTTGTGCACTACATAGAGGACACTGGAGATGAGGCATGCAGTGAAAATGGGGGTACTGCAGAGCATGTGTTGCCTACCTCAGCCCCACACACATAAAAAAAAGTGGACGCCCCTCCTATTGTTAGTCTGGGGAGTCAGAGAAAATGGTATGGGTCTCCTCGATCCCAAACGCCCTGAACGATTGAAAAAGAGAAGCACCCAGATGATTGGGTTTATTAAAAGCGTTGTTGTCCCGTGCCGGGCCACAGTGCCGTGATTGATCTCCTTTGACGTGTCCTTTTACCCTGTGTCACATTAATAAACGACATCTCCCCTGAGAGACTGACAGACTGCCTCCTCCAAGAAACAGAGAGGGAGAAGAAGGAAGAAAGATGGGAAGAAAGAACAGAGACAGAGGAGATAGGGGGATGGAAAAGATGCAGATAAAAGCATTAGAAGTGAATGGAAGAAAGTAAGAAATAAAGGAAGTGAGTCAGAAACAGCAAAAAGCAAAGTACGAAAAGCAACACTCATTTTACAGCAGGAATGTCTATTTAATATGTGTTATTCGTCATTCATTGGCTCTATGAAAGAAACATTGCATAATCCTCCTATTTGGCAAAACTCATTTTCAGTCTTCTGTATTCCCCCGCTCTTTAGTGGTCTCAAGTGAAACATTATATGCCTTACTGGCAACTGAGTCTAGACCAGCTTGAGGGTGTCCTTCTAGTCATATTATATAGTATAGTGTCAGCTGTCCTCCCTTCTTATGCTGCTTCCACAACAGCGAGGAGAAACAAAATGTGCAATGTCACTAAAGCATTAATAATTATGAAGGCTTTCATTATTTATAAAGGAAACAACTAAATGGAAACCAGTTATATCTTCTGTAAAGCAGTCATATTATTATTTTAGGGTTATTCGTTTCCTGTAGTGTGTTATAGGTTTTGTACATGTAAATGATCTGCAAAGGCAAAAATCCCAAAGTTCTTTCCATAGGGAGTTTCTCTTCACAGACTCCCCCTGCCCTAAAAGCCTCAATTGGACTCCTTATTTTTCTTCCGTAACATAGTGACATCACAGTGTAACACTCCCGCATCTATTGGATAGCACGCCAACACATTGTATGTGATATGCTAAGGGGCGGGACATCTCTGACGCATCTCAGTGGGGTTGACCAATCACAACAGAACCGGCCAGCTAACCAATCAGAGCAGATTGGACTCTGGTTTCAGATGGAGGGTGAAAAGAGGTGCTTGAATCTGCAGGTGATATGAATAAAAATAAAGAACTTTTTGAACATTAAAGCATGTAAATATGTCACAGTACAGGCACAAAAAACAAATGTGAAATAAAAATGTGTGTAATAGAGCCCCTTTAAGAGGTGTATTTTGCTGTGGCAATTATTCTTAGATGATAAGAACTACAATTAAACAAGACACCATAATTTGATAGACAAATGTTTGTTCTTGCTAGCGAACGTGACACATTCATTTACTGTAAAAATGGCTGCCAGTAAACCATGTAAATATCATTTTTAATGAGTAGTATTTTTCTTCTGACTATGCAAACCCCAACACTTAAAATTACAAAGCGTATAGCTTGATGGCTTTTCACTTAAAGCCACAAAGTCACTCTGAGACTTTAAATGAACATCTAATTTATCACAAGCATTGATAATCTGTGGAGCCTGACAAATGTTTGCAGCATTTGAGATGCTAAATGTAAAACAGACATTTGTTTGCAAGAACTACGCGCTAACTCATCAAAATACAGAATTGTGAAATACCAATTACTAACTGCTCTAAAATAAATCTTCACATTTTTGGGGATATCCAGTCTGCGAAAGATATTTGCTTGCAATTGATAAAACTACTCGAAATTACTTTTGAATGGTTTACAAACTGAGGGTGGCCCTAACACCATACTTTTTATTAGGATATATTCTATACTCTCTTACTAAGCTTTCTTGGCATAATGTTTGTTGTAACATTCATAAATCACATATGGCATTACACAAATAATAATTAAAACAAGTATAATACTTTGCTTAACAGCAGGACAGTAAAATCATTAATAAAACAAATAGACTCAGAAAAAGACTGCACATTCTATCATAATGTGCGTCTGCCACTGCGCATGCTCAGTCCACTGCTAAGGAAGAAAGGGGAAAATGTCTCTAGCGAGGTGAGTAACGCGACCGGGCCTTTTGTGTTTTTATACCACGAATTATATCATACATCGTTTCAACTTTGTAGTATCCGATGTAAACATTGGCTTTAACGTTTCACGTTCATGTTTTTGCTTTGCCTGCTATCGGTTCGTTGTTTATAATCGAAGCTAAGGGGACCCGCTAATGCTAGCTAGCCGAAATGCTATGTCGTGAGCTGAATATTTGGCATTAGCTAGTTAGCTTAGCAGCACACATCCATGGTAAAAAAAAAACACGTGAATCAACTGTTTACCAGTCCTGCGCTAGCTTTATGCTTCAGTTTGGTTCCTAAAAATGTTAACTTTGTGTGTGCATCACCATTGTCCGACTGTTAGCTAGCTGGTTAGCAGTTTTATGTCCAAGTAAGGCGCCGTTAGTTTGAGCCACTGTTGGCTAACGCTAGCTGGGATTTAACATTACGTCAACTAAGCTACTGTACAATGACACTTACTCATGTTTTACTATGTTTTCAGCTTTTTACCGGCGCCGACCCAGCTGTCTCAGGACCAGCTAGAGGCAGAGGAGAGGCTCCGGGCCCAGAAGTCCTACTCCACTGCCCTGGTCTCGTCCCGCAGAGAGCCCCCTCCTTATGGACACAGAAAAGGCTGGGTGCCTCGTTCACTTGAGGTATACTTAAGTTTTATTTAATCATTAGTATGGTTCTTAAATATGATAAAACTGTTATTTTCTGATAACTGGGGGGTAATGTATTGTCTGTTGTCCCAAGGTTATCAACATCAAGTCCATCTTCTAAGTTTTTCGGTAATTGTTTTGTTTCTGTAGGACTTTGGAGATGGAGGTTCTTTCCCAGAGATCCACGTTGCCCAGTTTCCTCTGGAGATGGGTAGGAAGAAGAAGACATCCAATGCCCTTGCGGTGCAGGTGGATGCAGAAGGAAAGATCAAATATGACGCCATCGCCAGACAAGGACAGGGCAAGGATAAGGTATAGAAGCAAAAATAAATAAGAGTAAAAACTGCACACACTGTATACACACTATGTAATATATTAGACACTCACAGATGTAAGTCATAGCAGGCTTCATACAACACTAACTAATGAGCCCAGGCCTGACCAAGCCCAGGTTGGTTTATATATCAATATTTCAAGACCAAATAAATGATAACGCAAGTCTTTCTTTATTTCACCTTTAATTTACAGAACACACACTCCAGACTCTAAGAAATGTATACGATTACTAAAAGAGTCCCATTTCTCTTTACACGCTAGTCATTTTAAAGCATTTCTCAACATTATTTTTGCAGGTGGTCTTCAGCAAGTACACAGACCTTCTTCCAAAGGAAGTTCTGCATGAGGATACTCCAGAACTGCAGAAGCCTGATGAGGAGGCTGTAAAAGAGGTAAGCCATGTTGCAATGTGTATGAATGGAAAAGTTACATAACAGAGGAAGTTATTGATTGCACTGTAGGTTAAACTAATAGGAAAAAACAACTTTAAACTGTTTGCATAAAGAGAACAATCGATGTTGATTTTCCCCGTTGGTCACTGTGAAAATTAAGCTAATGTTACTGCGTAATCAAAAATGCTATTAACATTTAATCAGAAATGGATTAATGTTTCAAACATTTATAAATTGCTTGACTGAGATAGAATTGGATAAATAGTCAGAATCTAAACATGGTGTTTGTTGTGTTCTTTGTAGCTCACAGAGAAGACCCGCATGGCCCTGGACAAGCAGGTGTCTCAAAAGATTGCTGCTGCCATGCCTGTAAGAGCTGCAGACAAACAGGCCCCTGCACAGTACATCAGGTATGTATCAGAAATGCACTGTTTCAACAACATTTTACGAGACAGAGTTAGTAGGGAAAGTAGGATTGTTTTATGACTCTTATTTTGTATAATGACATTGTGTGGGAATGAAGGGGAAGTGGTGACAGACTCCCAGACACTTAAGAAGTACTTATTATTATTATTTATTTTGTATTAATAAAGGCAATATGTACACATGGTAGTGTGGTTAGATGACAATACCACCTCACACAAACACATATGTAAGATAAGACACAACAGAGTTATTATGATCCCATCAACTTTTAAAATAGCAGTCCAATACACTCAAGAACCAACATATTTATTGTTCCATATAATCCCACTACTCATTAGAGCTTAACTCGTCCCATTTCATGTTGTGTCTTCCCACCTTGAAGTTGTTTGTTGCAATATTCGTTCAGCTTCGCAAAGTATATTTTAGATAGTATATCCTGTAGAATAAAAACAAATGATTGTCTTTATCTGCCTTATTTTTTTTTGGCTGATGTAAATAGCTGGTTTGGTGACACATCCTCTTTTTCTCTCTTCCAGATACACCCCATCCCAGCAGGGAGTGGCTTTCAACTCGGGGGCCAAACAGAGGGTGATCCGCATGGTGGAAATGCAGAAAGATCCAATGGAACCTCCACGTTTCAAGTAAATAAACAAATCCAACACAGGAACCTGTAAGGAAGGATTAAGACGCCACTCTCGACTTAGCATTTATTACTGATACATCTTTCATACGTCTAAATTGCACCACATTTGACACAGCAACCCCTCGAATACCAAGCAATACTCTGCCAAATCTGAGCATCAAGTAATGGCCTGATTTACTTCATAACAAGTATTTTAATGAAAACAGTTTGGTTTTGATTAAAAAGTTAAATAAAGAATTCTAAATTAATGGAATCAATTTTGTGTTTCAGGATCAACAAGAAGATTCCCAGAGGACCTCCTTCCCCTCCTGCCCCTGTCATGCACTCCCCAAGCAGAAAGGTACAGCTATCTGAAATATCAAAAACATTCTGCTTCTTGGTAGTTTGTCACTTCATTCAAAAACCTAACTGAATTTTATTTTTATTTTTTAAAGACTGTATGTTTGATGGTTTCTCTTCCTCTGTTGCAGATGACAGTCAAGGAGCAGCAGGAGTGGAAGATTCCTCCATGTATCTCCAACTGGAAAAACGCTAAGGTAATGAATCACCGGGATTACATTTGATACTTTTTGTTTATGTTAAGCCGGTATTTTGTTTTCCAGGCGTGTTGTTTGTTTAATATTTGACACATTTCATAAATCATAGATTATTTGTACTCCAGATGCTCTCGTTGTGATTTCTGTTCCATCGCCTACTGCCTTTTTTTCTCATCTCTGTATGCCTAATATCTTTCAGGGCTACACCATTCCTCTTGACAAACGTCTGGCTGCTGATGGCAGGGGGCTGCAAACCGTTCACATCAACGAGAACTTTGCTAAGCTGGCTGAGGCGCTTTACATCGCCGATAGAAAGGTATCCGATCGATTTGTGGTTCAGAATGGTTGCATTCAATAGATAAGAAAAATAGATCAAAAAGATAAATAAATAATAATTTCAATAACATACAAAGTAAAATGAAATGCTATAAAAACAGAAAATAAAACATAATGCATAAAACAAAAGAATTCAAGGTAAAAATGTCCAATATTAGGATTGAATAAAACAGTATGGTTGAAATATTTATATAAATTGTAAGAATGTGCAATAAAAAGATCAAATAAAATATTTATATAACCATAAGTATTCAAAGGTTAAAATATGAAAATAAAACAAAATAGTAAGAATTAAATATTTATCTAAAAATAAAAACTAAGACTGCAATAAAAGATGAATCTCAAAGGAATATAACAATACCTTTTATTTATATAGCGTCTTTCAAGAAACCCAAGGACGCTTTACAATAGGAGGAGGGGCCGTGGGGGGGGGGGGGACAAATGAAAACAATGATATTTAATAATTAATGATATATTATTTATAAATAAGAATCTCAGGTGGAAGTTTCCAAAAATAAGACTAAAATGTTTAGATAAATACAAGAAGTAAGAAAAAGCCCAAACAAAATAAATTACATAAAAGTGAGAATTTAAAGTAAACATTTATAGTAAAAAGATTTTAAACAATTGCCAGGATATTGAGTTTATGAATCTGATTACGTCAGGCAGGATTGTTTCAAACTAATAAAAAAGGTTTTCTATTGTTAAATGACCATGAAATGCTGTTTCCATAGGCCAGAGAGGCAGTGGAGATGAGAGCCCAGGTGGAAAAGAAGATGGCCCAGAAGGAGAAGGAAAAGAAGGAGGAGAAACTGAGGGAGTTGGCCCAAATGGCTCGAGACCGCAGGGCGGGGATCAAAAGTCACGGGGACAAAGGTGAGTCCGAAAGACGAGGAACCTAGAACAGAAAGTTATATCCTCTGTTTCTGATTTTCCGGGTGGTTTTCTGAGTTAGTGGAGCAGACTGTGCTGTCAGTGCTGTTGTCACTTTTCCAAATCTGGAACACGAGGCGCTTAAGTGACGACAGCATTTTTCACCCTGCCGGTGTTGACAGGACCAGCAAGCTGTGAAATGATGTTTCTGCTTCCCTGCTGATATTTCACATGTATTTCCAGAAGAGAATTCCATGTTGCGTGACCCGTTTGTGTGCATGCATTTTGAAAGACAGTTTGGATATGTCACATCCAATCGAAGCAAAGTCTAACTTTGAATGTGTTAAAGGGGCCCTTATGATGCTAATTTCCAGGGATGACATTTGTATTTTGTGCCTGTTTAAAATGTCCATAAACAGCAAAAATCTGCTTTGTTTTTTCTAGCAAGTATACTAACCACGGACACATTTGTCTCTCCCTCCTTTGCCTCCTATTTCCTCGATCCCTTTTCCCCTATTATACCTAACATCACTTCCGCTTCTCATCTATCCACTAATTTCTCTCCTATCTTTCTTTTCGCACATCATATCATTTGTCTCCCGCTCCGCTCATGTGGTCTATTCTCTCTTTTCCTTGCGCCCCTTTCTCCATCATTCCATCCATCCCCCCCCTCCATCTCACGAAGCAGGTGGCGAGGACAGCGAGGTTAGGGAGCGTGACGAGATCCGCCACGACAGAAGGAAAGAGAGACAGCACGACAGGAACATTTCCAGGGCTGCTCCTGATAAGAGGTGCTGGACACGCACTTTAAACACACACACACACACTCACACACACTCACTCACTCACTCGTCTCACTGCTGAATCATTCATCGGGCATGCAGTTATACTGAAAAACGCAGTAAGATCCAACAGCGTACTCTGACAGTACTCCAAGTTTGATTGCGTATGCAGGAGCAGTGTGTGTTTGTGTGAGTGTTCTCACTGCCAGGTTGTCAATTGATGGAATGGTGGCTCCCCGGAGGAGTGTGAGATGTGGAATTCAGAAGAGAGCTCATTACAATCACAATTCCAGCTGTCAGGGAGCAGAAACCTTGTTATCTTAAAATTACCTTTGGCTGTAAGAAGACGCTGGCAGAAAGACACTAAAGCCGTTAAAGTCACTCAGAACTCCTTTAACGACGTACAACATTTCATCCCCGATCAAAATCCTTGAAGTTTTCCAGAAATAAGATTTAAGAAGTTCAACCCATAGGCATACATATAACATTTCAGGCATATATCAATATAATATTGGTGCAACACTACGGTTTTATTATGGCTTTAGGAGTTTCAAACCACAGCACTAAAGATAGCATTTCCCCTGTGTTTTTCTGTCAGTGTAGTGTGTGTGTGTGTGTGTGTGTGTGTGTCATTATTTTCTCTCATGAATCTTTGCTAAGTGTCCAGCTTTATTCTCTGTCTCAGGTCAAAGCTGCAGAGAGACCAGGACAGGGACATCAGCGAGCTCATCGCTCTGGGCGTGCCTAACCCTCGCTCTGCCAGCGAGGCTCAGTACGACCAGCGGCTCTTCAACCAGAGCAAGGTGAGCACATCAAACGTACCTTCATACAGTTATGATGGGGATCAACGGACAGAAATATCAACACATGGTGCGCTATTCTTTATTGCTATCGTTTAAGAATTTTTGAGTTTGATTATTTTTTGTGTATTTTGGGGATAGAGTTCAATATTGGTCTCATTAAAGATTTTGAATTTGTTTATTTCTTAAATGTCATGAGCTTTGGTGCAATGGCTGTCATGGTTGAGTCATGAACTTGGTGGGTGTGGTTGTATTTTAATGTAGGGAGAGAGACTTAGGCACCCCTAAAAACATAAAGAGGAAAATATAAAAAAACAAAATCATGTGAAATACTGTTCCTATGTGTTTGGTTGAAGTGGCAAAGATGATTTAAAGATGGCTTTCTTTTTGATAATACTAAACTGAGTAATTTGATACCCTATACAAGGAATATCCCATCATCATCCAAGTCATTTCTTGGGCACAACAGATAAAGAATGTTAAGAATTCACTTTAAAGCTACTACCTTGTTTTGCATTTTATCGAGAACTAACTTGTACGTTGTTATCCCGCTCTCTCTCAGGGTATGGACAGTGGTTTTGCCGGCGGCGAGGACGAGTCTTATAACGTGTACGACCAGCCGTTCCGCGGCGGCAGAGATATGGCTTCCAACATCTACCGGCCCAGCAAGAACATAGACAAGGACGCTTACACAGACGACTTCGACTCACTCATGAACAACAACAGGTACTGTACACCACTTTGTTTTCAATGTCAGTAGTAACATAATTATGACACCTACACGACAGTTTTTACAACTCAGTACTTTTTTATGGATGGCAATAGAACATGTCAAAGATGACCAACACCAACAAATAAAAACACTTCAGCAAATGCAAAATTGTCCGCGTAAATAAAACCTAAATATGGGATTATGTTTAATCGGTCAATACGCACTAAAGTGTCTGCTTATCTTTTTTTTTACAAACCTTTTGGAATATTGCTTGTTAGATTAAATGTTATGTGAACCTTTAAAACTATGCTTTAAGATGTAGTGGCAATAATAGGTGTAACTGAACACCTAAACGTTCTGTAAGCTCTCACACCTTCCTCCCTCCATAATAGGGTAACATGTACCATGGGGCAATGTCCTTGAGTTATCTAACTTGCTTCCATTAATAACAGTACTCGCTTTACTGCCATGTTTTGATAGTGATGATCACACTGCATCAGCCAAAAATCTGACAGATAGATTGAATGTGAATGGAAAACGTAACTCTAAAATATTGATAAATATTCCCAAATATTTTTGACACTGCTGCCTTGAAAAAACCAGCACTGTTGACGTTTTATCTTTCTCAATTATACTTACTAAAAAATCACCCAATAAGAGCCAGAATAATTTTGTGGGCCTTCTGGTTTAGTTCAGAGGCACGAGGGGCATGCACATGATGTCCCAGCAGGAGGTCTCCTCCTGGGGGAGCAGCAGTGCCACACACCACTAGCCGAGCGTAGCCTGTCCCATATGTTCAGTCACCAGCTCGTCACTGTCCTGTAGGAATGTTTAGCCGGCTGCGGGGAGTCACACCAATCTGCAAAACATGGGAAGTTTGATTGAAGCAAATTCCCTGAGACGTGCAGACATATGTTCATTGGAATAAGAAGATATTTTGAGACCCCGTGCTGAAAGGATGACCTCTGAATGACTCGTAAAAGACTGAAATGACAGAGCACTTCAGGTTCACTTGTCTTGAAGTCGACCATTTTTTGTCATTACAGCAGTTGCTATCAAGAGACAAAATAAGACCATGGAGCGTCTTCACCCTGAACTTTAGCCGCATTTAGCTTAGCAGTGATGATGTGAAGTCATGACTGTGAGTGGTGTTCAAATCTGGAGATCCTCCTGCTGAAAAACACTCTATCTGTCTGTATTTAGCGTGTTTGCCCCAGAGATGATCTTTTCCAACATTTCCAATAGAGAAATCCTTTTTGCAGAGGGAGCACTTGCAATGAATACTTCAAGGTCTTCCTACAAAAATATGTTACTTGCGTCGACTCTATATCTAGTAGCAGCTTGATAGCAGATAGCTTGTAGTTTCAAAACCTCTTCCTACATAACAAAAGGAGAAGAACCAAAACATTTTGGCAAACAAAAGTGTCTTTAAGTTTACAAATTTCAAAAAACATAACCAACAAGTTTCTTTTGCAAAGCAACCTAACATTTCTTTAAACTCTAATGATCTCTTCTCCTTTTTTTTCCTCTGCACATCCAGGTTTGTTCCAGACAAAGAGTTCTCCGGTGCCGACCACGCCCAGAGGCGGGAGGGCCCTGTCCAGTTTGAGGAGGATCCCTTCGGTCTGGACAAGTTCTTGGAGGAGGCCAAGCATCACGGCGGCTCCAAGAGGCCGTCCAACAGCAGCCGTTCGAAGGACGACTACCACGACAAGAAGCGCAGGAAGGAGTGAGCGCGCTCCGCGTTGGGAAGCTGCTAGCAGGATCGAGGTTCGGGAGGTCGTCGGCATCCTCTCAAAGGCTGAGAGGTGTTTTAATATACTCGAGTCTATCAGGATGATCTGTCACATTTTAGTTTTATTTCAGTGTGAAAGAGAAGGAAAGATCCTCCATTTTCCCCCTCATTCTTTGCCCCATTCAGAAAATGCTGTCATGCTTAATTTGACTTGAGTCAACACGTAGCGTCAAGTGCAAGTGAAGCTCATTTAAATATGGATGTTATATTTTGAGATGGAAATGTGTCCTCCTTTTTTTTTTTACATCTGTGTATTCAGTTACTCCAACAGAACATGTTCATGTTATCCTTTTCCAATGTTCCCCTACATTCCCCCCCTTTTTTTGTCAGTTGTGTTTTGTTTTTTTGATGGCAGATATGTACAGCAGTATAAACTTATCTGTAAGGTGTGAAGCAAAACCAGCTTTATAATTCTTGTAAATTAATACCAATGGAATAAATTTCTTATAGTGTGTTTCTGGTATCCTACTATGCGTGTTTATTATTGAGTAAACAATTTTATTTACTAATTTAAATAGTTTTTCCCCTCAGCTTTCTTCCAATCTAAACTTCAACAACAGTGGGAAGTCCATTAGTTGTGTAATTATTATAGTTTTCTCGTAGTAGATTTCCGTTATTTTAATCACTCCCAAGTCATGCATCTTATTTACATAGATGATTAAATGCCCAAAATGTATTTAGAGAAGCCGTCTATTACAAAGTGTGAGCAGTGACAGTTTTTTTGTTTCTTCTGTACCAGAAATGGGCTCCGTGATTTATACGATGATTAGAACAAAACTGGTTCCATTAATTACAATTAATTATGATTCATTCAGTCTGACAGTTTTATTTTCCCTGGCTTCGGAAAGTAATCAACGCGGCATTACACGGCCCGGCACCCTCACAAATCTCTGCACAGCGCCAACTTTCACTCATGCCTGAATAGGGCGCAGACACTTGCTAGGTGCACGTGATTTATGCTTTTCCTCCATGGGCAGTGTTTGCAGTTATGGCTTAGTGAATAAGTGCACTGCTCTGGACTTGCATGGTATGTTTTATTGCTGGTGTTTTTACCAGCATCAGAAAAAATATGGCCTAAGAAGTGACGAATGAAACAATTACCAAAAAAAAAAAAAATCCAGGCCAAATAAATGAGGGTTATATTGGGGTATCTGAAATGAACTTAGCAAATGTTGAAGTTGTGTCTCTATTTAAAACTTAAGGCTGCTTTTGCTTTCTTAAGTCTCAGTGGAATTTCATTGAAGAGTGTAGTGGCAATCAACTTCTAAATAATAATTATAAATGTTTTGGAATCAGAGTTTAGCAGGTTTTCACATGTAAGGAATTTGTTTTTGTGTATGAGGCAAGCATAAACAAGAGGAATTTAGTTTAGTGCATTTCAAAAACTACTTTTTGTCTGGCATACTGAGCAATTTCCCGGTGGGCCACCGTAACTTTTGGGCTGACGCAACTTAATGTCTTTTTTATTTTTGTTCTGACGGCCCGTTCAGGTACATGTATGGTGGTAGTTTTGTGTGCACTTACAGTAAACATTTTCCTCTGGTCAGGAGCCGCTTCTGTGTTTTTGGTTGATGGTTGTGGGCCGGTCTCGGCCAAAATGCCAGGGTGGATTTTCTGTCCTAGTCCAGCACTGGCTAGTGCTTCAACACATACATGAAAGGCTAAGAGGCAAGAAAATCTCTAAGCGGTTGACGAATCACAACAGAGCTGACCAGCTAACCAATTAGAACAGACTGTGCTCTGGTTTCACACAGAGGGTGAAAAGAGGTGCTGCAGCAGAGGCAGTATGAGAAAAATAAAGAGCTTTTTGAACATTAAAGCATGGAGATATGTCACAGTAGAGACACAAAATACAAATATGAACCTGAAAATGAGCATAACAGGGCCCTTTAACATTGTTCTTTCTCACGTCAGGAAGCATTTCTGTTTTTATTCCCACACAGACGTCTTCTTATTCTGCCTTGATGTTGTCGTGGATCTGAGACCTTAACACTCACAACATTAATCAATAGAAACTCATTAAGACACAGAAGTAGATGAGGTTAAATATTATACTGTTATGTAACAAGCATAATACTGTTAAAACACCACATTGCTCCAGCAGTCAATCTCCGGCATTACAGAGGATTGTGTCGTTTATATAGGAAGCTTCCTTCCTTCAAATGCACACAACACATTCCAATCCTCAAACTTCAGCCTGCTCAGTGATCATATGAATAGACGTGTAGCCTTCTGTGTTTTGACCTTGGGAGGTGACAGGTCAGTCTTACTGTCCTTTCAGGCCATACACGTCAAAGATGCTTGAGGAATTGCAGAACAGATGCTGAACATATTTAGACACTTGCTTGGAGAAACTTTGGGAATAACATTAAAAGTATATAACCTAGATTGCATTAACAATGTATATTTTGATCTTTGATCCTTCCCCCATGCATTAATAAGTGTTGAATGAAGGATGGACTGCTGCTGCCAGTGTGAGGGTGATTTAAGGACAGCGGGGGTTTATCATATGAGTGTCAGTGTGAAGAAATCCATCTGACATGTACCAGCTTAGCGTCAATGACTCATAAGGGGAGTATAATGACTTGGTTTTAGAGGCACATTTATGAACATAAATAAAGTATTTTTCAATAGACAAACAGTTTGAAGTCAACACAATTAATTATTTCCATTCAGCTCGGTGAGATCCCCTTCAGCCTGCACGTGCGCTCAGACCATTGTTGGAGGACAGCTTGATAATAAGTCTCCACTGTTGTCTGCTGTTATAAATGTGCACAGAGGAAGATGAATGAGATTGTTATTTATGGAGGTAAAGAGGAAATTGGTTCCCTGGCATCGCTTTTGTGTGCTGTTGGTTGTAAACGGTGGGCGTATTGTGTTGGGCCATAATGGAATCCTCAGGTCGCAGACGGAGGCCATGATGGATTGCTTCTTATCTCTGCTCCACAAGGTAACAAACCCAGAAATAATAAACTATATTGAGTTGTTGCTGAGCATCTCTGCACTCTTCGGACTTGACGAGGATTGCTTTGTTTGTTTTTCTGTGATGTTATTTGTGATATTTCCCCCCCTCCTTCCTCCCTTTCAGCGACTGCAAAGCAATAAGTCTGGTGATAAATGTGTCCAATGCTGCTGTTGACCTGTCCATGATGGCCGCCACAGAGAGATCTTATCTCCCTCTGTGAGATTTGCTCTTTTCTTCCAGTATTGAAGGCTGCAACAGAGGCAGGCTTTTTGTGTTGTTGAATCAACACACCCACACCATGGAAACAATGGCTGCATCTCCGCACTGCCAGTGACAAAACAAGGTACAGGAATTGTTCATCCAAATAGAGAGATGAGTCATTTTAGGAATAGAAAGACAGAATCACGAAAATGTTTTAGTCCCTATAGGCTGAACAGATATAAGTGATGTGAAGAGCATAAAATGAGAATTACATAATAAAAAATACAGTAGATATACAGATATGAAGATATTGAGTGAGATGTTTGAGGGAAAAAGTTCCAGGATTTCCCAAAGCGTATTACTTTTTTGTTGTTTAATAAGTTGAACGATTTACGTAGAGAGTCCATTTCGAGGCAACGTGAAAACAAGTTATTTAGAAAATGTGACAAATAAAAAATTGCATGAGCGCCATCATCTGGGGTATCATAGAAATAAATAATATCTTTAAGGTTGCCATAACAGCTAGATCAAAGGGAGTCCAAATTGCTTGGGATATCTCACAATAAAAGAATAGATTACAGTAGTTTTTCTACAATCATCTATATTGAAAAAGGTACAATAACTATAAGTGTCAGTAAACTTAGCCACAAGACAATTAACATGTATGTTTTGGGGAAATAAGGGATCTGTTAGCTGTCAGAAGCAAAGTTTTCTGTTTTGATATCTCTTATATTTGTCCTATTGTCTATTATACGACTCTGTAGCTTCCATCACCTGTACCTAGCCTTTTAGCGTCTTTAAGCTCATTGTTTTGGTTTTAAGGGCAGGACTACAATTTTGAACTCTGCCTATATCCACAAATCCTATCAATATAGAGCAACCAGACTCGTTAAGCAAAAACATATCATTTCGCCCTGTCAGAAGACAAACATTTTTCTGCTGCTGCCTTAATTGGTTAGTTAGTGTTATTTTTTGAACATGAACTAACCTTTTGTACCACAGAATTTACAAAATAATGCAAACTAATGTTGCAGTAGAAAAAGCAACCCCCCCTGTTCTGCAAGGTTACATTTCTATTTCTATTTTTGTCAATGGGTTATGGTATCTTTGCAGAGAGTTTCTAAAATAATCTGAAACTGTCCCTTTAAAATGTAATAATGTCAATGTGGTCTACAGTTTGTTCTCCCTAAAATAGATGAATTAATCCAGCTTTAACATGAAATATATAAATGATTTATATGCTGTACATTATGTGTCAGATTCCTTCCAGGCCTAGTCATAAGCTTAATATCTTGTTGTTTATGTATGCACTGGCACTCTAATTCATGTTGTGAAGTTATAGAATATTGTGTGCAAAGCCACAGAGTCTGTAAAGTGAATCTGTCAAAGTGACATCCACCATTAGCTGCACACACCTGAGCAGCCTGTCTTTCCTCTGTCACTCACTGACTTCCTTATCATTAGTTACTGGTCTGTACATATTTAGGCCAGGACTCACTCATCGTAACACCCGGAGACTAGAGTCAGACAGAGTCTACTGCTCACTGGAAAATGGTCTGCCTGTCAATCTCTCCGTCCTTTCTGCCTCACCTGAATCTTGGGGAGCAGAATCCGTCCTCTCATCAGTAGCTCCCTCTGCGGATAATCTATTATGCTGGGAAGATTTAGACAGGCGAAACAATCTCTAATGGTTGTGTCAGTCAGAAAGCAGCCCCCCGGTGGCAGGGCCCGTCCAAGCGTGGTGGGAGAGCACATGGACTGCTCTGGGATTTGCTGTGAACTGATTGACGCCTAGGCCAATGTGTTCATCTGAGGAGATGGCTGGGCTAGGAAGAGCAAAGTTTGAATGGAAACAAGTTGGTTGAGTTGGATAAAGTGAACATATGTTGATGATGAAAGAAAGTAGTCCATAGAGTGGTGCAGGAATTAGTCCTAAAACCCAGAACTGAATGAGCATTTTACTCGTTCTGGTTCCCTGGCCTCAAAGTTGACTGTTTTCTAAGCGTGTTAGGTCAGATGCTAAGATCTGAAGTTAACACAAGCCGATGTGATTTACATGTTTAGTTACACAACATAAAATACATCAGTAAATAACCCACTCGTAATGTCCCGACCTTGTTTGTGTCATAATAACTAAATGAAACTCCTCAAAACTATCACGCTGAAGATGAATGGGCCCCTGAGCGCAGACATGCAAAAGGCCTCACCATCTTTCCTATATGGGGGCAAGAGACTCAGACTTTGTGATGCTGTGTCTTTTCTTCTTGTTTTTGGTCTATAGTTATTAAACATCTCTAGGAGTGTCTCCAAATGGTCAGCTTGTGTCTGTTTATTGTTTTTGTGGATGTTTGTTATTGTTTTGTGAGTGTTTGTGGTTGTTTTGTGTTTTTTTTTTATTATTGTTTTGTCTTTGTTAGTTGTGGTTTTATGACTTTTTGTTATTGTTGAGTGTCTGTTGGTTATTGTTTTTTGTCTGTTTGTGGTTGTTTTGTATCTTTTATTTTTCCTGTTTTATCTGTTAATACATGTTGTGGCTCTTAGTGGTCATTTTGTGTTTCTATGTGGTTATTTTTTGCCTGTTTGTGGTCTTTTTGTGTCACTTTGTGATTGTTTTCGGTCTCTTGTAGGTCATTGTGTGTCCTCTTGTCAACGTTGTGTATGTGTTTTTGGTTTATTTAGGTCCCTTAGTGATCATTTTGTGTCTCTTTTTAGTCATTTTATAGTTATTTTGCCTTGTACCGAATGTTGTCTATGCAATTGCTCTGTGTGGTGATATATTAATATAATGTGTTTAAGTTTTAGGTAACCAATTCCACAAAAGGACCATACTTAATAGCGGTGACATAATAGAGACAGGTGTAGCATACCAGGATAGGATCTGTGTTGATGTTCAAACATACTTAAGCCAAATAAAAATGTATGCTATTAATACTGTGTCATATTAATACATATTAATTATATGACATGAGACTTGCACTTTTGCATTTCTTTGTAGTTTTCTTTTTATTTTGTAGGCTTCCCCAGGGGGGCACTGCCACTTTGGACAGGGTACTATCCATCAACATGTAACTTGCCATTTGCAGTGTTGCAGGGATTGATTGACACTTCATCCTTACATGGTTGTTAGAACCATTTGAAGAATTATCAGGAACACATCAGCTTATTGGTTGGGATGTGACTGGTACTTGTTGTGTTTATGCACAAGCGTAATTCCTAGCAATAAGTATGCTCGTTTATACTCATTTCTATGGTTACTTTTGTACTATTGAGATTTCATCATTTGTTATCCACCACATCGAGACGCCACTGAAGTATGAAGAATGGCTGCTTGCCTAGACTTCCTCTCTGGCAGGCAGCGCCAGGTCTTAATAGGCTACCGGGGAATAGCAGGAGAGATTGATTCTCCTGATGATTTCATTACATGACATCAAAGCAGGGAAATTGCAACAGAGAGCGGGAATACATCTTCAGTGAATAGCCAGTCGTCTGTCATTTGAGCGATACAGTGAGAACATCAGCAGTGACATGTCACCTTGTCAGAGAAAACACAGTAATTATGATGTTTTCCTCAATAGAGATATTATGTTGGTGGATCAAATGCAGCTAGATGGCCTCATTCATAGATTGTTAATAATAGGCAGGAAATCAGTCAGTTATACAGCACATCCTCAGACAAATAGAGGAATCAATTTAAGCGGGAATAGGGTCAGCTGCAACATTCTGTGGTGGCCGTGAGCATACATTTGTTATTAAGTTGACAAATTATGTTAAATTTCAGGTCTTTTTTAGCCTCTACTCTGATATGTTTCCATGCATTAATGTTCAAAAAGGTCTTTGTGTTTCTCATACTGCCTGTGCTGCACCCTCTGTCTGAAACCAGAGCCCAGTCTGCTTACATTGGTTAGATATGTCCCGCCCCTTAGCCTACCACATACAATGCTAGCCAATATAAGCATAGTGTTACATAGTGATGTCCCTTTGTTCTCTAACAAAGGAGTCTCATGGAGGCGTTTCAGGCAGGGGCGGAGTGTGTAGAGAAACTTCCTTTTTGAGGGAACTTTGGGATTTTAGCCTTTGTACACCATTTACATGCACAAAACCCTAACACACTACAGGAAAGGGAAATCTCCAACAAGGGCCCCTTTAAGCATTCACTTGACAAATTAAAAGTGTAATTCAAATTTAAATGATTGTGTTATTCTTTCTTCTTGTGTTAATACAAATTATTTATACTGCAACAATTGTGCATAATTATAAATAAAATAGGAGAATAAAACTGATCGATGACAGCATGGATTCCATCCTCGAGCTGCGGGGCTTTCTAGGCTAAAAACAGGAAATATCACACTTCAAATGTATCTTGTGGCTAGACTCATGACTCTTAATCACTGCTGGTGTTATTTTGTGGCAGCTAGATACATGCATTTGTTGCTTACTCTGTTGTCCATACGGCCCAAAAAGTAAACTCTGCTCATGTACTGTCAAGTTTGTGGAGGTGTTACTTCATTTGCATGTGTTTTGGCACATTGGTTTTGTTTATTTTGCATCGTTTTTGAAACTGGAGTGTATTTCTCCTAGTGGAAACTTTTTGGGATGTAATTAAGCATAGAAAAACTTTGAAATTCCAAGTTTAAAATGGT
Organism: Eleginops maclovinus; assembly: GCF_036324505.1. Taxonomy (NCBI): domain Eukaryota; kingdom Metazoa; phylum Chordata; class Actinopteri; order Perciformes; family Eleginopidae; genus Eleginops; species Eleginops maclovinus. The sequence continues at coordinate 15,038,255 of NC_086363.1, read as the reverse complement.
ACATTCAAGATGTGGCAATTATTTGAGATACAACATGTTTGTTTTTCAGGACTCCATATTTTGAGCTACTCTTGATCAATTTGCATTAACAAATGTCCTGAGGCCATGGAATTGTGGTGTCTGGGGCAGTTTCCTCTGTGCCATGTGATAGCAGTTGTAAAACAAGGGTAATAATGACATCAAGTTTATCCGAGCGATCCCTTTACTTCCTCACAAAGCCCTTGATTACTGGAGCAACATCTTTAGACGGTTGCTCTTGTTTCTTACATGCCAGATGCTGCTTATTACTGCATGGCACAGAGAACAAAACACAGTAATTGCCAGCAGGTTTTAGAGATCACATCCAGAACATATCAATTGCTTATTCATTTTAAGTCAGCCTGATTTCCACAGTCTCATCAGACTGAATTCCAATCATTTTCTAAAGCTCCTTGCAGCATCTGTATCAATGCGAGCAGATCCTCTTTCCTTTTAACCCTGCCTCTGATCCTATTAAAGCTGGATCCTTATCACCTTTATCAGGTTTGGAATGGATGGGAGCTTAACTGCCTTTGTGCACACTTGCAAGAGCTGGACGCACTAATGTTTCATTATTCCCTTATTCAAGGTTGCAACCTTGAGAGGAAACAAAAAAGAGAACGGCTTGAAAACCTGATTAGAGAATCAAATCATCAGATGTTATCATCGGTGTCTTAATCATGGATGTCACACCTTAGATGCACACCAATGCCACCTAACACTGAACTATAACCCACGGCACCGGCATAACCTCTGATTGTAGAACTGTCAACCTTTGTGTGGCCCAACACTGCCATCTAGGAGGTTAAAGTAGGTTTATGAAACTGTAGAGTTGATGTCTCATTCCTGCAATGAAAAATACTTATATGCAAACAAACACATGCAAATGGTGGGAAAAAGAAGGGAAAATATAGTGTGATAATATCTGAGAAACATGTCAACATTGAATGTTCTAGGACATGTTCAGACAGAACCGGAAAAAGAACAGGAAGTACAACCTGGAGGTCCGTTGCAAAATCCTGACTCCAGGAAACTCCTTTGTTGTTCTCTCCCTCTCTTTGTCCTTGTGCATAGCTGTTGTGTAAATTTGAATACATTGAAAGCAAAACACTGGAGTCAAATTCCTTGTGTGTACACATACTGCCAGTAAAGGTGACTCTGATTCTATCTGAAATGTCTTTACTGGCAGCCCTTTGTCCTGTTGACCTGCAAAAACTCCTGTTCTTGCCGAGACTTACCATCTTAATGATCCATACATTTTAACTTAATTAGTTCTGAGAATAATGTACAATGCTTGTGTAACATGATGAAGCATGTTTTAAGAACTTCTACAGACTGCCTTGGCTAGAAAGTCTTAAAATTAGGCATCTGACAAACAAATTAAGCCAAATTACTGTCAGAGACCGAGGTTTGACCTGCATTGCCCCTCTTAGGATGCATATACTGTATATATAACGATAGTAAGGGGAAATCTTGATATTTATTCACAAAGCAATAACAAATGTGTGTTTTTCTGCTTATTTTAGGACATTTGTCACTTTTCATCCATATATCGTTCTTATTTCAAGAATTCATATTTTTATTTAAGGATTCTTATCAGGCCTAACTCACGGCACTGGCAGATTATTACACTTGTTTCAAATCTGTATCTACTCAAATCAAACTCATTTTGTTTTAAAATGGCTGTTTTTTGCAGTGTGAATACCACGAAGTAAAATATAGCTCATTTGTATCTTATTATATATTATAAACTCCTTCTTTAGTTAGTTTAAAAGAGGATTAGAGATGGTAGATTATGTTGTTTACATAGCCTGATGGGTATCAGAGTATCAGAGTGTTATCTCTCACAGGTCACACTTTCACACCACGGCCAGTGTGCTTTATGTTAATATGGAGTTAAAGCAATCACGTAATCCACACAAAAAAAACTGTTTTAATAATGATAATTGTTGATACAGCTTAATTGGGAAAGGGGTGAGAAATGTTCCATTACCTACATGGGTGAAAAGTAATTACTATCAGTGTAGCTTGGACCTCCTTCCACTCCTTTTTTCCTATTGGATCCACCCTGGAGACAGCCTTGACCCTTGTTTTGCATCTTTCCAGCCCAGGTGAGAAGTACCGTCAGTGGAAAAGGGTATCCAGCTGACGCCTGAGCAGAGGTTATTATGGGTTATTTCCATGGGCTAGTGTTTAAGGACGTCCCATACTTAAGATAGCGTTACGCCTTGCAAAGAGTGAAAATAAGAGTTCTCACACTGTTCAAAATTGCTATGCCACAAATCTTATCATATTAATAAAGATTTATTTTTGGTATTTCTTGAGAATAACTAAATTGATCATGTAATGTAAGTAACTTTTGTTCACAGAACAATGGAAAATACGCTCAATTTTTATTTGACATGATCTCTGCATATTTTACAACTGCCTGCTTTAAACTGATGAAGAAACAATTGTTAATAATCATTCATTTATTGGCAAAAAGGCTGTTAATGTTTAGTTTTGGAAATACAGCGTTTTAAATCATCTACCATATCACATATGTTCTTGTAGAATCTAAACTCCTCCTAATTGGTAAAACCTCACAAACTATCCACGAGATGCTTAATAGTGCGTTCTCAGTTTCCCCAATGTTATCGGCAGTCGAGTGATGAAATGTAGGTTTATAGACGATCTTTGTACTTGAGTAACTGCATTGGCCAATGAAACTCCTGAGGGGCGTGGATTTCCGGCGGACTCTTTCAGTACAGTGCAGAGTGGGCGTTTGTCTCCTACTCTAGCTCATACATGACTTCAGGACTACCGTTACACAAGTTGGAAGATTCAAGTCGTGAAATAACATTCCCAGTCTGCCGACAAAGATGACGGAAAGCTCGGTGAATAAGCTGCTAAACGGGGACGCCTGTCACCGAACCTCAAACGGTAAAAAGTCGAGTAAAAATGGCTTCGTGAAGAACCACTGTGTGTTTCAGCAGCCACAGAGGTACCGTCGCCCCAGGGAGAAGGTAAGGCCCAACCGTCCACACTCAGGGGGGGACCATTATCACGAATTGATGTGTTCGTTAACTCTGCAGTTGTTTGAATGAAAAATAATGTTAGCTAATATGCTAATCATCTCTTCAACCCCCAAAGTTGTCCTTCGACTTTACATTGTTGTTTTGAGTATGTTTGCCCACTGTAGTAAAGTAACGTGTAAAGTGTGTGACATTAGCTAATGTTCTGCATTACAGCCCTATTACACATTAATAACTTATTACACCCCTGTTATACCGTTATTATACCAATGTTGCAGTGTTAGGCTAGTACACCATTGTCAAATCGATATTAAACCCACCTTACACCCATATTACACTGTTAAAACAACCATATTATGCCCATGTAAAATCAATATTACACCTATATTACACTGTTATGAGACCCAAATTACACCCATGTAACGCCAATGTTATAAACTGTCATTACTCCCATTTTACACATAGCCTCTCAGATGACTGTATCCCCCAGGATACAGAAACCATTGAATGGTTAACAGCTGTCTAGTATTTTGTCCTATCAGTTTGTCCCAATGCGACATTTTTTAAGGTGGCTTTAACCAATTGCAACCCGGAACTACATTTCTCACACTTACATCTTAATAATGACTTTCGAAATACTGATTTATATTACATTGTGCAACCAAAATATGGCCTGGAACCGGTTTTATGTGCTATGAAAGGTGCACTTCCCTAAGCGTTTTATACTTCTTCTTTTTCGGCACCTGCCACCTGATCAGGGATGATTGTGATGGTGACCTTTTTTTGTAACCTTACACCCTGTTGTTTGTGTGAGAGTCAGTGTGTGTGTGTGTGTGTGTGTGTGTGTGTGTGTGTGTGTGTGTGTGTGTGTGTGTGTGAGATTGTGATGTGATTGTGTGTGTGTGTGTGTGTGTGAAGTCAGACCGGTCTCTGTTTACACTGACTCTAGTGTGAAGAAGAGCAGGGCCTTGTTGTCTTATTATCGCCAGAGACTCTGTCTGTCTTTCCCCTGGGAAAGGGGGGGGGGGCTGCTTCCACATGACACTCAAGCGGGAATGGAATGTCTCCAGGCAATGAAGGGTGTGGTCCCCCCTCTTGGTGTTGAATGAAAAGCACAGAAGACACAGTGTGTGTGTGTGTGTGTGTGTGTGTGTGTGTGTGTGTGTGTGTGTGTGTGTGTGTGTGTGTGTGTGTGTGTATACTCCACCTCACCACTACACACAATTACACACACACACACACATGCCTTTTGTTTTGCTTTTTGTGTTGTTGTTTTGGTTCAAAACAAAAAGAAGTCATTTAAAAAGTGTATAACTAAAAGAAATGCATCTGTCTTATATGAGAACATCAATATAATTCATGTTGAGATCAGCAGAAGCATTAAGCTGCTGGATTGCTGATTTCAACATAAAGTCGATTAGGTCCAGATGCTTTGGCTGACACACCAATAACATCCTTTTGCAAATAATGTGTCCACCCTTCCAGAAGTTAAGAAAGAGCTGCAGGTCACATATTTGTCTTGTGTTGCTCAAAATGAGAGTTGTCCTATTAGGTAACTTTCTTATGATGCTATGGTGTAAAAAGGAGTGGATGCAAAAAAAATCAAAGTATTGCTGAGGATCGATATCATCACTGTAAAAGTGACATCATCCGGTTGTGACATGAGCTCTGCCTGCTCTTGATAAGGCAACTGACACTGGAGTTCAATGCACTTAAGCATTTGTTTGCCAAATGATCCAGGGTGTGTAACAAGGGTGTGTTTCTTGAGGCTGTACCTTAAGTGTTTCTTAGATGAACTAATCAAACTGTCTGTCCGAAATCTTATACTGACAAATAAAGAATTTAGAAGGTGTGTAAATGCAAGGAACCTATTGATACAGTATGTTTTAAAGGTTCCTAGCCTGTCCTGAAAAAAGATTTAAACAAATCCCAATACATAGCCTTGCTGCCCTTATCGCAATATTTTCAATTGTATAACCCTGTATCATGATAGCTGATTTTTTCCACTACACATACCTACAATTTAGACCTTTTCACAGAGTCTCATTGAAGAATCAGCCAATAATGTTCTCCGAGGTGTGTGTCCATTGCTGGAAAATGAATTTATCGATATTAAGCTTGAAATAATCCCAGTATTGAGAATATAGAATACTTTCTAGAAGCAGGATTTGTATATAGAGCAAAGAAGAATGACCTCTGTAATAGCTTTCCGTTGGGATTGCAGTGTCAATATTTTAATAAAAATTAGGCACAAATTGAACCTGCTTCTATATTGACCGGCAGGTAGACGACTTACTCCCTTATTTACCTACTCTTAGGCCTAATGCAAAACATCTGCTATCTGTAAGCTTTCCTATTACCCTATACTGTAATACGATCATCATCTATTGAGTTACAGAGCATTTTTCCACCGGCTTTACCTCAGGTCAGGTCTTCCTCTCCTCAGTCCCTGTTTGTCCACAGGTATAAATGATTTAGCAAATATGACGTCAGTCAACCTTCATTTAGCCGCTGTGGTCGGCATCAGTATGCAACAGTCTGTTTGAACAGTGGATGTGTTTTTGTGCTCAATGTTTGACATCTCCCAAACCTCCAGCTCTCTTCAAAGCATTTTTTCAAAACTTGGGAATAGGGGACTTGTTTGACTGGTTTGACTGGTTTTATGCTCACACACAAAGTGCAGTGCTCTCCTGTTCGCTTGCTTAGAGGTATTTCTTGGAAAAGCATGACCGGTCACATGAGGCCTGGTTGCTAAGCAGCGGGGCACAGCCTGTAATGAGTTACCACCCTCATTTGTTTAATGCTGCTTTTGTAGACAGCCGTTCCACCGTCCATTCCCAAATGATTCTCGTATTTTCTTTATTTCAGTTTTTTTCAGCTCCTCTAGTGTGTGACCCCATTTATAGGATCACATAATCCAGGATCAATATTGCTATTCATAAAACTTCATGAATTAGAACCATGGATTTATGGTCATTTTCCTGCTCACTGGGCTGTAAAGAACTGGGCATGGTGAGGTCTCTCTGAATCAATGCGCTTATTTGAGCCTTTATTAGGTTTCTAACTCTTTCCAAGGAGAACACTTTATAACACACTGCTGTCGTCTAGTGTGTTTGTCCAGAATACAATCACAATTTATTGGGCTCTCTTGGAGGGCTGATTTAAACAGACTTAAAGCGTAGATAAACCATTACCCTTTGAAGGAGAACCCACCAGCTTAAATGTTTTTATTTGAACATAAAGTGTCTGTTTGTTAACATAACCTCAAATATCTGACCTTGCCTTGGATGTGTTGAGTGAAAAAAGATCTTTGGTTCTGCAAAGAACGAATAATTTAACTTTATTGCCCCCCAGAACCAGAATGTCACACACAACTCCAGCCTGTACTGGAAGCCTTACTCGGAATCGTTTGAGGAGACGCCTCTTCTGGTGGCCGTGCTCACCTACATGGGCTACGGCATCCTCACCGTCTTCGGCTACCTCAGAGACTTCCTTCGTTACTGGAGCATCGAGAAGTGCAACGTGGCTCAGGAGAAAGAGGAGCAGAAGGTAAAGTACACCCCACTGTGTGCAAATGATGATTTAAAAAACACTTGTGAAGCTATTCAAGGCAATCAAATTAGTTCAAGAAATGTAAGGCAATGACAAAATGACAATAGTAAGACAAGTTTTATTTTTGTAAAGCACATAACTACGGTGGCCGATAAGTGCAAATGTGTTAGAACTGCCCAAAACATTTCTATAACAAGAAACACGCCGCAAATAAATAAACACAAATGTGCCAAAACACATGCAATTTAAGATACATCTTCACCAACTTGAACACTATACTAAACTTTAGAAATCATTCACCAACTAGCCCTGAACGTCAACAAGCGCCCCGGTCCCATGGTAATGTTTTGGGCCATTGTCTGCCACCGTACATTTCAGCAATAAACAATTCAGAGTTCTCTACATAAAACACAATTTCATCAAGACAAATTGCAATAGATATACATTCAAATTATATTTAAATACATTAAACAGTTATTCGATAATAGTTATTAAAGTTACACTGCGGTGAAATAACTGAATCATCATTTTTTATGAAAGCCAAAGGTACACATGAAAGTCTTTAGCCTTTCTTTCTTTTTAAGTACTCAGAGTTGCAGCGCACCTGCAGTTTTTAATGAATAATAATAAGTTGTATTTCTATAGCACACTTTAAAAACAACATTATCTCAAGGTGCTTCACAATGCCATGAGGGAGAAAAAAAAGTTATCTAAGGAACATATTTAATAAAATACGTTTAAAGAAATCACACCAGGGAGCTGAGTTTTAAAACAATTGTGAATTTGTTTCTGATATATGGTGCATAAAAACTGAACCCTCAAATGATACTTGAAAAGGTTTTCACTTTTGTTTTGCATTACTTTTAAAAAAGTTTCAAGTTTCTTTGATTTAAGAAATCTAATCCTAGGGAAGAACTGTGGTACAAGTGTTGCAAGTCTTTTACACAGTGTCACACCTTTTTAAAATCTGGTTTCGACAGAAAGTATTTGACTGTGCCCTTATCTGACGCAAAGCAACAATGACCTCTTGGGAATTTTTTGAATTGTCAAGACATGCTATTAGGAAATCCAACAATTTACCATTTCCTCCCCCCCTGCAGGATTTCGTTCCACTCTATCAGGACTTTGAGAACTTTTACACCAGGAACTTGTACATGAGGATCCGGGACAACTGGAACAGACCCATCTGTAGCGTCCCCGGTGCTAAGATGGACCTGGTGGAGAGGGCTTCCCACGACTACAACTGGACTTTTGAGTAAGTCACTGCTCTGTGGCACCGAGTGTGTGTTGCTCTGTGTGCGCAGGCTTGATACAGTATCAAGGCGTTGTCCATGACTGCCACTATTCCCCCCAGAGGTGTGTTACTGTTCTGCTGATCCTTTGCTCAACAGGAAGTTCACTGACCTCCTCTTTTCTGATAATAAGAGTGACGTAAGCCATTCAGAAGCACCAGTATCTGTCACATGCCATTGAACAGAAGCCATGTGCACTCTCATTGAACTCTGTGATATTTAGAGAGACAAAACGTCCAGATAACAGCAGATGTAGTGTCATATTTTCTGTACTTATATTATTAAAGTACAGAGTAATATGAACTCCGTCAGCTCATTCCATTGGGACTAGGCCTGGGCAACATATCCATATTGTGACTATTTAAACAATAGTGTGACATGAGACTAGGCATTGTCTTAGATTTAGCTACATGACACAAAAGTGATGGCATTTCTGAATGTATTTTTGTTTTTTATTTATGGACTTAATTTGTCCATATGTGACTTTTGTCAAAATATAAACTCAAAAAGTCTAAGAAAAAAAACCCACTTAAATTCAAAAGCAGAAAAAAGGGGGGGAAAGTATATCATGTTCATTAATAAATAGCAATAAAATAATACATTTAATTGGCATTAATAAAAACATTGAAATTCAATAAAAAAAGAACCGTTTTAAGTAGAATGAAAACCAAGCTTACTTAGATTAAGATTAAAGACAATGATAAATGTAAAGGTGGCTAGGATATGTCTTCATTAGGTAATCATTACATTTCTAAATTTCCAAAACCTTTACCCACTTAATTCTTATATGGACATAACACATTCTCTATCAATATTCTCATTGCTAAATATTTTCACTAATCAACCGTAAAATATTGTTCCAACATCAATATCATGTATTTAGTCAAAAATACACGTGTTGTGATTTTCTTCATATGGCCCAGCCCTGAATGGGACATGATAAGTTTGTATAAGTTACCATGCACTGTGATAATAGAGGATAACATTGTACAGGACATGGTAGCCGTGCAACCAGGGCAGTCACGCACAGGTTAAAGATAATTATTCCTATTAACCCTCTGATTTTCTTTCTCAGGCACACAGGCAGAGTGGTGAAGGACGTCATCAACATGGGATCATACAACTACCTCGGCTTCGCTGAAAACACCGGAGCCTGTGCCGAAGCTGCTATCGAAGTCACGGAAAAGTACGGCCCTGGAGTGGGCAGCAGTCGCTGTGAGATGGGTAAGTTCTGTTTTCTTTAGAAGCTGTCATGATTTTTTTCATCATCTCATACTGCTTTTATCATAAAGAGTCAATAAATGCTCAAGTGGAGGGAGAGAGAGGGAGCAGCCTGGACTTTAAAGGCTGCTCCCTCTCTTTTAGCAGTACAATATCAGCTTCAGGCTTCAAGTGGTTTTGAAGGACAGAAAGGCTGAGTTTGAAATATAGTGAAGCATTTTGAAAAGCTTTGAAGTTCCATTTCATTTCAGTTTGATGTTGGCAGCTCCTGATTGTTTATCACATTTCATCTTGTTATCTCCGGCAAAAGAAAAACTAAGGTTCATGGTCTATTTAGCCTAAAGGTGCCCTGTGGAGTTTAGATTTTAGATGAACAAAAGCTTTGTTTACCTACAGTGTTCCTTACCAAAACATTTTCTGTGTATCCTTAAAGTCTAGCAAAGATGTTGAATTGAACTCCCTTCCTCACAAAACATACTGTAAGCAGCGTTTGCTTTTCTGTTCGCTGTCTTTTCTTCCTTGCCTCATTGAACAGCATCACGGGGTGTCACTGATACCTGTTGATCAGTTGGATATCTTAACACCTATGGTGTAACTTTGTATCGTCTTACACTGGTGCGCCTTGATGCACACCCACGACAAAAACAAAACCTGGGCCCCATCATAGAGATAGGGCTCCATACTGATACTAGCAGTCAGAGGGGCCCTATTATACTCTTTGTGGTTTTCCCTGCCTGTAGTGTGGTTTTTGTGCATGTAAATAGTCTGCAAAGGCTGAACCCCCCCCACCCCCTCGTGCCTGTAACGTCTCATTTGATTCCTTTGTTGAGTTCCGCAACATAATGCCATCACTATTTAACACTCGCATTTCTACTTGCTAGCGCTTTAACACATGGTGCGTGATAAGCTAAGTGGCTGGACATCTCTAAGCTGTTAACGATTCACAATCGAACCGGCCAGCTAACCAACCAGAGAAGACTGGGTTCTGGTTTCAGACAGAGGGTGAAAAGAGGTGTTGCAGTGTCACATAAAAACAGCACTTTTTGAAAGATAAAGCATGGAAACATGTTATAGTACACACAGAAAACACAAATATGAAGCTTAAATTAGCATAATAGGGCCCATGGAAAACTCCAAAGGAACTCTTTGAGGACATTGACTTATCTGATTGTTTACCAGGTATAAGAAAACAAGTGCTGACCTAAATATTTCTTTTGGTAGTTGCAGTACACTCATAGGAAGTTGTAGCTAAACTGATATTATTTTCATCTCCAGGAAATCTTGACATCCACGAGGAGCTGGAGCAGTTGGTGGCCCGGTTTCTGGGTGTTGAGTCATCCATGGCTTTTGGGATGGGCTTCGCAACTAATTCCATGAACATTCCTGCTCTCACCGGGAAGGTACGGAATTTCATTCACTTCCTTTCTTATGTTTTTCATCACTCTAGAACATCCTGCTCCATTTGATTTGATTACTTTGACAGTCACATGTGCCCTTAGTGGAATTTTTTGGGTATGGGAGTGCCATTACACTGTCCCAGAAACAATGCTTTGTGTGTAAACTAAAAACAAGCTTTCAGATGTAGAGCCAATTCCGAAGGGGTTCAAACTGTTCCACAGCACTAGTTTCCGTTATAAGGTTTCAAAACATCTTGAGTGCCTTGGGGGAAAAGATTGATATTTGAAAGCCACTGTTATTCTAACCTCAATGAAACACACGTCAGTCTTTACTCCCGTCTTAACTTGAACAGGAAGTAAAACTGACAGGCTGGTGTACCTTGTGATTCAAAGAACACATTTCCAGACAACCGCATGAGTGAAAAGCAGATGGACAAGGAGGGAGGGAGAAACTGGCTGCGAGACCGTACAGATCTGAGTCACTGATATTGTCACAATATTCATAACTGTATCACATTTCTGCTCGTCATGCCATAATCATGGGCTGTGTAACAAGCTCATGTATTCATTGGCAAGAGGAAATGGTCGGACCTTTGTAAATGTTAAGGTGTGTTGACTTTAACAGGTGGATAAGGTGTGTTTATTTTGAAACAGTATTTATGGTATAGTGAACAATTGACCCTGGAATATATTTCCTACTCTGTTTCTACTTATCTGAGGGAGGAAACCATATCTCTGGGCATATGTGGCTCAGGGGTGGAAAGAGTTTCTATCAAGTTAGAGGGTCAGTTGTTCGATCCCCAATCCCTGAAGTCAACACGTGAAAGGGTCCTTGGGCTAGATACTTTACCCCAAATTGCTACAGTAGGCATGTCTACACTACAGAAGTTTATGTAATTTAAAGAGGCCCTATTATGCCTTTTGGTGGGTTTCCCTCCCCTGTAGTGTGTTATCAAGGCTTTTATTAAATGGTCTGCAAAGGCCAAAAAAGGCAGACTGGGCTCTGGTTTCAGACAGACGGTGACACATGTTATAGTAGAAACAAAACACACATATATGAAGCTTAAAATGACCAGAATAGGGCCCCTGCAGGCCCAACTCCAAAGGGACTCTTTAAGGAAATTGACTTGACTGATTATTTACCAGGTATAAGAAAACAAGCGTTGACCTAAATATTTCTTACTTAAGACAATTTTGCTAATTGCAATACACTAATGGGACAGACACTAATCATAGTGTGCTGCAGCACAGGCTGTATGAGAAAAATAACATTAAAGCATGGAAACATGTCACAGTAGACTAGAGGAAGAACATACAAATATGAACCAGGAAATGAGCATAATAGGGCCCTTTGAATGTAAAAGGATATCTATTTAACGTTAGTGCGGCTATTCATTGAAACGGGTATACCTAATCACAGAGTATTAAAGTTTCATGTGTAACCCAAGCCTGGATCCTTTGCCACACTGCGGGTGTGTTCTGAAACCTTCAGTTTAGTCAACACTAAACACTCCCAGAATGCTAAATCCTGGGGTATTACAATTAAGCAACTAAAGCTCTGATAGAGGGTTGAACTTGAATATTTCTCCTTGAGTAGTGTTTGACTCTCCTGGCTAATTAGCGATTGCTTGTCTCTTGATGTTGTAACCGATTATCAACACGCAACATGAGTTGAAAAAAACCTCTGTTTTTTTTTTTTACAGGGTTGTCTTATTCTGAGTGACGAGCTGAATCACGCGTCCCTGGTGCTGGGGGCCCGCCTGTCAGGCTCCACAATCCGGGTCTTCAAACACAACAGTGGGTGACCTCTTGTACTCATTACATTACCTGATAAGTAAGATGGAATTGTAACTTCCACACGATTCAAAACTTAAGGAATATTCAAACACGTAAGAGTTTTAGCATATTTCATAACTAATCTCAGCTCATACTAATAGCCTTAAAACGCATGTCACATGGCCATTCACGTACACTGGGCACGCATGTGTTGGGAGAAACAGGAAGCAGATTGTCTGCTCTTTTTAATTTTTTAAAACTTATAATAAAAGGTGTGGTTTGATACTCCAGACTTACATCTTTCTTCCAACACATGCATTCCCACTCAATCAGAGACACATTCAGTGGAGAAAATCTCTCTCTTTTTTTTTCAAGCAGCTACAAGGCTACTAGCACGTTACTATGGCCAACCTCTTTCTCTATCTTTATCAATAACATCAAATTTACTTACATTTTTTTTTTAAATTACTACATTTTCTACATGAAAGGTCACAGAATTTGGTAAACACACATCTCACTTGTGTACCCCTTGGTTTTATCGTACTGTAACACTCACTGTTGTAGATTAACAAGAGGCCACTTTATTAATCCAACAAGGGGAAATATATAAATATATATATACAGCCGTGGAAAAAATAAGAGACCACTTCAGAATGATCATTTTCTCTTGTTTCATTATTTATAGGTATGTCTTTGAGTTAAATGATTATTATTATTATTTTTTTATTGTATTCTATAAACTACTGAACATTTTTCCCTGTGTTGAAAATCAACAGACACTGGAATGGCTGCCATTCATGTAGAGTTTGAGACTTAAGAAAAATTTGGAGTGGTCTCCGGAGCTGTATATATATATTATACAAATACATACATGCGGAAGACCTCCTCACATTAGTTCTAAATACAATTTGCCTTTTTTATTGAGAGGGGTCAGAGCAAAGAGGTTACCATGTTTTACTGCACCAGGTAGCAGATTGGGTTAAATGACTTGCTCAAGTGCCCTGGGCAGCAGTCGCTGTGAGATGGGTAAGTTCTGTTTTCTTTAGAAGCTGTCATGATTCCACACTCAGTATTTTGGTCTGACTTGAACTTGACCTTCCTGTTTACATCCACCACTTCCCTGAAAGCTGCAAACCCTGCCTTTAAACATTTATAATTATTATAGAATGCAGAATTTAAGGAAACATTATGACCCGACCAGGAAGTGAGTGTGATTGTTCTGACTACAACACAAGCCTGGAGTTTGTTTAGCTCAGAAGGGAACTAGAGATTACGAGACATGTGGATGCAACTCTAGCACAAGATGTACACCCTATGTCTGCAGTAACATTAGCTATAAGGCACAGAACATAGGATTAGTGGCTGCAGAGCAACTTTCAACACTATGAGACAGGATTTAGCCTTAATCTGCATCACCCAATGCCAATTTGAGTTACTTCTACTTACTACTCTACTTTACTTAACTACCACTTAACTCGCTTTTATTTACCATATTGAATCGCACAGCAGTTGATTTGGCCCAGGATGAACACACACACAGTCACCAGAGATCTTACGTACTCTCATCCATTAATGCAACAGTGTTCTCCTATAACTTTAGGAGAATAAAAGCTTGTGTGTTTTTTTTGTTGTTTTTTTTGTGTTCTAGACATGCAAAGCCTAGAGAAACTGCTGAGAGACGCCATCGCACACGGACAGCCCAGAACCCACCGACCCTGGAAGAAGATTCTCATTGTGGTGGAGGGAATTTACAGGTATACACTCGGATGTACAGTACTCTTACTGACATAATGTGTTTACTAGATAATAAATAATGCAAGAGCTGGATAATTAGGCTAAGCTTATTACGTTTTATTTCTGTTTTTATTGCTATTTAACTGTAAGATTTTGAATACCATGACTGTATCTCATTAAACTGTGTTTACTGCAAATGACTTGACACACACAGTTGTCTGGGAGAGGACATATGAATCTGTAACTGGTATTGCATTTGTTACATTAGAAGAAACATGATATACTCTCAGCAAAAGTGATGTTTAAATATTATAGCTGTATTTTACTTGACATTGGAGGGTTGCGTTTAAAGGACCTATGACAGGTTTAGTTATTCAATCCCTTCTACTTTGTGACGCCATGCTATTTTAAAGGTTGTTTTATGATATGATTCTGTCCCTTCAGTCACTGTAGCTGCAAAACAGTAATTCATTTATACAAGAAAAAGCACTTTTGGCAGTTTAGAGTTCAACGCAGATTCATTCTTTGTAATCATTTGTATGCCACCCTCTTGCTGACTAATCAAAAACTAAACGTTTTCTCATAGATTGAGGTGTGTATTCCAATTTCACAATCTCTAGTTCAGACAGTATTTAGTCCTGATGGCAGCCCGCCCTGATATCCCTTTGTTTAAATATAGAAAATAATATGGATTTGGAAGTGGGCCCACTCTCCTTCAGGCATAATGTGTTCCTTTCTTTTCTGTAGTGTACTTACTAGAAAGGCAATTAATCCTGTTGATCAATAGAGTTTTCAGAGAAGCTGCCTGCCCTGCTCAGTGCCCTGCGCTAATGCAATGTTAATGAAGTTTCATTTCCACTGGGAATTTCAAAGCAAAAGCTTCAACACCTGCTCATGCTCTCACGATTACACGGCAGTCTTTTCAGGGTGTCGGCCCAATATTACTGTCCACTGCACCTTGGCCAATTCATTTTTAATCTACCAGTTCAACCATAGGTTGTCAGCTACTGATTTGTCGGTGCTTAAATCCTAATAAATAAATGAGTTAATAAAGTTAAATTCAAAAAATTCCAAATGTTCACCTTTCATATAACTTAGATAGGGTTGGCTTATTTGGCTTTTACAATAGTTAGGCTTATTAAAATCCAATGCATTCATGTACTTGTCATTGTTTTTTAAAGTTTGTTTCTCCATGGTTGAATGCACTTATTTTAAGTCGCTTAGCATCAACTTAATGAAATGTATTTTAATGATGTGAAATGTAATGTATTCATTAAAGTAGCTGAGGATAGAATATTGATAAGGCAGTAAGTAAGCCTTTATCGCTATAGATGAGTAGCGGTACAATTTAGTTTATTTCTGACTGTATTTTTTCCTTCTGAAGCATGGAGGGCTCCATCGTGCGTCTGCCCGAAGTCATCGCTCTGAAGAAGCGCTACAAGGCGTACCTGTACCTGGACGAGGCCCACAGTATCGGTGCCCTGGGGCCTAACGGCAAGGGAGTGGTTGACTACTTTGGCTTGGATCCCAAGGATGTTGACATAATGATGGGAACATTCACCAAGAGCTTCGGGGCTGCTGGAGGATACATTGGTGGGAAAAAGGTTGGTGAAATCAGACAGAGGAATTTGAAGCATGCTGTGATAAAGCAACTATGAGGCATTCGGATTATAGTATGTGAAACCGTTAGTCATAAACTCGAGGGATCTTAGCAATTTCCACGTTGTGTATCATTCAGTTTTGGTGTTGGTCAACACTGTTTACGGGCAATAGGAAGTATCGCTTCCTGTTTTCTGAAAACAGTGTACGCTTTCATTTTCTACAAAAAATCAAAACTCACCTTTAAGAACGGCTTTAAATGTGTAGTTCATGTGTCCTGGTGTTTATTTTAAGGTTGTATTTTTTATTATAATTTATCCTGCTCTATTGATAAAATGTATAAATGTTTTATAATACAAAGTAGGGTCGCAAACAAGGCTTCTTCAGTTGGCCTAGCTGAACAATAATATACAAATACATAGAAGACACACCAATACAAATACACTTTTCATATCTTTAGGAACATTTGTTATGAAATATAGGAGTTATCATGCCGAGAAACCCAGATGATGGCCTGATGTATATTTCCCTTAAAAATGAGGAACACCTAGCCCACACCTTCATTGTGTTTGTTATTCTAAAGCGGCCTTTATAACCAATTATGTGATCCTACATTAGAAATGATGTGCCACTGATATTATGTTTGGATCTATACTTTAATAAATAAACAACAGTAAAGCATCATTTTACTCACCATCAGCAGCCATAATAACAAACTCTGCTTTACTTGGATTTCATTGTTTATTCATGGTGGAAAAAATCTGATTTTTAAATAAAACTGTATAGTCAGCTTTTTCATTTTGTATAATATCACGTCTTGTAATATTTCAAATATTCTAATAATAATAATCTGTAAGGCACACTTGTCTCTCTTCTGTATCTTCTCTTCTTCTGGGTTTGCTCACTAACCAACTTAAATATATTGCATCCCTGTTGCTATTGGAAAATAAAAGCGTCTTTAATGTGATTTCTCTATCAGGAGCTGATCGACTACCTGCGGCGCCACTCTCACAGCGCCCTGTACGCCACCTCCATGTCACCCCCCGTGGTCCAACAGATAATCACCTCTATGAAGATCATCATGGGAGAGGACGGGACCACACTGGGTAGGTGCCAGAAAAAATGGCTCTCACTACTTAAAAGTGTGCTAACTCGTTCCTGCAACGCTATTTTACTATCGGGTTAAAAAGATTGGGTTTACAGACATCTATTTCCTTACAGAAGGTATATAAGTTGCGAAACACACAGAACAAGTATAATTGCTATCTTTTGTTGCTTATTATTCGTCCTTGTTGTTGCAACAATTCTGTAATTTCCAAGCTGTGGGTCACTCTTGTTTTAATGACATTGCATCACTTTCCATCACCAACCACACGATGGCAGTACAGGCCTGTGTTTCAGTCTTAATTCCCTACTGCAAACCAGGCTGTAGCACAAGCCTTCCTGACAGATGGTGTTCAGCTTTGCCACCTTTTGTACTTTGACTCCTTGATACACAGCGTGCTTGTTTACCTTTGAAATGATTCATACCCCGCCAAGAGATAAAGGCTACTATCTAAGGCAAACTGGCAATTATTTACTAGTAAATATAGGCCGTATCAAACTCTATGGCATGGGTGAACCCATTCTAGATAAAGTAAATGCCAAAGGGAGTGTTATTAGTATGTCACTTAGTTGTTTTGTTCAGATTATTTAATATCTTCTAAAAGTTTGACTTGGTTTCTTCAGATTTTAAAGGGATAACTTTTGGGAAGAATCGCTCTGAAAAGTTTCAGATGATTTTTCCAGCCTGTCTGTGTCTTCTCAACGCTGTTAGGCTAAAACATGTTGAAAGCGGTGGTCTTTCAGTACAGCACGATGTGCATTTTTAACACTGATGTGAGACAGTTCCTTTCCTCTTGTTCGATTGTGCCCAGGCTGATGTAAGGTCTTGAAGTGTTGGTATGTTGACTTCCACCCACTGCCTTTAAGGCAAACATTTTTTGTAAAGCGACCTTGTGTAACATGAAAGGCGCTATATAAGTTATTATTATTATTATTATTATTATTATTATTATTATTATTATTATTATTATTATTATTATTAGGCTTTCAGATGTGTGTTTCTTTGTGTATGTGCACTTCTATGCCTCCATGCTGGGTACAAAGCAGCGTGGTGTTCAGGGCCAGAGATCCGTGCAGATCAAACTCTGCTGGACTCATCTCCTACACACACAAACAGGTCACTGAAGTCGTGTTTTTCTTGCAGGGCGGCTCCCCCGTTTACTTTTTACGGGGGCTTGATTGATGTAGCCTCCCTTAAAAATGCTGACTTAAAGAGATCAGATTACCTCGCTCCCTGGTCATTCAATCATTAAGCACAGGAATAAACACCTGGAGAAACCTTTAGAGTGTTCCGCAATGTCATCAAGTCTTTCTCCAAACTATTCCGAGACCTTACATCAAATCCCAACCTGACAAGTTTTCCTTGTAGAAGAATAACAATGACAGTGTGATTGGTTGCAGCCCGTTCACTGTTTGAAATACAGGCCTTTGAAGATTCAGACACTGACGCAGAGTACAAGTGACAGTTGAGCTGCCTGCTAACGGCTGCTTATTGTTGGCCTGCATCAAGATGGACATTTGTTGTTTGAAGCTCACATCAATCAAACATGTACATGAGCCATAAGGGGCAAAGCTTCTTTCAATCCTTAGAAGCACTTTGTCTGAATAGTATATGTTGCTCTGTCTTTCGCCAACAGTGCTGAGAATAGCTTCGGATTCCTGGAGTGTGGAAAAAGAATGTCTGCATAAATATAATGTCAGACTCTGTTGTGTCTCGGGGACGCTTTGAAGCCGCCGTGTTCTGCTCTGTTTTTCAGCATGGCCAGGCAGATGTGTGTTGCTGTTGGCGCTCTATGCCATATGGTTTATTTGTTTGGTTAAGATGCTATCTGTGGAGGCTCAGTCTGAGGCTGCAAGTGAGTGTGCATCAGTCTGACACGAGAGATTGATGCCCCTTTAGTTTCAGCCCCCTTGACCTCGGCCTTAAAAAATCCTGGTCATCTTCAAAGGCGAGAAGTGTAGCGCCCTCTCTTAATAAGTGTGGGATACTATCAAATACATGGGCTGCATTCGAAAAATATAAATGTCCTATGTCTCTCACAGCGCTGTCTTTTTTTACTTTGATGGAAAACATGCTTTAAGCAAAAAAGAGCAGTTATATATATTATATCAATATCCTGATTGAGACAAGATATCATCTTCGATTTTAAAATCATCTTATTCTAATATCGTATAAGTGTTATCTTTTCCTGGTTTTAAACGCTGCATAACAGTAAAGTGATGTAGTTTGCAGATTTGATCAGGGTTTGGTTTAAACTTGGTAACAGGGGAGCTGCGTCCTCTTACTTTCGGCGTGCGCCCTTATACCAAAATGCAGATTTTCCCCGTCAAATGTAAAAGTGATGCCAGAAAACAATATTTCTGGTCAATAAAAACTGTAGAATGAATATATCTTATATACACGATCAGTCCCCTCATAATATATTTTTCGAGAAAAAGACCCTGTTTATTATTTGTCTTTACCCACTCAGTCATTACAATCACTGATGATTAATTATGAAAAATGTCATCGTGTTAAATTTTATGAAAGCACCAATATTCAACCCAATATTTCATTTTGCAGTATTGATATTGAGGTATTTGGTTAAACATGTTTGTAGTTTTTGTATATATATTTTGGTTGACGTTGTTTGGTTGACGTACTCAACTTGTTATTGTGACTTCTTCTTCCGCCTTGCTTTATTAAATTAGCTTCGGATGATATTCAAGTTCTTCAATTTAAAAGGAGGCTCAATAGAAGTATACAGGAATGCACTTGACCTCTGAACAAGAGCTGATAATCCAGTTTTATGAAGCTTTCAAGCCAAACCAATATTAATATCTAAAAGCAATGTTGCGGGACCAGAACACCCCCACAGGTGTTTTCACTTATTGGAGCTGATTAGACCTCTGCACAGGTTGCCTGGCACTGCGTGCGGTCACCACATGTTCTAATAACGAGAGTGAGGAAAATGCCAATCAGGAATGATGATGACAAGAAGTGTAATCAGGACAATTAAGTGAAAACACCTGTGTGGGTGCCCCAGGGGTGAGAAGGGCCTTTCATCAAAGAAGTCACCGGTGGATACTCATTATCAAGGTTGTTTAATTGCAACAGCACAACCTTTTAAATACAGTTTTTCTCAGCAGTCGGAAGTATAGTCTTCACTGAGGTGTTGAGCCACAGTTAAAGTAAAGTATGGCTGACTTTCAACCTAAAGACCCATAGAGGGGTGCAGGAATACATTTTAAAACCTGGAAATTACCTCATTAAAATAAGGTCTGTGCTGTAAAATATTTGAAAGATGTATGTTGCCACACAATCTTTTTAGACGGGATAGTAAAGTGGGGCATGAATGAGTCCTAAAACCCGGAAATTAGTGAGCATTTGACCACTTTCCCGTGTTCTTGTGTTGAAGCCACATTCTTAAAGAGAGTACTTAATGTCATCACGCCAAACATTAGCCGCCTTTAGCTTAGCGGTGGCAACGCAAAGCCATGCTGATGAGGTTTGTTTATACCCTGATAAAAATGTTTCAAGTTTAAATATTAGGTTCAACTTAATACTATTGCTTTCAAAACAATTATGTGGAACCTGTTGACATAATACATTTAATTAAAGGCAATGTTTCATTTTTACAGTGTAGCCTAACGTTAGCTCTTTCTTCTGAAGCAGTTACGCTTTAAAAATGACACAATGACACGACAATATGTGGAAAGTACCCTGCTGAACAAAATGTGTAGGAATCAAATGTATTTGCCACAAGTCTTATTTCTGGAAATATTAAAAGAGTCAGTACAAAAATCCCATTGATTTTTGCCCAGGTAGCCATTGCAATGCTAACTTCTGGGTTATGGTTAGGGTCATCATCACAGCACCACTATCGTGGTTACTTTAGTAATTTAAAGGGACAGCTCACCCCAAAATCAATAATGCACATTTTTCCTTGTACCTGTAGTGCCAGTTATTAAGAGTTGGAGATATGAATCATAGAGATGTCTTCATTCTCTTCAATATAATGGAACAACAAGGTCCCTTTAACTGTTGTCCATCCAAGCTTGCCTTGAGTAACAAAATAATCGTAATAAAAGATTTATGTCCACATTGACAATTGTCTCTCTGTTTATCTTCCCAGGTGCTGACCGCCTCAGACAGCTTTCAGAGAACACTACCTACTTCCGCAGAAGACTCCGCGAAATGGGCTTCATCATCTACGGCAATGACGACTCGCCTGTAGTACCCTTGATGCTTTACATGCCTGCCAAAATCGGGTATGTGACTCTCCTCTTTAAAATAGTATTTTATATATTTTCAATGCTACACACAAATTCTGGCTAATACTTCCAATGAGTTCACATTT
The DNA here is from genome assembly GCF_036324505.1 of Eleginops maclovinus. Classification (NCBI taxonomy): domain Eukaryota; kingdom Metazoa; phylum Chordata; class Actinopteri; order Perciformes; family Eleginopidae; genus Eleginops; species Eleginops maclovinus. The sequence continues at coordinate 15,017,208 of NC_086363.1, read as the reverse complement.
GGAAAAGACATAAAGGCTTAATTTTAATTACTTTTGTCCCTTTTCTAATTAGAATCTGACTCAATGTGTGGAAAACTGTTTGTGATTCAAGATGTGGGAATGAAGGTGGTGGGTCACGTCATAGGTTGAATTTCCAAACTCTGTGCCTAATGTTGCCGTTGCTTTTCAGGGCGTTTGGTCGCGAGATGCTGAAGAGAAACATCGGCACGGTGGTTGTCGGCTTCCCTGCAACACCCATCATCGAGTCGAGGGCACGTTTCTGCCTTTCGGCCGCCCATACCAGAGAGATGCTAGACACAGTGAGTCTTCAAATAATACTTTCCAAACACAAAACAGAGGGATACAATCCGAAAAGTTACCACAAAAAAAGTACTTTTTAACGAATATTGGAGATTAATTTAACTACAATAAAACTCTTGACAAGTCTTCAAGTCTTACAGTGTAGCATATTTTGTGCTACAAAAATAGGCAATTGCAGGCTTAAAATCCAAAGTAATGCAAAAAAGTTTTATTTCTTTTATAACTATTTAATTTCTAGCAGAGACTTCCAATAGATATTACCCATAGATTATAGTTCTTTTTTTATGACTACAATGGTCTGTGGCTGATCATGGGTCATATAATCAGCTATTCTTTATACATTTTCTTGCATTTTTCCTCGTATTGCAGAGGTTTTTCTCAGATGTGTTGCCATTAAAGGGGCCGCCTTAAATTGAAAATGGTGCAGAAAGTTTCCACTTGCAGTTTAGAACAAAACAACTTCATAATTAGCTTGATAATAACTTTAAAATGGCTATTAGCACGTCAGCACTGACTGCCAAACTGCTTTTAAACTGCTTTGCATTTGCTCTGTCATCTCCTAAATGCATCAGAAGGATGACTACCTTTTCCTTAAGACGGGGAGATTAATAAAACCAGTTTCTTGGACAGTATGGGCTAGATTAAAAAAAGAAAATCAGTTTTATCTTTATTTATCATCAAAGCTGTAAAGAAAAAGACCTCTGATCGTCTTCTAAATGATTTCAGAGTTTGAGTTCTCAGCTGTCTATCATCAGATCTGCCGGCCTGACTGCTGACTGACATTTTCTGTATACTTGTGTGCGTCTGTCCACATACTTAAAGTGTGCCTTTTGAATAATTACGGCTCTCCAATGTGTCCTTTATTATAAAGGAACTTAGAATGCCAAGCTGTCTCCGAGTATTACGGCGCGCGCTCAGACGGAGACTTTTATACGAGCTGCTCTGTCTCTCTGAAGACACTTCATTCATCTTACTGAGGAGCGTGTCAACACCGTTTGTAATAGTCCATTTAAAGGGCATCAGCCTGCCTTTGTAGAGCACTCGAAGGAGCCGCTTTTTCCGTCTTTGAGAAATAGCAAGGGTTGCCTGTTCCAAAGTATGGGATCAGGAAAAAAAAAAAAAAGGTCAGGAGGGAAGGTAAATTGTTTCCAGGTGCCCTGCAGTGTTGCAATGCTTGATACAGTCTCTTGTGGAAAGACGTGGAGGAGTTTCTGTTCAGTTGTGGCTTTACGCAGCGGGCCTTCTGTTCACCTTTTGCTTTCAGAACCCCCCTATTCGACATGTTGAGTGCGATTAAGGCTTATCACATCATTTATCAAGTTGTTAAGCCATGCGTGTAATCTGCTCATCTTGACATATTTTTGGCTCTCCTTACTTCATTTCGATTGATATCATGCATGTCATTTCGGATTGAGACTAATAGCATTCCTCCTGTGTTCTTTAACAAGGCGCTGGATGCCGCTAATGAAGTGGGCGACCTGCTGCAGCTGAAGTACTCCAGACGTGAGCAGCCTCGTCCTTCGCTTGGATGGATGTCCGAAGAAAGCCTGCTTCAGGATTGAGCCACATCCTCCCGCTTCCCTCCAGCCAACTACTGACCGTCCCTTACTTCACCTTTTCTTGCCTGATATCACTGATCTTCCTCTGAGCCAGTCTCTACTGCGCCATATCACCTCACATCCGACTCCAATAGACTCGCCAGCACCAAAGTCTTAATAGGTCGCTTTAAAACATGCACGTTAACATCACTCGTTAGCATGCATGCAGTCTGTGAACTGTATGTACTTTCTAACTTGTTTTTTGACTACAACGTCGAGTCTTAACTGTGTGCACACTGAATGTGTCTGATTTGTGCAATAATAACTAGGAATTTCTTCGTAAATCAAACAAGTATATCGATATTTTCCACGAGTTCTTACTCGTGCACTTGGAGGGAAAAAAAACTGATCATAGCTAATGCTACGATGAACACTCGAGGAAAAAATATATGTGTAAATATTATTTATCCCCATGTTGGCAATGCTGCCTTAGGGTGGCATCCCAGACCTCAAAGAGATATACAATATAAGGAAGGAGTAACATTAGCACATGTACTCCATGTATTTATCTAAAAGCTTTTTTTTCCTACTTTTACTTGAAGACAGTACAGAATATCGGGGTTCTTTCCCTAACCAAAGGATGTATATGTATAGATATGTTTTCTACCCTTTTCTCTTAAAAAAGCAATGCAGATGTTCCACAAGAAAACATGGAAAAGACAGGGAAAGAATCCCAGGGGAGCTGGAGCAAGGATTATTTTTACTGCTTATTTCCTAGAAATATTTGTAGGCCTTATTTACTGTTTACACCTGCACTCAAAAGCCCAGTGTCTTTAACATTTCTGAAAGCTAATTAGCTACACGTGTGGTTTATTTAAAAAAGTCCTTCTCACTTAAGTGCTTTCATGTGAATCGGCGCTGCGCACATTGCCACGCTGTGACTTAGATCTGTATGTATGACGACGGTGCAGCCATGCCATGTCTGATTTACAGATCGCTTTATTTATTTTGAAATGTCTTTGTCATCTTATTTTTGTGAAGAAAAAACAGGTTTTTATCCGAAAGGCAGCTCCAAATGTGTCTTAGTGTGTTTAAACTGATACGTCTAAGCTTCGGTGCCAGCACTACTGATAGGCATTGTGAATGCACAGATGAAGTAGTCACTGGAAGATTTGTACGACTGTGCTTCAAATGTCTTCGTTTTTGCTTGTTCTTCTGGAATGACATTCCATATCAACCTGCTTTCAGTGTCAAGTGTTTTAAGTTTTTGTTTGACTTTTCTTGTGTGAGGTCACCCCAGACATGGCACACATGCCACTGCTCATGTGCGTTATTATGTTCTACCACTTAATTGATGTGAATTGGAGTGAAGCCAGTCAGAAAGCTGGTCATCGTCTGGCTATGTGACCATTCCTACATATGTTCATCAAAGTGATTAAGCTCAACTCAAAGCTTGAGTTGATGTTTTGTGGCATTTTAGCACAGCATGCTAACAGTTTGGGGCCTCTTTTTACTGTAAATTCAATTCATTCCAAATTTGCTGTTGTTTTGTTTTCAACAGAAAATGTCTTGAATAATGACTCTGTGATGCTTTTAATAAATATAATATAAAAGGTGGAACACATGACTATGATCTGGAATTGCACTCTTCAGAAATATGCTCTGACATAATAAAGAAAAAAACGTCAAAGTTTCCTCTCAAGCTGTCTGAAGCACTATGCAGCATGTTAAGTCTCTACATTTCTGTCTATGGAGGCAAAATTGTAATTGCAACCAGCAACGTGACTGTTTCTCTCAGCCAGGTTTCCCTCATTGAAACTGAGGAATTAAACTCGAGAGTTTAAAAAAATGTTTGGAACTCTTTGATGTAATGTGACTGTTTTTCCCGCCTGCCTACCACAAATACCTGCAAACTGACCTGCAGTGACCGCTGGAGACTTGCTTATCAGTTGCTTTTTTGCCCTTGGAATTGTATATGGGTTGAAGATAAACCACTTAGAAGAGATTGCAAAACCATGATGTTTGTTGACCATGCTGTTGGAAACAGGGCTGCGAAGATTAAATCACTTTCTTTGTATGAAGTTTTGGAATGGGTTTGTGTTTATTTACAGCATGCACACACACACAGACTGAAGTCACAACTTAGAAGCTTGTGACAAACAAATGTTTGAAAGCCTTTTTGACTGATAAGTCACTGACATCCCGCCATTACCCAGCATTCCACCTTGGCCAGTCATTCCCGCACGTCTAAAAATTGCGTTTTTATGGATAAGTATGCCAAAGGGATGGTACGGTGGGTTTTTTAAAAAAAAAGTCAAAACAAGCCTGGAGAGAATAGCATGGCATTAAGGTGATTATGGATTTAAGTAAATCATTCACCACGGTATGTTTCACTTTAAAACTCCCTATAGAAGTTTAAGTATTTGATTAAATGTACTTATTGTTCTACTGCATGTCCTGTAGCTCCATGTCCTGTAGCTGGAGGTTCAATGTAAACTAAACCTTGTACCTTATCAAGAACCTCAGTGGCCAGCGCTCCCCCCTCCACACAGCTGTGAGCAATAAGCCTCCCACCCCCATCTCCCTCAGCATCAACCTTCTGAATGCGTGCGTAAAAGGCAAGTTTACCGAAACCGGTTGGCTGGGCTGTGCGCACACAAACACACTCGAACCGGCGGATGAACTTCATCTGGATAATGGATTAACGCATCAGACAGATAGCAAAAAACAACGCACAGCAACTCCAGATGTCAATGTATCGGAAGAAAACACCCACCCACCCACGATGGAGTGACTCACAGTTTTAAGTAGTTGAATAAGCGAGCGCCGGTGCGGACGGGGAGATTCTGCGTGGGGTATTTAAAGTCTTTCTGGTACTTAAAGCTCGACCAACTGTGGGTTTTATGGGGAAGGGAAGCGTTGGGCTCGAGCCGCCATACGGACTGACAGTTGCTGCACGAGGCGCTGGTGCCAGATATGGATAGCGAGCGGGATACCTCCGGACGCTGGTGCGCATCTTCATAAAGTGCGACACTTCCACACTGACGAGGCCAAAAACTTCATTTGTCCCGAGTCAAAGTTGCTGACAAACGGAGGTTGAGCAAGAAGAACTCAATTTTTTTTCAAACAACACGCTTTTTAGGGAGAATAGTTGAAGATAAGTACTTTTGCAAATCTTCACAGGAAGCTTTGAAGATGCTTCAAGGGGTCGCCAGGAGATTTCACACGCTGCTCGTGATTTGGTCGATACTTCTCGTGAGTTTGGGGACCGGGTTTCCTACCAGACACAAGAATGTTGCCCACAAAGTGAGTTTCTTCACATATTCTTTACGTGTTGGCTTTTGTTATGTTTAGCAAGTTGCAGGAAAGTTTAAAAAAAAGAAGCTGCGAAGTCTTAAAATCACACCTGCTGCTAGCAAAACAATTTTGAAGTCTAATTAGCTGGCATGTGTATCTTTGCTAACTGTTTTAATGTATCCATACTCATACATTAGTCTGCATTATTGCTAAATGTAGTACCTTTATTAATGTCAACTTATAGTCTTACTTAATATTATCATTGACTGTATCATTTAAACATGACTAAACTAAAAGCGTGTAGCTTTTATAAGCAAATTGAATGAAAATGCACAAAATACACACACACATGAGGTCATTAGTAGCCTAACTGTTTGACACTAAAACCAGGTTCATTTTGGGCAATTTGAAACATGATATTAGCTAGTCATTTCTGTTATTTCTAGATTTAACTAGTAAAGGTAAAATGTCATAGGAAATATTGGAACAAATGGCTTGTAAGGTCGATTTACTATGCTGAAATGACATAATTTCCATTTCAGAATCTGTTTTGTTGCTCTTCTCTCTCCATGTATAGTAAGGTTTGCCATCACTGGGCATACACCCTGCTATAATAAATCCAAACTCTCTCTGCACACACACACACGCTGTGCAGTGTGTGGTGTGTCTCTGGGAATGTTTGTGTTACACACAGACATATTTGGATATCAAAGCCTGTTTGTGTGTGTTTGTGTCAGGGTTCAGTTTTTGCCTTTGAACTCTCCTTCTTGTGTGGCCTCCCATGGATGCCCTATTGGGACTCTCTCTCTCTCTCTCTCTCTCTCTCTCTCTCTCTCTCTCTCTCTCTCTCTCTCTCTCTCTCTCTCTCTCTCTCTCTCTCTCTCTCATCATCTGTCTGATTGATGTCAAAGCAAAAGGAGACAGAGAGGAAAAGAGGGAGGGAAGAAGAGAAGGGAACGATTAGTGAGGAGACTAAAAAAATCTCACTGCGGCTTGTGTGACGATTGTTCATTTCATCCACCAAAAAAAGGCTGCAGTTGGTGACTCTGAATTTCGCCTGTGAACTTATGGACACATAAGTGGTGGATGGAGAGGAGAGATTAGCAGAGGAAGGGAGGAAGGGAGGCTCAGTAAAGCGGGTGTCCAGTAACGAGATGCTTATGTAACCAGAATAAGGCGAGCCCTCGGCATCCCTAACACTGGAGCTCGGGTCAAGTGTCATCCATCTGATTGTTTACATTGGCCCTTTTTTGTGTTAATGTGGAATTTCCTGTTTTTGGTTTTACCCCCATCTTTCAGCGAAGAACAAGAGGAAAGTGGGGGTTTGTGTTGAGGTGGCCTCTTTGCTAAATATTGGGACCTGTTTCCCTTGTACTTCCACTTCCCATCTCCACCTCCGCAACCTCACCCTGACTCCACCAGGCATGCATTTGTTGTCCATTTGTGAAAGAGGGCGATCAAAGAGTGTCCATAGTTTATCGTTTTTGTGAAATGGTTTGGAAACACCGAAGTGCAGAGGCCTTTGATATCTGTGGGTGCATAAAACACGGCCTGCCTTTCCTAGCCCCTCCACCCCCCATCCCACCGGATCCTGTCCCTGCCCCTCGCCTCAGCCCCTGCTGCCCCCATGGGCGTCACTTTGTTTTGAAAAGTGGTGCGGACACTTTTTACAGATGAAAAAAGCACTAGTGCAGAGGGCGTGCAATATACCCAGGCTTTCTCTTTGTAAGCAACACCTTAGGACAACTCAAGACCTGGTTTCGCTCTGCAATATAACAAACCTGACTCAACAGACGGAGAATGGAAAACTTGGACAGGAAGTAACTGTGTCAAGAACTTGGTAACGTTACTAGTGCAGTGCCTGTGCGCTGCTGGGACAAGGTGGTAGCAATTTTTTCTATTTTTTGTTCAAAGTTTAGTCATTTTTAAATGTGTCACATGTCCAAATTGCCCCAATTGGGTCCCCAAAAAACAGCCACCCAGTGTGAACAGACAAACTGTTGTCTAGATTGTACATGCTCTCTTGTGCAAATAAACCTTTCTTAAAGTTGTGCATGCAACTTTTCAGAAAAATGTGTGTTTGGGACATGTCACCAAGTATAAATGACGACTATGGCGTCCCAAATCCAGTCTCGGACCACCTCTCCCCACCCTTAATATGTGTCACCATTAGCAGCATTATTTGACAGTTGCCTCAATATGCATCTTTTAAATCTAGTAAGAGGAGGACACAATGCTTTGCTTGATTTGAAGTTCCTATGAGAAGTGGTCTCCAGATCAGGTCGAAGTCCCCCACTGCCTGTTAAACACACTGCATGCCATCAGCCATGGGCCCTTTGATCAGAAGCACCCTGCTATAGAGAGGAGAGCAGGATCAGAGAGAACGTGGGGGAGGTAGAGAGGAGGAGGAGAGTGATATACAGGGCGAAAGAATACAGGATCCAGATGTGTAACAGGACGAGATGAGGAGGGTGTGAAAGTATTTGGCCTGTCTCGTGACTCTGGACCCTCTGTGTCTGTCTGCACGTGTGTGTGTGGAGGTGTTTGAGCATGTGTGTGATTTTGAAATATTTTCACTGTGGGTCATACTGTATTTGACAGTTATGTACCAATGCACTAACACTATTAAAAGGCCAGAAAATAGGTAAAATGGACATAGTATCTGAGGATTTCCACATAAAATATTATACCAGACACCAGGCAAGGTGTTTTGTAAGAGAAGCAGACGCATGGGGCCTTTATTGTTTGCTATGCTATGATAGAGAAAATTGCAGCTCTTTCATAACTAAAATTTGTATTTCCTTCCATACATTGAACATTACACATTAGCTTGGAGGCAGTGAAATACAAAAAATACATTTGTAAAAACATAAACAATGCACAAAGAGTTGACTTTTTAAATTAGCCCATTATTAGGAGAAATACATATTTTGTTAGTTAATTGAGTTCTTGTTTCATGAATGAATGAAAATGTGCTCCTGAAAATGTAAAATCTATTAAATGTATCTGATATTGTCCCACAACGTGTTCAAACCTGCATAAAGTATTCTATTAAATTGTATTGCTACTCACATCCTTTAAGGGTTTGACATTGCTTTAGAAAGCTAGAGCTAATTTGTTTTCAGCATTGCTCTTTTATTATTCTTTTGAGTTTTCTTGGCAATCACATTTGGTAAATTGTGAATTTACAGCATTTTTATTGGATACAATTACACATAAAAAAGCTTGATAAGCCAAAAAGGTTATCTTCTTTTCACCACCAGTTTACAGATATCTGGGGAGGGGGCCAACTTCTCTTCATTCATCATTTATCATGCGTGACGGGCTTTTCCTCTAAACAGGCTCTATGTGTTCACATGCTTCAATTTGACCGACCACATAACTTCTTTATGGGACAATCAGAGGCAGCCAGTGAAAAGTACGCCCTGTTCCAGAGGCCAGAAGTATAAATCATCAACCATTTGGTCATTAATTTGACATTTCTTCTCCTTTTTAGCCCTCCAACGGCAACTGGTTTGTTCTGAGCAGACCGCAAAATGGCTCAGGTTAAATCTCAAGGTCCGGTTCAACCATTTGTTTGAGCCAATTTAGCATATTCAGGATGATATAGACGTGAGTGAATGGCAGACAAGGGTTCATTAGAGGGGTTTGAATTTTGGTTTTGACCAGGCATGAAATAGATATGTGTTCTATTAGACATGAAACAGATACATGCCAACTGGAGACCAACCAAAAATTCTATTTTGAGTGACCATATTATATACCAGATACAGTACACATATCTCCAATTTCCCACCATCATAATGTCACCAGTAATCTCAATCCATCTCAGGAGATCGACATTTCCTCCCGCTGGGCTCACTAACTGTAAAACCTGAAAGGTCATATAAAGTGGCGTCCGTAGTGGCGGCAGCGCAGCAGGTTCAGACACGCTCGCACCAACCCAGGGGTCCCACGCCTCCCAGGCCCTCTCATTAAAGCTAAAAGAGGATCTCTCTGGCACAGGCCCCTCTTTGTCCACAGCCCGGATGCCATGACTGTTGTGGGAAAAAAAAGAAATGAATGAAATGAACGAAAGCCGGTTGGTTGGTCACTTGGCTGATTAGTCGGATGCCTCGGGGGCTTTTTTGGAATTGCTGACCAAGCTACAAAGTGGTAGATGGTTTCAAGGTTTCCTATTGGAACAGGGCACTAATTGTTTTTATATTCATCAGTGAGTCGCTATAAATGATGGATCCTTTTTGGTCAGTAGCCCCGAAATAGCTACTGGCTTTTGAATGTGTTACAGTTGTCTCCGTTTCCCTTTTTTTCTATGTTTCGGGTTGTTTACTTAAGTCAAATTAGTAAAAGTATAAATATATTCAGAAAAGTAAACATATTATTAAAAAATCTAGAGTAATGTCATGTCATGTCTTGAATCATTTAACTATTTTGTTCTGTTCCACTAAACATCTTTATCTTTCATTTCCTTGTATTTTCAGGCTCATGGCCACCTGATTCCCGGTGCTGGGGTCCAATATGTCCCTGAGATTTTGGAGCAGCACAACCAGGTCCAGAGTCTCCTGCCTGAGCCCCACGGCCCCCAGAGGAGGTGGACCCACCCCCAGCACCGCTCTGTTGGTGTTCTCCCACAGCCGGAGCCTGAGGAAGAGACCAAACCCTTCATCCTGGATCTCAAGAACTTCCCAGACCTGGCAAATGCTGACATCAGCTCGCAGAACCCAAACATACAGGTGATTCCGCAGGGGGGGGTCACACTAAATTGGAGATATGCAGTCTTTGAGTTCTTTAGATTGCCTTCATTATTAAATGTAGGACTACATTTGAACTTTTATTGTGTGACACTTTTTATTTCCTTAATGCTCAACAAAATCAACAAAGTAACCTTTAATACAAAACAGGCTCAGTGATCATAAGTGTGAGCCATTAAGTCCTCATCATCTCGTTCTAAATTGACCCAAAAAGTCGTTCTGTTTAACTTCCATCTCGGGGCAGTTATTCCCTCCGACTCTGGTCAGTGTAATCAGGATGTGGTTAGAGGGACATAATGATGCTGGCCTTATGTCTACATCAAGTTCAGAGACCAATGAAATGTCTGATGAGTTTTCATGTAGCCTATAGACCAGATGTACCATATTCTGACGGGAAGATATATTCAACAAAGCATTTCCAATTCTTTCCTAATTGTGAAAGGAATGTCACAAACGTTACAGAAGGATTTCCCCCTGTAGTCTCTGCATTGCCTGGTCTTCACATCAGCTCAAGTGGGCCCTTGGAAGTACTGTAGCATCTAGGATGAGTCATATTGAGGTAATGAGAGGTAGTTATCCAGAAGAAATGCTCACATTCTCTCCCTGAGAGGATGGTTTTGATGGCTGAATGCTCGTGCTCAAGTCTCGCTGACTGATTTGGATCCGGGAAGCGAGTTCACTTTCACTTGATTTCGTAAGAAGAGCTTGTAACTGAAGCGGAATAGCAGAGTCGATAGAACAATACTGGATCGTTCAATCACTTGTATGTCATTGTCAATTTTGTTTTCCCAATCACGCTACAATTTGTTGTCTTGGTTTGATAGTTTTAGAGAAAGTTGTTCACAAACAGTGCTTAAAATCAGTGACGCAGATTAATGGGTGGCTTTAGATTAACAGAGGGCCTCTGTTTCCCAATAAAGGTAACCATTGAGGTGGTGGACGACCCCCAGATGGAGGTAGAGATGGATCTGGCAAAGGAGAAAGAATGGCTACCCTCCTCTTCCTCCTCACCATCTTCCACCGTGGATTGGCTAGGAGGCAAGAAGCTTTTCTGGCCCCTTTTCTGGAGTTACACCGACGCCGACTCCGGCGAGGAAAGCAACAGCCGCTCAGGGGCAGACGAAAATGGTGAGGAAGAGGAGGAGGAGGAGGATTACTCTCTTGATTACGGCAGCGAGGAGCCCTTACCAAGCGGAGTGGGCGAAGACTGGGATACGCGTTGGAACGAAGGCTGGGATCCAATACAGAGCTACTACGGTAAGGTTTGCCAAGTGGTACTCACTGGCTGCTAGAATCAGCAGATGTGACTTACTCTGTTTTTTTAGTATAGGCAAAAAAGGGAAAAGTGTGCAAATACAATTAGTGATTTTCTCATATCAGAAGCGAGACAGATAAAGGGAATGTCTGAAACAAGAGACAGAGAGAACAACAGTGGTTAAGGAGGCTGCTGGATAACTATCCTCACAGTCAGAGCACCAAAGGATGCCAGCATGCGAGGCAGCATGAGCACTCGACCATCAGGATATTGCGGGTTCTGGGCACTTTGAAGTCGACACTGGTCGTGCCGGTCGCAGAGGCCCGCCTTTTGAAGATGGGTCCGATGCGCTCGCTAATGGCAGCGTGAGGCCGGCACTGTTCCCTGGGACAAAACAGTCCTCTGCTTGTGGACAATTAGAGGGCAGATTTGGAACACAGAATGACAGGGGCCATTCGGCTGGCCCCTTTCATCTTTCCCCGGGACCCCATGGGCCCCCCCCCCCCCGACCCTGGCAGCACTCACGGCCCTCTGCGGCTCGGCCTTTTGAGCCAGTTCAAGAATTTCGGGGGGCTCGCAGGGCTGTGCATAACTTTGACAGCTATTTTTCCCCTCTTAATTCTGCCATTCTCTGGTGGGAAAACATGTTGTGTCTCATTGTGCAGAGACAATTTGTGGTTTATAAAGACAATAATAAGAGGGAAGAGAAGGGTATACAGAGTGATGGAATGGGAAAGGTAAAGGAATATATATGGAAAAAAGGAATGAAATAAAGATCTGATTATCTGATCTGAGGCTTACTAGAAGATCAGAACCCAGTCATGGGCTTACCACAGCCACATCTTTCATTCTTCAGAGATATTTTCCCGAAAATACAAATCTGTGCAACTTTTACCCCATCCCATGTATGCCAATATAGATTTGATCCGTTTAAGTGTTGTGCATGTAGTGGAGCAAGCAAAGGGAACAATGCCTATAAAGTGGTCACATCTAAAGACTGAGGGAGCATAAATCAAGGATGTCTGCCTTAGCTTCTTCTGTAATTAAGACTCTCCTGAGACCTCATTCCCGTATGGCCACATGGCGAGTTGGCAGCGCCCACAAAGTAAAATTGGGTGCTCGCTACACCCAAGCTGGTATTTCTGCACCCACCTCGCCTTTAATCAAGAATGACTTGTTTTCAGTGTTATTAACACCACAAGGAAACATGGTGCGGAGGCGGACAGCCACAGCACAGCTTCTTTCTCTCTAATTTGACTGAGGCCTTCTTAAAATGAGGCCTTCTTAAAAAGAATATGGGTTTGCATGGGAAAGGTTAGACCGGGAGAAAAAATCATTTATATGCACTGAGACTTTGAAAGCCTATTCTGAATTTGAAAGAAAAAAAACATTTTCAGTTCAGTTTAACTTTTTCAGATTTGTAGTTTTGTTTCTCGAGGTCATAGTACTGCAAAGACAGTTTGTGACCGTGTTTGAATTTTGTTTTCACAGAGAAGGAAACAGATGAGTGGACTCCCTGGTCTCCCTGTTCAGTGACATGTGGCAACGGGGAGAGGAAAAGGACCAAGTCCTGTGGCTATTCCTGCACTCTGACGGAAGCTTCCAAGTGTGACCTTGAGCCTTGTCCTGGTGAGATTATATTTCCCTTTTAAGATAAAAACACTACAAAGACAGGCCGGAATATTTAGATTTTGATTCTGCTGTTTCTAATTTACACTCTCCGCTTTTTTAGGTGATGTCAACACTGTAGTCGAGCCATTCCCTTTCGCGATGGAGAATGGAACAGAGCCATTTGGAACAGGTATGGTTTTTGTAATGGACAGATTTCATTGGTCAAAAGGACGATTACACATTTAAACCCATTAACTGCAAGCTGATTTTACTGTACACCATTTTACAAAGCATGCTGGGTCAGATAAATACTGTAGTGGGGTAGATTTGTGAGGGTACACCCTTAGCTAATGAATTAAAGTGACATGCCATTTTATAAAAGGGATGTTAGAACTGGATTTCTCCATTCTGTAACATAGATTATTATGGATGCCAGAATTTAATTTGAAATTGACTACAAAGTGACCGATGTTCATGTGACTAGTAGTGCTCTCTTGAAGATCTGCAATGCTCAATTTCACCAAGTGCTGCTGTCCTCTTTCTAACAGATGTGGACAGCTGTGAGAAGTGGCTCAACTGTAAGAGTGACTTCCTCCAGAGGTACCTCCACCAGGTGATGTCTGAGCTGCCCAGCTGCCCCTGCGCTTACCCTTCTGAAGTGGCGTACACCGTGGTTAGCGTCTACGACGAAAATCATGGCCGGCCATTCCGGTGGCGCGACGCCAGTGGCCCCAAGGAGCGCATGGACATCTACAAGCCGTCAGCGCGCAGCTGCATCCGCTCAGCACTTTCCAGCGATTCGTCCACTCTTGCAGCGCAGCACTGTTGCTACGGTGATCGTGGACGGCTGATCACACGGGGGAAAGGCGCAGGCACGCCTAACCTGATCAGCACTGAGTTCTCTCCCGAGCTGCACTTCAAGGTGGACGTGCTGCCGTGGATCCTGTGCAAGGGAGACTGGAGTCGCTTCCACGCGGTGCGGCCACCTAACAATGGGTTGAGCTGCCCAGAAAACCCCCATGAAGACGTGTTCATGAATGAACTGGAGGAAGCCAGGGAGTACTGAGGGACCACAGCCAAAATTACCACTTCACACAGTCAGAGGGCCCAATCCTAATTTGAGAGGAGACAGCCTTTTAAAACATACGAAGATTACACCTAAATCATGCGTTGACTCAGAGGAAATGCACAATTGTGATTGGGAGGTGTGTGGGTGAAGTGTGGTTGTCTCAAGTTAGGATTTGGCACAGTTTCCTGATATCAGGCTCAATGGAACTAAATCACAAGAATGAAAAAAAAAAAAGCAGTGTTCTCCCATTGCTTGCCAACCTGTTCCACATCTGGGATACCATCCAGCTCTCTCTCTATATTCACTCTCCTGGGTGCGTGTAAGCATGATGTCTACCTACTGGCTTTGTTTGATAGTGTCCCGGAGCGCTTGTGATTGACAATAAGCAACATGTGATAAACATCCTGATCATGCTTCTTGTAAGTCTTATGTTAGGGAAATGTATGAATGTGGGTTGGTTATATTGATGAAACAAACACATGCATGAGAAGAGTCCAACAGAATATGAATATCCCGACTATGCTGCTACAATATATAATCCATCAGGTTTTCACAAAGGTGTTAAGGGGAACAAGACGACAGGACATCAATAAACCCAAGAAGACTCATAGTAATAGACATTACAGACCATTTTTGGGACACTAAATTATGTGAATATTTGATCTCCAGAGTTTCGTCACACAGGTTGATTTCAAGCGTTTTCTCACATTTTCACAGCCGGGAAGATAATATGATCTGGGTGCCAAAGAGTTAAACAATCAGACTGTTGGTGCCTGCGTAAATCCAGCCTCCTAAGTCTCTACGGTGCAAATGTAGGAAGAAATTAAGTTCTACAGTGATGATGCTCTTAGACCTCTACAATGTTCTCAGGGGGACTCACTAACCACGATTAACACATCTGTTCATTTACCTCGACAGCAGAGCACTATTGAAACTACTACAAAGTGTATTGGGGTAAACATAAGTCGAAAGGTAACAGATTTCCTATTCCAGAATGTAATTGATTGGCAGATAATGCTTTTTCTTCGGTTTCAAAAAGCAGTAAGGAACCTTCTAACTGAAAAAGCTGTTCAAGCATTATGTGTGATAGAAGGATGTCATTGCTGCTTAAGCTGTGGGCTTAGGGTCTTTGGGTTTATGTACAGAACTTGAATGGATAGAAAGGACATTCCTACACACTTTTAAGTAAATACCCCATAAGATATAGTGCAAAGAATTGATTATGGAAACAGTGTTAGCATTGTCGCTATAATAAAACTCAGCACCTTGCTCAAAACCTTCGTAGTAATATATACTATACATAGAAATACCTTCGTATGCCAGGAATCGCCTATTCTATCCAGTCTCATTCTAGGGATGTTCACTCCAAACCTTTTTTCAGGAATTCTGCTTCAAGATGTGATATGCAAACACGCATTTACATTTTGAAATCACCAATTTTAAAGGAAGGCACTTTATTTAAAGTATATATAAATATATACAAAAGATATATCAAAATGTACTCTTGTTTGCCATTTGTTGATGATAGTGTTATTGTGAAGGAAAACTCGCCAGAAATGCTGCATTGTTCTTTGAAAGTGCATATCAAGTGTTCTGTTGAGGAAAGCATGATCTTTTCTTGTGATTTCTGAATCTAGTATTACATATATGGTGTTGTACAGTATTTATTTGTCTGTTCTCTCTTTTTTTAAGTTTGCTGAAGCTTTTGAAATGTCTCTTTACTCAACATGGTGCACTAATCTGACTGAGAAAGGAAGGCACCCATTGTCAAAAGGGAAACCCACTTGCCTCATATCACTTCATACAGCAACATCAAGTGTTTCATTCGACTTTGTGCTGCAGTGCTATGAATATGTCGTTGCAATTATGCTGAAGAAATATATAAAGACCTTGCATTCATCATCTGACTTTCTGATGTGTCGTTTCTTTTTCCACACTTACTGTGTAGCTGAGCCAAGCATAGCATACTACTCTCAAGCAAAATTCCTAAAAACTCAACTGAGTACTTGTACTCTTTATTTACTGACATACCATCATTTCCTGTAACTTTCCTCTCCAACAAAACAGGTACAGTGCAGCAAGCATTCCTTCAGAGTGCAAACATGTCACTGCCCTATTTTAGCAACAGGCTGAATATTAAGGACTGCCAATGGGGAATACTGTACCAAAACCACCAGGGGTGCTTTCAACTTCTGTTAAGGGTATAAGTAAATATTGTTTTATTTAAAAATAACATATTTTTGGGCTAGATGCTTCTCTTGCCAAAAGTTATGTAAATATTGATACCACTCATGCCTGTAAATATTAAGCTACAGACAGCATAGCTTAGCATAAAGACTGGACACAGGGGAAACAGCTAAGCGTTGCACCAGCTAACATGAAACAACATCTGCAGCTAACCAATTAGCATGTTAGGGTCATGTGCTTGTTATGGGCACACAATTAGGAGCATTTCCAAGCCAAATACTGCTCAAATAATGACTAGTAGATTGTAATTACTCACCAGCCAGAAAAATACATTATCTGTTAAATAGCAGCTAAACATTAACATTTCACTAGCAATTTGGCCGGGACACTACAAAGTAAATTCTGCACCCTGGCCTGACTATTTCTAGGCCCGGAGCTGTAAAACCCACCGAATATTCGCAGATCGTATCTGTATCGTAATAGCATAGCTAACCAGCTGCTTATTGACAGCAGCTTCATACCCAAGAAGGACAGTGCTAGCTAACATCCAACTCCAGGTAACACAACAAATAACCATCTCCAAAAATGTTTACCTCTTCTCTTGCATTAAAACTGTCTAATATGTTAATATGGAAAAAAATAATTCAGACAAAAGTATATTCCCCAAAATGTATTTAAATGTTTAGCTTAACATTTAGCGTGTTAAGCTACATAGCTGAGCTGGTGGAAGATGTAATACTAAATTGTTTGATAATCCGTAAATACCATTTGTGTTTTTGTGTGAGGTTTTGTAGCATGTGACTTCCTGTATCCTCTACCTTTTCAAAATTCAGCAGATCCTCAACATGGCAATGAGAGGAATGAATTAGATATAATGCGTGAGTTCTCTTGCTAGGATGTGTTAGCATCGAGTGCACCAGCAGCATCAAAGGTCTCTGAGTTTACTATGTTATCATCTGTGTGTTTTTCAATCTGACTTTGGTTTAGTTCACCTCAAGAAGTCAAAAGTCGTACTAACATTTTCTGTCGGACTTCTAAACAATCAACCACAGCTTTTTGAACCATGCATGCTTCAGGATTTACAAAAATGCTGTGGGCATTCTTATGGTAATGCTCAAGGGTGACACATTTTTCATAACGTATGACTCCTAGTTGTGGTTAGGGCCTAAACTTTTAAAGACCAAGCAGGAGCATAAGGGATAACAATGTTGGCTAGAAAGTCTTTCAAATTCATGTTCCAGAAAAGACCAGCTGGAAATCAAAATCATACATAAGGTTTCACTCTATAGGACGAAAATAGTCCTGTGAACGCATAAATAAAAATCTCTTAAGCCCCTGTGTGCTGTAAGTAACATCCACCATCACTTTTATCCATCTACACTGCGGTATCTAGGTTTATACATTTCTCCCATCATGTTTTCTGAGGCTATACTCTTTCCCGAGGATTAAATAACGTTGAGATTAAAAGTTCAAAGGGCGAGGTAATGCAAATCCATAGGCTTAGGCAATCCCAATACTCCAGTTAGATACTCTTAATTCCCGTAGGTCATGATGTCTATCCTGCTCTCATTGACCCACAGGAAGGGAGGGGGGCGGGGGTCCTGGTTATGTAGGACATTATGTCAAAAGTGGGACACAATTAGCAGAGGATGCATCAATGTTGCGCATTAACCATACTACATTCTGCCTTGGAGTGAACGATAAGGGGCTTGGTAGGTCTATTGTGGTCCTTCAGTGACTCCTATGTTGACTACAGATGAGTGCAGCGTGGAGGGAAGCCAGACACATGTTGACCACATTGCTGCCGCAGAATAACAGATAAATAACCGCAGATGTGTAGACAGAGGAGAAAGCAGAGATAGAAAGTAGAGGAGAGATGAAAAAAAGGGAACATAAAAGAGAGGGGAGTTTTCAGAACGCTGTGGCTAAAAAGATGTTATCTAAAATATTGAATGAAGAAAGGGTTTCCGGGCGGATGCGTTTAAAAAACTGGAAAATACACATGACAGTTTATGGAGGGCATGTGTGTCATGTAACAGAGGAAAGGGTACACCATGGTTTTATAGAAGTTCAATCTATCCATTTTATCTCAATTTAGCATGAATTCTTTCCCGTTCAAAACGTAAAATGATCGGATCCTCAAATTGTAAATGCACGCTTTTTACAATGGGACTAACATTTTGGCTATTGACTGTGTGCGATGTGATTCATTCCTTTAGTTATAGCGCTGGTGGCCCAGGCCTGGTGCCAGCAGTCCGTGGTTACAGATCTGTTTACTTTTGTAAGCTGGCAGGAACATGAGATTTCCTCTGGGTGTACTGCGGCTGGTCGACCTGCAAACAGCATGGCCCTTCATGTCCCTCGCTGCTCCCGTTACAAGCTGCCTCCCTCCTCAGATCATTTGTGCTGAGGGTAACCCCACACTTACAATCATGCAGAGTTTTACAAGGATTCAGTGAAGTTTTTAAAACCAGCCATCGTAGACACTAAGCATATTGCAAACAAACCCTTGAACAAGCTTTGGCCACTCAACACGACTTTAAAAAATGCCAGTGCATATTAGGATTCTTTGGATTATCTGGAGTTTTTAATACCATTCCTTGACCAGCCTGACACAGACGAAGGCCTTGTTCGGAGATGATCAACAAAGCTAATCTCAAAATGAAGCCTTCCCCCATGAGAAGCCAGAAAACCAAAAGTTCTAGAGCACAAATACCACTTCAAAAGTGTTTAATACGGGAAATACAGGTGGTTAAGTTTTGACAAAAAATAACAAGACTATCATTAATGCTATTAATGTCAGCATACTCACAAAGGCAATGGGTGTGTTGAAACCCTTTTTTTATGCGCATTTTCAATTTGCGCATAAATGTATCTTTGGTGAAATGGTGACAATCATTTACTGACATTTTCTTTTGCCCAAATGTTGTTAAAATGTGCAATATTTAAAAACGATCTAATGTCAACATGCTAATGTTAGCAGGTATGTTTTACCGTGTTGTACATCTATGTGTGTTAAGATAAGATAAAGATAAGATTTACTTTATTAATCCCAGACTGGGAATTTTTTGCATTGAATGCTAACATGCTAGTTAGCCCTAAAACAAACTACTCTGCGGCTAATGAACAGTACATTTTTAAAGTATTATATCAACCAATGTACCTAACATTTTTACTTGATGATGATGGTGATATTTTGACATGAATGTCTGTTTCAAACTTCAAGGCAATATCATTTGAGAGTGGAGCAAATTAGATGATCAATACTGTAGTATTACTAGCATGGCTACAGATGTATAAACTGTGTCCATTACTGTGTTACATTCTCCTGCAGGTACTGTTACTTCTAAAGGGACAATGCCTTCATTCTTTTGAGATGTCAAACTTTTTTTTCCACAATACCTTTTATGCTCCTCACTTTTGCAGAGCTAGTACAGGCAAATTGTTTTATCAGGCCAGAACAATATTCAGCCCGATAATCCCAACACTGGACATCAATATCCTCAGAGAAGTCTGAATAACTGACATTCTTATGATGAGCCACACTCTGCAAACTTTTGTTTGTTTACTCATGTCCACTGGGAGTCTTAATTTTTCTCCCCGTCTCTCTCTCTCTCTCTCTCTCTCTCTCTCTCTCTCTCTCTCTCTCTCTCTCTCTCTCCCTCTCTCTCTGTTGATAATATAATCAAAAGAGCAGCCAACACAATACCTTTGGACATGAGAGGGGCCTGCAGATCCAGTAGTACTGGGGCGGCAGACAGCCAGCCATAACAACATCAAACAGCCCCAAGCCTCCAGCGTTTACACAGAGCCAAGACCCCGGACCAAAAATATGATTGTTCGTTCTTTTTAAGATAAGAATGCAGACAAGCTTGAAGGTTATTGCGGACAATATGCACAGGTATGAAGTGGTGGAAGAAGTGGATGGATTGTAGAAAACAAGTAAGAAGAAAGTGGTACTTTAGGTCAGCTGAGGTTTCTTAGGTGCCTAAGATCACAACAATTGTCTTGCAGGAATGATGGATAATGAACATGGACAGCTTTGTCATTTAAATACCTAATGCAGGAATATGTTTTAACCTCAGAAACCATAATGATCTTGCTGATTTTCCTTCATTCTGCAGTTCATGTTTTCAAAAAAAGCAGGGATGGGAGAATATTGGAAATTCGAGAAACTGATACAGAACGCCCCCTGCTGGTCAACACCACTAACTACATAGGTCTTCGTTAATACTAAAGCTACTTCTATTCTGCCAATACAGCTTCAATTTTCACACATTTGAACATTTATTCAGAATAACATTCCTTTATAATAGGCCATCAAATGTGTTGTTATTAGGCCTTAATTTAGTTATTATCTTTAGGAAATAATGTGAATATTTTTTCACAATTAGTTGATTAATCCAATCAAATTAATAAAGACTTTGTGACCAGAAGGTTGGCGGGTGAATCCTCCGAGCCGACAGTCTCCTTGTGTAAATGTGTATAAGTTGTGCAAATGTTTAAAGGTTGTTTTTGTCAAAGAGCGGCATCCTTTTAGTAAAACTTCCCAGATTAACAGGAACAAAAACATAAAATATTTTGTTCAATATAAAGCTAAAATGGTCATGTATCACATTTTCCCGCAGGCCTTTTTTTAAGTGTTTTGTTTGGCCTAAAAATATTGAATTTATGATCGTAGATGAAAAAGTCTATTAGATACAACCTTTCAAAAAACAATCTTCATGAATAAGCAAACTTGTTGCCAATTACCAATAATTTAAATGCTTTTTGCACCAATTCATCATCAGTTGATCTGCAGGGTTAAATAAGATGACATCACCAATACATCTACATGAACACAAACGCTGGACCCTTCCCAGAAACAATGTTTTACTTTTAGCGTCTCCATCTTCCCCTTAAAATAGGTGGACTTAAAAATGTACCACATGCATTTTAACACAGAAGCGTAACGTTGTGCGTATGCAACTCTGAAAAACTACAAACAGCCTGCTTAACCATGTCAAAAATAATCCTACAGTATGTGTACATATCGTCACCCATTGGCTTTTTTAATCATATGGATCATTGTATTTCCTCATACAAATAGTTTTATGTACAGACTTATGCGTCAATGCATCAGATTCTGAAGAATGCACATAACTGATTCTAAATCTGATTTTGTGACGTTTGTGCTTACTTTGTCACCGCCGTTTAGCCCCTTTTAGCACCCCAGAATGTGTTCAATGATGCCAATACAGTTAGACGAGCAAACATAAGTGCCCAACAATGTCCATCTGCATCACTAGGCCTATCACTTCCATATCCATCTCTTTGTTAAGCCTATATGAAATTCTGTGTTGACTCAAACAATTACCCTGTTATTCCGTGCGCCTTGAGATGATTGTGTAATTGTATGAACCAAAGGAGGGTTTTCGCTTCACCAGATGAGGTGAAAGCAGGGTGGATGTGATGTGTGAAGTGCATCTATCTACGTAGTCCTATGCTCCGTTTGGTACTGTTGGTCCTATTTTCAGTCTTGGAAGAATTTCCCTACCTAGTCTGAAACTGACGATGAACTCTGAGGTCGGAGGCATTACAGTTTAGTTCAAAGTTTTACATTTGATGAAAACTTTTATCTCAGTGTGAACTGTAGTTTACGAGGTGCACTTCATGTTGCTTGCCACATAGGCCAACTATAGACTCATTAATTGGTTAGCATATTAGCTCAGATTTTAAGGGACCTGACATAAACTCAGATTGTAACTAAATTGATGGAATACACAGCCACTTTAAAATAGCTAGTTAACCCACCACCAAACCACATCATAAAACATAATCTCAAGGCCCTAACCTTGTCTGATGTAAAACCTGGTGACCTAAAACAGCCGAAAGACATAATGTAATACGTCCTTTTTCTTGAAGTAGGCCTAGTTTGTGTTTGGTGATTTTCTTAAAGTTGTGAAAACAATACCTATAATCATCTACTGGATATTACTCATTCAAATGTCATTCAGTGGAAATGTTAAGGATGACCGTAGGAAACATGGTTACATTACAGTTAATGTGAACCTGATTCGCCAATCATCATTTCATCATATCGTCATCTATAAATAGGCGATTATAAACTGCATAGTTTTGCACGTTTCTACGCTTCCAGAAGGCATTTCGGCACTGTGAACATATAAAGCTTCAAATTAAACGAACCACCATGCTATCAAGGTACAAACAGATATTAAAATTGCTACGTAAAGTGAAAAACATCATCTAATCAGGCCCCAGCGAGGATCGAACTCGCGACCCCTGGTTTACAAGACCAGTGCTCTAACCACTGAGCTATGGAGCCGGATCCACTGCACTTCCACCTCCGATAAAAATTTCAATTGCGTCTATCTTTCAATCGCGTCTCTCTTCCATGTAAAAAACAATACGGAAGTTTAGATTTTACCGATCAAGTGGAAGTCTATCAACTGGTGATATTCTATTGCGTGAGGCAGATGTGTCGGTGGCGTCTACTTTGAGGAGCCATTGTCGACTAACCAGGAAATACACTTTTTAATTGTTTCGACTGTCGTTAACATTCATTTTTAGGCTCCATAACACTTTGAAGCACATTCAGTACAAGTATGTGAGGTTGTGGTTGCGATGCCGATATCAGGACGCTTACAGAGATGACTACTAGTATATTTTTGTATAGAGGATGCATAATTTTGTTTGCTGAGGCCAAATTGGATGATTAAGCAATAATCAAGTCTAAATATCCCAGTTAATCGGTAACACCACCAGTTAATCGGTAACACTGACGCAGTTGAGCACAGTACACGAACGATTGACTTTAGACTGTCAGCATAAGGCTACCAGAATGGGAATTTTCTATGGAATTTTGAGCTGGACTGCTTTGTTTCTGCTGTTTATGGTTTTAATAGCGTTTCTTGGTTTCTGCTTGTACATTAAGTACATTCATATGGCATATGACTACATACCTGGGCCCCCGAGAGACAAGTAAGTAAAGTAGGGCGTTGTTTACAGTCCAAGGCTAAATTATGCTACTTGTTTTCTCTTCACCTAGCTAGCTTAAATTAAACTCTACCTATTGTGATGTTAAACATGCTTTCTCTTTATACAGTTTTCTCTTAGGACACGTACCAACCTTTTTGAAGGCATTGAAAAATGATGACGTTATACACGACAAATTTAAAGAATGGTAAGCCTTGAAAGAGTGCATTACTCTTTGTCTATAATGCTTTCAAAAGTTTAGGTTGTCATTACTTCTGTTACTCCTGATCGATATTGTGGCCGACTTCACTTTAGGTGTAACCAAATGTATTATTTGCATTCCAAACCCATAATCAAAATGTAATTTACAGGTGTGAGACTCACGGGTCTGTTTGCAGGATAAATTTTCTGCATCATGTCATTGTCCTTGTAACCTGCCCAGAGGGAATCAAGGTAAACAGCCAACATATTTCAATTGCATTGCACAACACAACACTGTGCAAAGGTGAACCATCTATTGTCCTTTTTTGCCAATAACAGACATGCATATTCCCTGGTAGTATAACACCTTGTCTTTCCATGTACCCTCTTTTGATGATTCTATTTTAGGAGATCCTGATGTCCCCAAAGTACCCGAAAGATGATGCCTACAAGAAAATCGGCAACCTGTTTGGTGTAAGGTATTATTATTACACAGTCAGATTACCTCTCCTGTTCATACTATACATATGTTATTGATATAAATACTGCAACAAGCACTTCGAACTTGAAACACTAAAGTTATAATTATTTCAAGTGTTATTTGTGATGTGTATTTTTGAACTTTCGAAAGTCTTTCCTTCAAAATGTCTCTTTTCAAGGTTCCTAGGTAATGGCCTGATAACCGCACAGGATCATGAACAGTGGTATAAACAGCGCCGGATCATGGACCCAGCGTTCAGCAGCTTGTGAGTTATTTGATAATCACAAACTGTGAAAAAGTATTTGCTTAACCTTTATTTTACATGCAGTGTTTGCATTCATTGTAGGTTCTTCCCCAAACTACCTTTATTTCCAGGTATCTGAGAGGTCTAATGGATGCCTTCAATGAGAGGGCAGAGAAACTGATGTTAAAACTGACAGATGTAGCTGATAACCAAACGGAGGCCAGCATGCTCAAATTGATGAACTTTGTAACCCTTGATGTTATCGCTAAGGTATTATGTCACAGTTTTACAGCATAGAGTTCTTTAAACCTGATCCAAAACATTTTAATTGCAAGTGACAAAATAAAACAGGGTGTGACATAAATGAATCTGGTAATTGTATAACTACCTAGTTCTCTTTTTGACACTCAGGTTGCTTTTGGTGTGGATCTAGACCATATGAAGGATAAGTCCGTTTTTACTAAAGCCATCGCGTTAACTCTGAAGGGGATGATCTACCAAATCAGAGACATTTTTTTTAAAGTATGAATTCACAGCAAGTGTATATGGAATTTATGTGGTGGTGACACAACAATAAACTGTGTGAGATCTTATCTTCTTGCATTTCTAGTTCCATCCCAAAAACCAACCGTTCATTAAAGAAGTGAATGAAGCCTGCCGCATGCTGCGCGCAACTGGAGCTCAGTGGATAAATGAAAGAAAGGCCGCCATGCGAAATGGCGAGGATGTTCCCAAGGACATCCTCACACAGATCATCAGAACAGCTGGCAAAGGTAATGCTCAATCATTTCAGATACATTAAACATTCTTGATTGTTTTTGTGTGACTTCCTGAGGACGGGATATTTTCCATAGAGATGTCTGCCTTCTCTCAAATTATGATGAACATTTCTTTATAAATCTCAACAGCAACGTATTTTTCAAGAAATCATGACCCGCTTTCTAAAGATGATCCACAGACCTTGTTATGATCAGTAGCATGTAGGAACCATTTTCTACCAAAGTACACCTGCCACATCTACTCGAGAGGGTTGCAACTGTAACGTTGGCTAGCACTGTGATGCTAAGTGAGTTAGCGATAACGGTTAGATATGAACCATCATCATGGGCCACCCCGTCCTTGAGTAGAATCACTCTTCCTCTTGCAGGGTTTAAGGCGTATTGTGGTAGAGAGCAAATAGTTCTTACATTTAACTGCCCACATCAAGGTCTGCAGATTATCTTGAGTAACAGGGTCATGATTTATGTTCCAGTTATAGTTGATGTCTTCAACATTGGTTTACTTCTTTAATTCTAATTTCTTACTTCCCAGAGGGAAGCATGACTTCAGAAGATGAAGAGTTGATGTTGGACAATTTTGTGACATTTTTCATTGCTGGTGAGTCTGTGTTGTTACTGCTTTGTCCATAAAGCTCCAAAATGAGAAGAATGCTTCACCCAACAATTTAATATTACTTATATGAGATTCTGAACTATTCCCTGGTTAGGTGTGAATTCTGGAGTATAATATTACTTTTTGACATTGGTAAGGTGTCATGTATATGTATATGTATATGTATATGTATTATTATTATTATTATCATCACAACTAGGGTTATAAATGTTACAATGTTTTCAGGCGAAATGTTCTTATATACTGTATAGATATAAAGTGGTGGTGGTGGTGGTGAAAGTCCATAGGGACTTGGCCTGGGAACTGGAAGGTCACCAGTTCAAGTCCCCGAAAGACCAAGTGCTACCATGGTGTCCCTGAGCAAGGCACCGTTCCCTACACTGCTCCCCGGGCGCCGTACTTATGGCAGCCCACTGCTCCTTACACTAGGATGGGTCAAATGCAGAATGTAAATTTCCCTCTGTGGGAGCATTGAGGGTTCCTAATACAATAATGTAAGTGTGTGTTTTTTATCCAGATTTGTTCAATTGTTAAAGTAAAGTTCTGACCTTTTAGGGCAAGAAACAACAGCCAATCAGCTGGCTTTTTGCATCCTGGAACTTACAAGACATCCTGAGATACTGGAGAAGTAAGAACCAAACAATTTCATAATGCAGCTTTGAAATGAGGGTTTCTTTAGTGTAGTTTTTATTTTTCAGAGCAAAGATAGAGGTTGATGACGTCATTGGGATGAAACAGATGATCAGTTATGAAGATCTGGGGAAACTGATCTACGTCTCACAGGTACATAACATCAAGTTAGGAAATTATGTAAAGATTTTAAGGAGTGAAGCATGTGGTAAAACCATTTTGCAACTTACTCCTGTATTTATTAATTAATTCAATCATTCTCTGGCTCAAGTCTGCAAAAACATACAACTTTAGTCAACAGATAAACCAGTAATCCATTTAGTAAGCAATTTAGAAACCTCTGTTATTAATTTAGCCTCTGAGGGCAACTGTCAGTTTTTACCAAACCCAATATCAGAGCTAAGATTCCCCTTTTTGATGAATCATTGAGTTTCCCCTTCTCTGAAATTTGGCTTCAATCATTTTATTCTTCATTGTTTTTAAGTAATTGACCCAGGATGTACACTTCACTCTGTAACCTTCCCACCAGTTGCTAAAAGAGACTCTGAGGATTTACCCAACAGCTCCAGGCACAACTCGTATGTTACCGGAAGACACTATCATCGACGGTATTAACTTACCTAAAGGATTCGTGTGTTTTGTGAGTATCTCTAAAGCAGGAACTGTGTGTGTCAGAACAATGGCAACCATTACTTTAAAAAAACAAGCACTACAAATATTTTTGGAATACTTACAAACCAAAATGACATTACATGCTATCAAAATGTTCAATCAATTATTATGAAATTCAGTTCAGCTCGTATGCGACCGGGAGAATGGAAAAGTTCTTCAAGGACCCGATGACATTTGATCCGGACAGATTTCACCCAGATGCTCCCAAGTAAGTATCATACAACATTCACATAATAATGTCTTTTTTTCGTAGGCACAGGAAAAAGGTGTGTACTTAAAGTGTCTATGTTTGTTTGAAGGCCCTATTACTGCTACTTCCCCTTTGCCCTTGGCCCACGTGCATGCCTAGGACAGAACTTTGCTCAGGTGGGTTGTGACAGTCTTGCATATTTATAACAAATAAAATATAAGAACACTTGGAAATAACTTCATGTGTGTTGTTGTTGGTGGTGGGGCGATTGCAGATGGAAGCCAAATTGATAATGGCCAAGCTGATCCAGAGGTTTGACTTTACGCTTTCGCCAGGACAGAGCTTTGACATCTTGGACAATGGCACCCTCAGGCCGAAGAGTGGAGTGGTGTGCTCTGTCAGACACAGGAACCACAATAATTAGATGGTCGTAATGTACTGTGAACTAAGAAGATGGTTATAATGTGGTGAAATTGGGATGCTAAGGCTAGCTTACTGCCTGCAGATTTGTTCCCTTGATTCAACCAAAAGCCGCTTATACTGAAGAATTGTTTTATTACGTATTATTTTTATGTCTTTGCTTCATTGTAAAGAAAATGGTATTAATGGTGCAGGTTTTAATGATATAATTTAATCATAGCAGTATATCTACATTAACAGTATATCTACAAGCAGTAACGGTAACTACTGATATTTTTCAAACACTAATGGGGATATGGGAATACACTTGAACTACTTTTTAATCTAGTTGGAATGTATTGTTTATTTCTCACTAACTGCTCTTCCATACACACTGAGCTGGTTGTGTACCTTGAACGCTAACATTGCATGCAGAATTGATCAACTTTACACAAATGAAAAGAATTATTAAGAAATTATTTTTATTTATGCAGAAAAAAGAAAATTGTATTTTTTGTTAGCTTTGCACTTTAATAAACAAATGGCTATTTGAATATCTCCTAATATGTTTTGATTTAATGCCCAGCCTGTTGTTTTTTTATGTACTCAACCTGCTGTGGCATTACTGACAATGTACACAGGGGGTCGCTGTGACCTTGCAAAGAAATTTCAAGAGCACCTGTTAAACTGAAATTCCCAGACAATTGACTCTCAAAGTTACCACAAGTTTTATTTATCCCGAGTTTACCTGCCACAATAGCGGCGTTGGTATTGTTTTCACTTTACGAGTATATGAGGGTACGTTTCTTATTTCAAAATATGCTATGGAAGACACCATAGACTACCAAAGACAATGTTTCGAGTCATTTACATTGATCATATTTCTGATCTATCTATGTCTATTGACAAATTCTGTCACCCCAATAAGTTTGCGATGCAGACACAACACTTTTCAGGTTTATGACTGAGATCCCAATGAATGTTATGATCCAAATGAATGTCAGGTATGACATTGGGATTGGTTATTGCAAGGGTTATGAAAGGGCCATTTCCCCCATCACTTTACGCTCCTGGTACGATATGGTTTCACTTAAGTTTTAAGGTGTTCAATGATGGGTGTGGTCCGAGCAATGGCGCTGGAAGCAGCGGGCAGGAAAAGGCTAAGGTGGCCATTGGTCCCCCCACTTTATGGCCCTGGCCCTATATCAATTCAAGATAGGTGTGTTAGGTGATGAATAATTTTTTATCATTTGAAAAAAATTGCTATTAGGCCAATTACTTGTGAAACAGCTTTAGCATAGCTTACAAATAAAACATTTTGACAAAAATATTTTACTAATAAAGAAAATGCTTAAATGTGTCTATTCACTTGTTTATTAAGTAGTTAATTAGTAATTTATGCAAGAGTAGAATATTATTAAATTGTTCAAAGCGATGAGCTAGGGCTGTGTTGATACTCTTTTATTTTTTTACAGAAGAATGATATGTTTTTGTCAGTCCAACTGGTCTCTGTTCCTTTAAGAGGGCTGAGCCTGAGCACTGTGAGCCTCGGCACTGTTCATCTACCTGCTGCTGCACGCTGCTCTGCTACGTCTTGATTGGCCGTCTTGGCCGAAATCCCCTTGAATGATTTCAAACCGAACCTGAGTGTTTGGACAAGAAGGAGGAGGGGGGGCGCTGCTAATTCCGAGCAGGCTGAGTGGAAAGGCTTGAATCCTCCGTCCGCAAACACACCACCTCAGTAAAGAAGCTTATCCGAGGAGCGTTGTTCACGGTGAAACGCGTACAGGAGAGCACCGAGTGGACTTTAAAAGAGGCTCGTGTTTACGCGACGTTTTCTATTTTTTGTAAAAGCAAACATTTGCTTATTTCAATTTGTTTCGCTTTCTGTTTACCATCATTTGAATGGAGCGATGTCAGGAGGAGAGGGCGCACATTGCGATGGGAATGTTGATGGGAACCAGGACCTGATTGAAAGTAACTGGTAATTAATCGATTTAAAACATGTGTTTCCGTTATTGACCGAATGTTAGTACGATCAGTTGTTTTGGAAAAAGGCTACAGAAAGGGTATTCCTTTACGAGATTAGCGAGGGCATTCAGTTCATGCACGGGTTGCCATAGCATCACATTAATATTTCCTTTTAATTATCGGCCTGTTGAGGAGGAGGGCATAACGATGCTTTCATATTTTGGACAATGTACTTTAACACAATCCCGCAACTGAGGCTCTGTTGATTTAGTTTTAGACAGCAAATTTCAAGCCTCCGTTTTAACACTATCTGAGACTCAGCCAGAGACAGCCATGGCCAAAAATCCGTCCGAGGGAGCGAAGGATGAGGTGAGCCAGCTGACGGACGAGGAGGTGCTTCGGTTCAGCAAAGAGGAGCTGGTCCGGAGATTAAGGAGGGTTGACAGCGAGAAAATGAACCTGATGATCGAGCATGGCAACATGATGAAAGACATCAACCGAAGGCTGCAGGTGCACCTGCACGAAATCCGGAGCCTGAAGGAGATCAACCAGAAGTTGCAGGACGACAACCATGAGCTCCGGGAGCTCTGCTGCTTCCTGGACGACGACCGACAGAAGGGCAAGAAGCTCTCCCGGGAGTGGCAGCGATTCGGCCGCTTCACTGCCAGTGCCATGTGGAAGGAGGTGGGCAACTACATGATGAAGCTGAAGGAGCTGGAGGCTAACCAGGACACCGTGTTGAGGGAGAACTCTGAGCTGAAGGAGATCATCCTCATGCTGGATGAAGAGAGGAACGGAGCAGGGTCCAGGAGCTCCATAGACAGTCAGTCCAGTTTGACCAACCTGAATGGTGGCACTGGCACCATCAGGGATGTCGGAGATGGAAGTAGCACATCCAGCACAGGAAGTGCTGGAAGCCCAGATCACCACAATCACAACCACATACACAAGCCTGCCACAGAGAGCAGTAAACTAGGCACCACCATCAGGAGGTCCATGGATGACCTGTCAGCACCGCACCACCACAGGAGTATCCCCAATGGACTTAATGGTGAGTACACATACCCCCTCCACCTGTGGAAACACACCTGGCTGTCCTGGCCTAACACAGTGACACACATCCCAGAGTCCAATTGATCAGGCCTTACATTAAAAGAATACATCAGCAACAACGTGACCATAAGTATACCAATTACTCACCCCATGTAAACCTTAAATTCTTGAAAAAACAGGTTTTTCTTGCAAGTTTTGAAGACTCAAAAAACTGGAGATAACACTTGAGGAATTCAGGTCAATGAGGGCTGCGTTTAACAACTGAAAAACTATATCAAATATCCATTTAAAAACAGTCACAACTCATGCAGTATAATCCAAGTCTCAATAGGTTTCACTACTTAAACACCCGCATAAACAGTTGACACTTGTGTGAGTCTGAAGTATAATAATTGGTAAAGTTGAATTGAAAATGCATATGTTTGGGAAGTAGTGTGCATATGACTGCATAAATGACATTTGGATTGTACTGCATAAATTGTGTTGATGTTTTAATATAGTTTTGCTGTTGTTAAATCCGTCCTTCATATACCTCCAGTCATTTAGACTTTTCTCAATGTTTTATTACTTATTCTCTTCGAGTTATGCGAGTAAATCCAGTATTGATAAAGAAAAGATCATTTGTAGGTAAAGCATTCCTTTGGTAAAATGTTTTTTTCATCCATGTGGCCAAAAGTATGGTATGGATGACCAAAAGTTACCCCTGACCTAAAACAGCTTTTGAAATTCTACTTTATTTCTTACACTACTACGTGGTTCTACTTTAAAAACGCTGCTGCCCCATTACATCTGTATTCATCTTCACGGTTTCATTCCTTATAATACAGTCAGTGGTGATTGCACTGACACCATATGCTGATCAAAATTGCTGTGAGGGATTAGCATGTGGGGTCTTGGCTTAACCTAACTGTAAAGTCTTGATTGGGGTGATTTTGACACACACACACACACACACACACACACACACACACACACACACACACACACACACACACACACACACACACACACACACACACACACACACACACACACCACACAGTATCCTTAAGTGGCCTTTTCAGTCCCATGCTACCCCATCATTTGAATCTGCATTGATTTGGGTCACTGCACTTTTGGTACTTAAGGAACAGGACTTATCTTAATAGCTTTTAGAGAAGGGGACACAGGCAAATTGATTTTTTTTGGGGTCATTCAATGATTATCATTGTTGCCTTTTTGCTTGTGGAAGAGCACTCATGTCTGCTTAGGGCCCGTTTGAAATGCATGGCATGGGACCAGAAAATCAATGTCCCTGTGTTAAGACCTAAATACATGGCTGAAAGCTTGAAGCTGGGATGAAAATGCCCTGATGGAACAGGAGGACACTAAGCTTCATTTAGCTAGCACATGGGATGATAACTCACTGCGATCTGTTTGGCAAGGGGAGTAATTTCTGTTTCATGGGAGGAAAAAAAATCCCCCATCCGTTTGAAAC
This sequence comes from Eleginops maclovinus, assembly GCF_036324505.1. NCBI lineage: Eukaryota > Metazoa > Chordata > Actinopteri > Perciformes > Eleginopidae > Eleginops > Eleginops maclovinus. The sequence goes on along the minus strand of NC_086363.1, from coordinate 14,985,515 downwards.
TTTATCATTTATTCCCCTGATTTACAGGGATGGGGCAGCTCAAAGCAAGCAGCTTCAAATCAGATCACAAAGGTCACGTTGTCCATCGAGCATTCCGGGACATTGTAGACTTTCAAATCCATGAAGGTAACAAATACAAAATAATGGAAACAATCACGAAAGGAAAAAACCGCCACCCTTAATCCGTTCACATGCCAACACACACATTTTTGGTGTGGTATTTGGCTCCTGTTACATAACATCAATATTGTGTCTGCAGAGGCCTAGCACCTCTCTAAGCCGCTGTTTCGCCCAATGTGTGTGACATTGTGTGCCCCTGAATTTCTTTGTGCTCATCACTGACAATACAAATACCCACACACACAATGACACGCTGGCATGGGAAAGACCCGCCTCACTTGAGAGGAGGTTTATTATATTTCATTGTTTAAACCATTGCATTGGTAATGACGTAGATGCTATCTTGTCTTAAATAGAGCTGAGCAACACAAATCTTTCATACATAATTGCAAACAAGTCCATGCGGGAAAAAAACAGGACTGCTGTTGATGGTGCCAAAGATATCAATCGATAAAAAATAACAACAGAGCAACATTGATTCTAATCTACTATTAGATAACAGGGCCACCGTGGGTAATTTTGCAATGTCTGTAATTCAATTTAGGCCCAACAAAAAGTCTAAAGTTCTCCTGAATACAATTTCTTTTGTAATGTTAACAAATATTAAGAGGGTTGTAAAAATATATTTTTTGTTTGGGCGAAGAAGAAAAGAATGGTTTTCCACTCAGTCATTCATTGAGTGCATCAGTACCTCTAAGGTGACTTTCATCATGGCATCTTGAACTCAGATTTAGATCACTGTTTTATATAACTATTGTATTGTTGAAACAAGTCAATAAAACCATGAACTGGAAGTAATTCTAGGACTGCTTTCATTCATAGGCTTCTATTTCTCCTTCATACTTCTTTTAGTGTGGCTTTGAAATACAAATGGGTATTGCATTTCATTCTATGTTGTCCCAAAACGGAACTTGTTTAAACCTGCAGAAACCCTGCATAAGTTGACTGTACCCAGAACTGTTTCATCACTCCAGTACCCCTTTCAAAACCTGCTTGGATAGAAATGTAATTGCTCGCAGGTTGACACTAGCTACTCCATGCCTGACTAGTAAGAGCATTCTTCACTGGCACAGATTTACTCAATTGGCTGCTTGAAATCTGAGCGGAGTGACCATGTTGGGAGGTCAGATGTGGCTGCAGTGTGAGGTCCGCAGAGTGGCTTTTATTTAATACTGTCCAAATGCCAGTTGCTCCCCCTGGGTATTTAGGAGACAAGCTCAAGGATTGCCACTCGAGTGCTAAATGAACAGCATCTGTCCGGTTGCCAGACGTGCACAGACGGACAGGAAGAAGAAGAGGAGTAGGATGAATGTGCTTGCTGTCCCAGGAGTAAAAGAGACACCAGTTGGTTGAGGCTTCTGTTTCATACATTTTCAGACAAATTTTAAATGTTTCTGGCAATGTTAAATCTGAAAGTCTGTCCCTTTTTTTAGAGGCAAGAGAGGCACTGGGAGAGGAGTGAATAAAAGGGGGCCCTCAATGGGTCTTGCTGGTGTTGGGGGAGTGGCTGAACAGCGGTAAAGGGTTGGCTGAGGAGATGCAGGGTGGAGTAGTGGGGGACTGTTGGAGGGCATATTGTGCTCAAAGGAGGTTTGGTTTTTCTGAGACATCCTGCTGTCTGCTTAATTGAATTTCTTGTGCATTGACACGGCTGAACCTTCCCCCCCCCGCATGTTTACCCGGACAGGGTGTGTGCTGTAATGCGTGAGAAGGCTTCTGTTCTGTAGAAATGAAACAATAAAGAACAGCAGGGGTTTCATTGAGCAGCACTGTGTTCATAACCTTTTAAAGGTGACTTCTATACATTGTTGAAGGAAAGAGTCCTTTAACCGGGAATTTAGTTTGAGTTTTTTCCCAATGCTTTAATCTCTGGAAGTCAAGGTATTTTTTTAACATGTTTGTGGTTGTGGTTGTGGAGGCCTGCAATTAGGTCTGTCGTTAACACAGGCTTAAGAGATTTTAATGTTTGGTTCTACAACATAAAATATGTCACTTAATACCCAACTCATAATTGTTTGGAGCTTCTATGTGTCGGCCTACAAAATGTGTTATCACTGCACCACATTATTTCCCAAATTTGTAACGTCTGCATTCCTTTTAGGTGGTCCCAGAACTCTGTCCCAGTCAAAGACTGCCTGAAATATGATGCTGTCTCAGAGAACTTGCATAAGGCTCCCCTATAGTGCCACACAGACTGAGTAAAGCTGTGTGAGATGAAGACAGAGCGGCCAAGCGAGACAGCAAAGGTCTCCTTTGACATTGTCCAGATGAACTGATAAAGAGCCTCTCTGCAATAACACTTGTTGACCTTTAACAGACCCTCACACCATCTTCTGGCATCTGAGCCGCTAAATGGTTTTAAAGGAACAATAACTCATCAGATAAAGTGTCTCTCAACAAGCCAGAGAGCAATGTTTCTCAGATGTGGACAGGGAAGGAGAAAGGATAAGGCTTACGTCAATATATTTAGCTTTTTTTTAAACCACATTTTGAAAGGACAGTGTAGCAGCTCATGTTGGACAGAGGGTAATACTTTTCATCAAGTGAGTTAGAAATGGTTCTATGCGCATGATGTCACCAATATAATGAAAGACTTAAAGTTTTAACCCATGACAGGTGACCTATTTGAGTCAGAAGTAGCAGAAAGTGCAGTGCCATCTAGCTCTAGTCACCAAATATAAGTTACCATACTCATGGACATTAATGCATTATAACAAAATGTGCAATTAATTTAGTAACATGCTTTAGTATGGCAACAATGGCTACAGGCTACTTCTGGCACATTTATGCAGCCGCTGTGGAATTCTCCTTGCCTTTCTTACATACTGGTATGTGACTTTGTTTATCCATGTGTATGTGCTAGAGGCCAGTGAGATGTTAAATCACGCCCAACTTCTGTTGACTGCTGACTGTGGCAGGCTAAATTAGTGGACCTTCATTACTAAAAAGTTAACAGTAGCTTTTCCTTCCCCATACCAAACACATGGTCATACTAGCGTTTAAATGGCCACATTTTACTGTGTAATACATTTAATTCCAATAGCAGCACCAAAATTGGGACACAGCATGGAAGATAATGTGTATTTTAAGCTAAGTTCAACTTTGGTAAACTTCAACCCACAAAATCACACGATAAAGTTGCTTGAAAGTGCTAACATTTTAGGGAATGAAGTGTTGCAAGTTCCACAAGAAGAAACGGTTGGTTTATTAGCTGTGTTGCACCATCCACTTTTAATTAACCATCCGCTGTTTGAGTATAAATTATTGAGCAAAGTGGTGCACAGTGATTAAACGCAGAGGGGGGAGTAAACGACACAGTACAGAGAAAGAAGCTCAGGCAGCTATTGTGATTGCTTGTATGTCTCCACTAGCGTGTTAGCGGTTAGCTCAGCAGCTACAGCCAGCTAGCCCAACATATCTTCTAGTTCCAAATATTTTTTACATGAGTTACATGACTTTTATCTGTGCCATTTTCTCTGTACTTTTCAGACTCTACCATTGGCCTGTTAGGCCTTTTGGCTGTGGGTGGCTTACAGAAACCAGTTCGATAGGTTAGTGATTCACCGAGAATTAAGACTCATCCGAGCTTCAGCACAATGGATTAATTGATATGTTGTTTCACATCCCCAGAGACAGTTTGCAATGACATTCTACATGTGTCTTCATGTGTATTTTGCTGTGCCTAAGAAGCCATGTTTAGTCACTCTGTTGAGTCATCATGTTAACCAAATTAGGTTAAAATGTGTTATAATGAACTCAGTGAGAATGTTAAAATAAAAAATGTCAGTCTTGAAGTGGGTTTTTTTTAGCACCTGGCCTTTTATGTGTGTTATTTTGTCTTAATATACGAGTGTGAACTTTTCCCCTTTCTGATTGAGAGGCTTTTCCCTCTCTGTCTCACTCTCTCTTTTCAGTTTCCTTTCTTTTACCCTGGGGGAGTGACATGACCTAAAAGCTAACAAAGAAACTGTATAAACCAGCCCTCCCTGTCAGCCATCCGTGTGTCTGTGCGTTTTATCACAGTAACGCAAATTAGGCAGTGCCTTGATATTTACATTCATGTGTGACTGAAGCCTTTGGTCAATTTTCCCTCTGAAGTGAACTCTGAAAAAGTTTTAAAAGTAAACTGCACAGTTTTGAATTAAAACATCAATTGAGATCACTTTCTAATAGAAAGGATTAAAGCAGAAATCTTCATAGCTATTTTCTTTTCTTCAAAGCATCAGTAGGGCTTTCGGTATCTCTTGTGTTTACCTTAAATAAACAATCAATCACCAGTGAGTCAAAGCGAGCCCTGGCCTCTCTCTGTGTGAGCTCCTTTCTGGTTTCAAATGAAACCAGAGGCTCAACAACACAATGGTGTTTTTCTCTCAGCTGTGGTTTCAAGTATGCAGGGCTATAAAAAGGGTGTCCTAACAGGAATAGGAAGTTTCTGTCGCTGTTATCCTGTTTGTCCATACTCAAATGCATGTTTCTGCACTTCAAAAAGTTCTTTGTAACCTCATCCAAATGGTCCCCTTTGTACTTTTCTCATGAAGGGCAACAACTCCAAGGTGCACGATCAAGCTACTCTTGGTGACTAAACTAAAATTATAGGTCTAAGATTATTCTAATTATCAAAATTGATAGGATTGCTTTTTAACATGCTGTAGAAAGATGTTTTTTTAAGTGACTCACAAGGAAATGCTGACATCATGTGTTTCATTGTAACGTTTTGGAGTTTGCAATGAACTACGCCTTTGTAACTTTTAGAATTCTTTTCACTAATTATGTTGAGTTTTATAGATATTCAACTGAAAAATTCCTTCACAGCGACTGAATTGTGTCAAGCATTTAGTGTGACAGTTTCCCCCGGAGCGCAGCGCACTTTCTGGCTTGCGTTTCACAGCACCCTGTCTGCCTGTGGGAGGCCCTGGTGGTCTGATAACACAGATAATGGAGTAGAAACACACACACATAGATACCCACAGGAGAGGTCGAGAGAAAGAGCCACAGGGGGAACTCTCAGCTGTGCACTGTCAATGAAAAGCCAGCCTGTCAGGACGTCCCACATTCCTGGATAAACAAAAGAGGAAGTGGGTCTCTTTCCTCTTTGTGACACAGCGGGAATGGGACCGCACGGAAAGAGGAACAGGAAGATGGGAAAGTCTCTGATTCGCTGTTGAACTCCCTGTCTTTCTTTACCAGACAGGCTTCACTTTTCCTGCCTTCCCCCTCTCCCTCCCTCCATCTGCATCCATCTATAACTATGAACCTGCTGTCTAATGCACTGTCCGATCATTCCCATCATCGCTCTGCTCTGCAGACAGAATGAGGTTATAGAGCTAGCATGAGCCACTGAAAGATCTAATGCTGGAGCCTTTTTCAACATTTGTTTGTTTGGTTGTCACTGACATTACTCTTGTGTCGTATGTGTTATCTCACAAACCATTTTTAGCTACTTTCTCAGCCCCCGCGTCTCCGTCTTCTGTCTACACCGATCTAAATGATGTATGTCCTTCTTTTCTGATCATTGGGCTTCGGGCTGCTGGAGGGGCTGGGTTGCTCAGTCGCCTAGGCAACAGCAATGATCAGTGGGGCGAGTGGACAGCGCCCACGCCTAGCCTCACAGTCACTGAAGCGGAGGGGAGGAAGGGGTAGGGGGTAGGGGGATGGGGTTTGGGCACAGTCGACCTCCATGCTGGTTGACCCGTGTAGAAATATGCCATCAAGAGCTAGGTCATCTCTGTGTGAGTGTGTTGGTGTAGGGTTTAGGGTTAATTCCCTCAACAGGGTGTGGTGCGAGTAATACTCATTTTCACTTTGATTAGTAAACCGGCTTTACTAACTTATATGAACAATTCACTTGAGCATCAGTTATTATTAGAAGATACTTCTCTGCCTGAAACAGTTTTACTTTCTTTTTTCGGGAACATTTAAAGTAATGTGACATTTCACATGATTTCTTTATGAGCTTTGCGTTTGAAGTGACAAAGTGACTCACCAATTGGCAAATTCAAGACACATAAGAAGGTTCATTTTAGTCAGTGAAACATTGTTATAAGCTCTAAGTATCTAGCTGAAACAGCAATCCGTAAGTTTTCATTTCTGGCTGATTTATCCACAAGCTATTTACTGCAGGTAAGTGCAAAAGCTGTTTAGCACTACAGGTCCCAGAATACAGTGGGCAGCAACACTATTAGCCAACTAAGAACTCTGTCAATAATTGGCTTTCTTTTCAAAATAACCAGTTCTTAATACTACAATATACATTTGCAATTCTTCATCAGTGGGCCATAGTCTCAATCCTTTGCGGTTTCCATTCCGAGATAGATAATGACTTAACAGACTTTTAGTTAAATTAATAACCTCTAAAAACTACTTTAATGTCCTGTTTTGCCAATCACTGCATATTTATTTATTATCTTAAACTGCATTGTTGATTTACAAATCAATACCCAGCTTGTAGAGGGCATTTTCTCAAAGGTACCTGGTAGGCCTACCCTTTATAGACCTTTTTAGCATATCCTTAACTGGCTAAAGATTTTAATGAGCGGTAGTGCACCCCTAGCAGGACCCATATTGATCTGTGTCATATGTCACATCTAAACAACTTATTAAGATGCAAACAATAGGCACAGGAGAGTTACTGAGCTCAGGTGGCACAGCGACAAATACCCATCTGAGGTTGCACCATAAACTCACCATCAGCAATTCCATTCTGTCTATGCCACAGACCCAGTGACCTTCGACAGTGGAACAGTCCCAGGTTGCCAAAAGTCAGCAACTCCGAGAGCGAACACCTCTTCATCAGCTTCTTTTCGAGGCCTGAGGAACAAGGTGTTTATCTGGATTTTCTGCCTGTCAGCTCTCTGCTTTAGGTTGCTGTGACATTGAGACTGGAGTCAGCAGATGGTTTCACCTTGCTTGTATTTAGATAGTGCTGTCTCGTCACTACAGCCTGTAGCTTAACAGTTATAGATTGTTTTCTGTGCCCACATTTTAAGCGTTCCCACATGGAATGGCTCATAACTCTTTTTTTGGAATTTGTGCAAATGTTTTAGCTGACTTAAAAATTGTTTGCGATAATGAAATATGGAAGCACTTGATCGGTTGCTTAGATGATAACTTCACAGCCATGATTGGGACATAGTTGGAGTGCCTGCAAAATATGTGAAAGTTGCAGCACACCCTCCAGATGGATTAGATAATGTGGAGTTTTGACGGTCGGCTGAAGCATCTGGAATGAATTGTACAGTCAACATTGTTGCTCCATCCCCAGGAAGTTTTTTGGGATGGTTTCAGGTAACCATTCTCTGCTATTCTGGAGGCTTATTTCCTCTTGTAGCCGGCCAGTTTTAAGTGCCAATACTGGACTGTGTTACTTGAGAAAACATGTTCTGTCTTGGTTTGGGATGGGCCTTGAGATGGACATTACTCTCAACTTGTTCTTGTTACTTGAAGCATGGATGATGGTTCTGAAACATTAGGATGACAAGTTATCAATCAAAGGGGATTGAAATATATGGATGTATGTGTGTAACTGATTTATAAATACGAGTGTATGTTATGTATGTTGAGTATAAAGAAAGTGAGGTGTTACAATATAACAGCCCGCCTATTTCTTTCCAGTAATGCCCCACACCTGTCAATGTGACCTGTTGTTCCATCACATTACATTTAATTTCAATGTAATGATAAGTCTAATGAACTATGAGAATACAAATTCAGAACATCAAGAAACTGGCAAGTGCATTAGCTTCAAATAAGCCAAGACTTTAGTGACAAGACAAGTGTTTTTTTTTTTTTTCATTTTACTGTCCAAGGTGTGGTTTGAACAAACAGGTTTTCTGACGTCAGCCGAAGATTTGTAGACTTGCTGCTGTCCTGGTATCAATGGGGAGGCTCCAACACTTGGAGCCACAATAGCAAACAGTTTGAGTTAAATGAATTGTTATCCATATATTGTCACAAAGACTGGCAAAGTGTTTTCCTGTCTGAACTTTGAGAAGACTTGATCGAGGTGTACAGGGAATTCTCTTTTCTACTTTAATCTTTCCTATCTTCACGGGAAATGAGATAACACTGAATCACAAGTATCTTCAAACAAGAGGGCGTCTGGGAATTCAGTACCAAAGGAAATTTTTTTTATAACTGATAATAATTTTATTAATTATTAATGATTTCAATATGTCACATAAGGAAGGTTAGAGAACACATACTCAATATTCCCCCACATTATTGATTCAGGAATCACTCATATGGTTTTTCTTGCATCCCAGTCGTGTTGCTTTTATACAAATGTCAAGAGACGACATGATTGCTGTTGAATTCTATTGTAAAGGTATTAAGACCACCCCCAGTTGCCTGGGCTTGGCCAGAGATTATAAGAGTAAGTCAATATTTATCTGCCAAGTGTAGAATGTTCGATTCCACCGATGCGACTGACACAATCATAAAGCGCTTAGGTGAAAGCTGATAATCGTAGGAAAATGCAAGCTCACAGAAAGGGAGTTTTTCTGACTAAATTAATGTCTGCCAACCTTGATGGATGAGAGGGAGAGGTGTAAGTAGAAATGCATTTTATCCTTTCATTATGTGCTAGATGTCATGGTATTTGAGGTATTAATGTTCGTGGATGTGCCATCATGGATGCCACATGATTATCTAGAACATAAGATGTTCTTGTTTCTCCTTTCAATCCTCTTAAACTCTATCAGCGGTTTGATGTAGGGATTGATAGATGGAGAATGGAAGCAGTAATAGGGAGGCTTCGGTTTTTGATTGATCCGATGGACGATAGAAACGAAAAGATGGTACCAACACTTCTTTTCTGTCAGGACGGCCGTTATGGCTTTGTTGAGAGTTGGAAGGTGTCAGTTGAAGCAAATTAAACCAGTTATTGGTCTTTAGGGGGGCATCACGCAGCATATTTCGAACTATTTTCACTCACGCTGAGAGGAGATGGCACTTCTGACAGTCAATTATAGTCTGCCCGTTTCTCCTCTCCAGCACTGTGGCCTCTTTACTCTTGATCTCCCACTGCTTTGCTCCACTGCTGCTGTTTTTGGGAGAGTTCAGCATCAGCACATTTTGGTTAGCTCTTTTTTAAAAGTTGTCTCCTGAAGTCACTGTAGTACATCTTAGTCATAGTATGGCTGCTTTAAAACTGCCCATCCGGTATTTAGATTTTTGACCAGTCTAAAAACCTCTGACACTTCCAATTGACAGACTTGCCGCTGAGGATGTGACATTTTCAACAATGTTGGGTTGAGGTTAGGCCGATCAGTGAACTCATTGAACCCACCCATGTGTAGCCTCACTCAGAAAAATCTTTCTCGGAAATCACGCTCGTCTCTTTGATGACTCCACTCTGACCTGGATCTCTCCGCAACTGCATCACTATTTTTGATCTCAATATTGATTGACTAACATGAACTGCCAAGATGGCTTTCAGGAGATTTTTTTTACAGTGTATTATCCCCCATATATCCTCTCTGTCTTGCTTGCCCTCCTCTCGGTCAACAAAAGATGTAAGGCGATTAAACCATTAATGTTGTAGCGCTGCCGAGGCTCTCTGAAAAGTGGCAGAGGGTTTGGAGGGGAGGGCTTCTCTGTTAAAAGGATCAGAAGAACGGTACCAGCGCTGTATCTCTGCTGACTACTCTTTTAAATACATGGCACGTAGCCCTGCGTCTGATATGTACTGTATTAACTGAGGCACTCTCCTAAGCCCTTTAGAAGACATAACAGTGTTTGATGACATGAATACTTAGTGAAAGTGCTCTTAATAGGATGCATCAGTTTGTCCTAACAGGAAGTAGAAGGATAAAGGATGGGAAGCTTCTCCTAGAGGGTTGTTTCGGAGAACTTCTAAAATAAAATGCAAGGTTGAAGATCCAGGAGCAACAGAGGACACTGCAGAGCAAGCAGCTTCTCCTTGTGCTTGTTGCTAGGATACTTTCCTTTTTTATTCAGTATTATGGGGTGTAGCGCACTCTACACAGTGGCTCCTCTTTTAGCTCTGCTGCTTTCTACTGTACTTCTCTCACCCTTGATGTATTTCCTCTGTCAAGTTTTCTTCTATTCCTTTGAGAAACTTCTACACTCGTTGAATCTTGTTGCATAGGAATGCATCTAGATCCAGGAATTTCCTTGGTGGCTTTAAATATCTGTTCCCTCAGGAGATACGTGGACCTGTAGGGTCTTCTTGTAGTCGGCACATGAACTACAAACAAAAACAATAAGCATTAAATGAAAAAAGGATGAAGAGGGAATCTGTGGTCATGTGCTTAGTATTTCTCCAAACCCATGCTACATATGGTGCAGTATTTATGCATGGAACAAGATGAAAGTGCGTGGTTTCCATTGCAAAAGTCAATAATTGACTGCTGGATGAGAATATAGTCTCATAAAAGCCTGCCAAATATTACGAAAGCAGAACCATGGATCTGAATCTTATTGTGTTGATGTTGTATTCACCACAGTGGTGGCAGCGCGGTTCACCAAACGGGTGGAAAGGCTGACGGAGGATGTTTTTAAGAATCCCCGATCAGTGGCAGGCTGCAGAGGAGAACTAAGGAGAAGGGGAATATGAGAAATGACGAAAGTTAAGAAAAATGTGCAAGAGGGAGTGATAGGATTAGGAGGACTGGATGGTGGTCGGGGGTTAGGGGAGGAAATGAAAGGATAAAAGAAACAAGGACACATGAAAAAAAGCAGAGATGGAGCAAAAAGAGAAGAATGAGGAGCAGGGAGAAAGAGACGGGAGTAAATTAAAGTGGATATAAGGAGGGGAATTGTCCATCACTGAAACCTCAGCTGCTCGCGTGGAGAGGTTAAGGAGAAAAAGGAAAAACAAGAATGAAAGGCCAGAAATAAAACTGCACCTGAAGAGTGCTAAAAAATCCACACTTCAGGGCACTGTATTAGGTTGTTTTATCTCCAGAGAAGTAATAGTTCTTCAGAAAAATCTGTTTAATCTCCCCTCACACGGCTGCCATTGCTGTGCTTTACATTGCCTTTTTACCCTTCCAGGAAGAGAACATTTACATTTCTTTTGTGACATAGGATTGTACCTTGGATTGTTATACAAGTACACACACAAAGGGCAAACATGCTGTACATTCCCTCACCACATTCCAGTTTGTAGACCTACTCCAACCAGCGCAACACTATACTAATCTCTGATGTACTGTAGCTCTGATTTTATACACATGTATATTACCAACAATGGGTTTCATCATAATCCAAATTGGAGCGTTTACAGCTGCTATCATCAAGTTCCTCACTGGTGGTCCAAAGTTGACTTATTTACAGTTTTGCTGTGACGTACGGCTTTCAGTTTGAGATAATGTACGATTGTGAAATGTCCAAGGCTTAAGAGGGTAATAGCTCTTGGGTGGGACCTTGCCTTGGCGTTACATTTCTGGGGAATGTCAATAAGAAGAGTGTGCTGACAGGAACTTGGATGAAAGGTAAAGTGAGCGCAGCGAAGTGTCATTATGTTGTAATAAAAAGTCGGTTAAGTAAGTCAGGCTAGCTTGCCCTGTTGCTGAACTGCCTCATGGGAGTCTACATGTGGAAAGAAAAATGTGAGAGAAGTCTCCAATTATAGTAACTACTCCACCAGTCAAGGAGGGAGAAGTTGGACACTGATGTTATTTTACTGGAATGGAGCTGTATTGAAAAAGTACAATTGTGGTCAAATATTATGCAGATACATATCAGTGAATGGCCTGCCACATTCTATATTTTACCCAGCAACTGTTTAATTAAAAAGCCAGGCATACATTTTTCTTTTTGTTCTCTGTGCTGACTTCACACACCATGCAACAAAATCAATAATCCACCCATCGCTTCCTATACCTGCTTTTATCATGCACAGGGTGGCATTAAGCTGGAACCTTTCCCAGAACATTGGGTGAAATGGCACATGAATGCACACCGTGCACCACATGCCAAATCATGGACACATTCACACCTATGGGTAGTTCACAGCCAACAGTTATCTTCATGCATTTGCAGTGTTGGAGTTCAACACAATGAATCAAGTAGAATTTTAAAGCAAGAGATTTGTGTTGAGGACAAAGAGCTAGCATATGTTCCCATTTGCTAATCTGGAGCTTTTAAGGTAAGATGATTAAAGGTTTGATAACCCTCCATTTGCAAAAAGGCATAAAATGGCTTAAGAGTTGTCTAGTTAGCACTGACGTAGCGTCTATAAAACCTTCCTCGGCTGCAAATTCTGAATCACTTTTACAAAGCTATAAATATAAAACATTAAGTCTTGTTTAAAATCTCCTGAGGCACAATATGCACAGTCTCTTCCTCCATTCTCACTTTGTCTCTCCATCCATGGCTCTTTCTGCCAACAGTTAGTGATTTACTGTCGACCTCCCTCCCTTTCACCATGGCTCTGTTAGAGAGATCCATTGAGTCAGAGGGACCACCTGGTCACCACTGGCTCGCTCTGATCTGTGTCAGTCAAAGCTAATGTGAGCTGACACAGCAGCTCCCAAAGGACAGCTGGCTCTGCAACAGACAATGGAGGCCAAGCACTGTCTGACCCGGCTAAAGTTAGTTCTGTTGTTGTCTCATCTCTGGTGCTTTTTCACTGTGGCTGCAAAGGTCTGTAATGTAATGGAGGTGTGCTGGTTGACTTTTAGTAGACAAACAGCCTCAGAGCAAAATACTGGGTGTTAACTTGGCAACACGTTTGTAAGATCACACATCATAAAATGTCTATGGCCCTGTTAAATCTTGACATCATGCTTAATGCCCAAGCTGTGAGTACATGCAGCTGGGAGAAGTTCCAGTTCTTACCTGGTGTAAAAATATGTATTCAAAATTAGGTTAAAAAAACCTGTATGATAGTCATTTGTTAATGATGTCATGTTTTGAGATATCAAATGAGAGTTAAATGATAGGATTGATTCCCCTTTGATGTGTTGTGTGGTAAATAACTAACTGTAGCCAGCAGCTACGTAGCTAATTAGCAAAAAAGTAAAAACGAGGGAAATCAGGGGTATAGTTTTCTAAGAAGGAATTTTATTCACACATCCTGTACAAAAGTTGAAGTATAAATTTGCCAAAGTTGTTTTAAAGGGGGGTTACGTAATGGACCTTTTCTTAGCATTTTCCTAAATGCCATACAACCAGAGGACCAGTGTGCTTTGGTCAAAGCCACGCTACCTGTTTCGTTACTTTGTCACTAAGCTAATGTACGCGAAAAAGCTGCGCCTTTAAACTTACAACAAAGACAGGAAAGTATTATCAATCTTTTCATCTATCTCTGCAAGAAATTCAGTACATTTATTTCCAAAACTATTCCTTTTAAGTTCTTTAATATTATATCAGTCAATCCCTAACCAAGCTAGTTAGATGTGTTTGCTGTATTAGATTTTGAAAAGGTCCTTTCATGAAGATTCAGGAGCAGTTTTGAGGGGAGTTTTTATACTATTTACCCAGAAGCCTGACTATTTTATTCAACCATTTCCTCATGTTATTCAACCATCTCCAACATTTCAGTGGCTTTGGAATCCAGTGGCAGCGTATCAGCGTCAGCTACACCAATAATTTTCCTGTCACAAACATTTATATTTTATTGTTTGGGAACACATTTAGCAATTTTTGCATTTTATTTATGGGACCCACACTCCCAAAAGATCTTCAAAGACTGCTGTTAGATTGATGATGCTTGGCAGATTATGTGTCAAACCAAACTGCTACTGTAACCAGCCTGCTGTGTAAATGATAGCCATGCATCATAAAGTGAGTATGCATGACATGACGACCAGACGATGGGGTGTCAGGGAGGTCTTGTATAATCCAATTACCGGTTAATGAGTTTCCATTAGGCTTTATGAGGTATTTAACTGCCTATGTATGTGTATGTGAAATGGAGTCCCACTGTACTATAGTCTTCATTTGATTGATTAAGGGTACGTTAACCATCTGGCTATAAACCAGTAGTCTCTTAATAGAATTTGCCCCACCCTTGTGTATGTGTCTGCGTGTGCATGTGTGCCCCCTGTACAAGCTACTGTACACTAATAAACCAAATGGCTATAAAGTTAGGGGTGGGCTTAGGCCTATTAAACGGATGGAGTGCTTCAGTGCTGAAGTGGCAGTTATGGAATAGGGACTCTTATACCATACAACAGCACAGTGTATAATGACATTTAAAACCTCCCTTATGGAATGGGCTACTGGATATATATAATGCCGTAATCCACTCCATCAACGGATAAAATGTAATGCCCTAAATTGTAAACTGGTTTGAACAGCAGCAGCAGTTGTAAATGTCATTATTGCCCTAAGGATGGAAAAAGGGTTTATATTTGTAACAACGCTGCTCCATGATGCCATTCATTAGCTGCAATTAAATGTTTATTTGTGTGATAAATCACTATCACACAACAGGAGCTGAGTAAGGTTGAGTTGTGTTATTGATTACACACATTGTAGAGCTCATAATCATTCTGTCAGCACACAGTGTGTGTGTGGGAGGGGGTTGGCATTTTCCCATTTTCCTTTACCGTTCCAACTTTCTTTATTCGCAACTCTGTCCAAAGCTGCTTTTCCCATTATTCTGTTACTATTATTTTCACATTTTAATAATATCTCCACTATTTTCAGTAGTATACATCTTGAAATATTTCTGGAAATTAACCAAGCCGCCAATGCCAGCCCAAAAACTGGCAATATAGTCTTTGGTTTAGTTTATTTGGTTTTAAAATAAAATGCCCATTGCGTGATACTGATTTTCTTTAAAAACAGTGGAAGAAGTCACATTGGAGATGTGGGATCGTTCAACAGTTTGCTGTATTAGACTCAAATAACTTACAAAAAAATCAATGAACTAATCCTTTTAGCACCACGGTATGAATATGGAGCTGGAAACAGTCAAACACACCATTTTTAGGGGCACTGTGCTCCAGGTCAGTCTAAACTGGAAACAATCAGACAAGATCAGGCACCTTCAGAAAAGCTGGGCAGCTCCAATCAAACCGAAGTCCGTGTTAAAAATAAAAACAGAAGGGTAACCTAATGTCTGCTTGTCAAGGCTCATGAAGTTTGCCTCTTAAAAGGTCGCTGGCATTTACGCCCACTTGACTCTTCCTCTCTGTGATGTTTCACACCTCTGACTGCAGCATTCACATGTAATAACATACACAGATGTAGGTTTTCTTCTCCTTCTCTCTATGTCAAGCCGCAAAGTGTCTTGCCATCAGCAGGGGAAAGGGAATCTGTGTATTCGCAGATGCTTGGAAGATTAAAATGTACATGGAGATTTTATGCTGTGGATGTGCCGGTTAGCAACATGTGCCGTTTGGATTTGTCTAAGATCGTTCTACAGTGCAAAACAGGATAAGGATGTTTGCAACTCAAAGCCAGATACATTGGGTGGAAAAAACCAAGAGATACATTTGGTGACATGGATAATGAGTCCAGGCTATTCTTGTTTTCGTCTATAGTGGAGGCCCAGAAGAAGCCTGAACTAACTGTTCATAATGGGCTGTAATAGAATTCCCTTGACTTTTATGCCAGTTTGTGTTCTGTCTCCACAGTATCAACTGTATGAACGACTCGCTCTGATTCTCCTGTTTCCTTTCTAAAGGCCTCTTTGCCGACAAATGCTGAGTATAAGCACTGTCGCCCTTGCTTAGTTTCACCACAAATCAAAATGCTGCTGTCGGGGCGAGTCAAAGGCTATGGAACTCCAGTCCAACATCAAGCCAATTTCAGCCACAGTTTAGGACGAGATAACTGTCTATGAGGACAACTCTTATGTAAGAGTTCTTTCTCTTTGTGGCAATTACTTTGCTGATAGCCTTTTTCAAAAATCAGTGCTCTGTTAATAGTCGGTAAGGATGACACATGTGAATCTTTGTTTCATTTGAGAGCTTTGTCTTTTTGCTGTTTGAAAGCTCTCCAGGGACACCACCAAAAATGCAACTGTTCATTATGTTTGAATGCGGTTTAGAGGTAATTATTACCAGTAGCCTAGCCCTTTTACAGAGTATTTTAGAATTGCTTACATGTTTCTACAGGCTTGTTTAGAAAATAAGTCAACCAAAACACCAGAGCAAAATGGATTTTTTAACACTTGGATTAAATAGAGCCACGAGTTGAATCTTGCCTGCTACTCCATTCCCTCTGATTTGCATTAGAATGAGTTCTAGGGCAGATATTATTCATACAAACGGTAATGAAACCACTGGATGATGTCACTGGAAAGAAAAGGTTATTTTTACTGGAGTGGAAGAAGCCCCCAGTTCGCAGAATGCATCAGAACCCGCATGGCAGATGGGATTTTCAGAGGGCGATAATAAAGGGGTTTCAGAGTTATGCTTATTGAAGGAACATTCTTTGTATTTACCATATAACTGCTAGCTGGTAGACTCTGCTTATGTAAGCACAACCTTTGCCAGCTCAGCAGTCAGTCAGACAGGCTTTTAAAAGGAAAGGGGAGGTATGCAGATGTATGCAAATGAGGTTGCCATGGGGTTTGTGGTGGTGAAACCGTGGTTACTGGTAGAGGAATGAGGTTAAAGATGGCCATGGGCTTCGGGAAGGACGTTCCCTACTCACAATGCCCTCTGGTGTTTGTTTACACATTGTGATTGGTTCTGGGTTATGCGAGGTGAACCCAGCCATCTCTTTAGCCTCTTCTGCAAAGCCTTTCATGGGCAATGTGGGCATGTTGATGACATCCAGACATTTACAGGCAACACACAGTTAAGTGAAATTGCTGTTTTAGTTTAGTAGTTAGTTTACCTGGTTGACTGAACCAAAGGAATGTTGTGTCCCATCCCTGAATCAGTCACGAGTTTAGACCCCTGACCTTCAGTGTCAAGGGCCGGTAGTGTCACAAAAGCTTTTTAAGTCATCTGGGAATAAGAAAATACTGCTCAGAAGACGTTGTTCAACCTAGAAAGTCTTATAAAACACCAGTACCAGTAGCCTTTATGGACTCAGTCTATTGACAGTTTTTACCCAGCAACTCTGTATTGTATAAAACATGTATGTTACCATTGACTAAACACAGCCGATGGCCAATCCATCTCCAAATGCCACCACACGCTCACATAGACATAGCAATTAAGTTTGTGGACAAAATATAAGCCCACAGCTTTGATTTCATGGGATTAAACTGAACTGGCTGCCATATTGCCTTTCTTCTTACCTAATCAAAAGATTAAGGGCATAGGGCACTAGATTTACAAGTGGCCTGATCATAGAAACAAATAAACTGTGGCACAGATGTTTGACTGCTATGTTATGTTCAAGAAATGGCCCAATTCCAAGGGTAGTCGCACTGAAAATCTGTTGGCACGGACCATCTTCCATGACGAACAAAACAAGGCGATGCACATGGTCAGTAAGGGCAGCTGGTTAAGTCAGCACTAACGTAGACTCGCTGATGGAGGGATTAAATCCCACCACCACTCCCTGCTAATTGGTTTTGGATGCCTTTTAATACTGCAGACCCTCCACTCCAATGTGCAAACAAAGTGGAAGTGGGAGGGGATAGGGTACAGGGGCCAGATTGGAACTAGGTCAATGATTGTTATTTATGAATCACATCAACACATTAACACGTACACCATAATCATAGCACATACGAGCATCACACGTACACTGACACATCTCCGGGATGCCATGCGCTTAAGGCGTCCGCTGACCCTACGAGGGTGATGATGACGTGATAAGGAAATGGGTGGGGGTGGGGGCGATGTGTGACAGCAAAGAGACACACGTCTGTGTTATTGTCTGCTGGAATACCTATAAATGAACCAGCTCTCTCTCTTTCTTTCCCACTAAGCATGCTGGAACACCAATCAATAGCTGGACACAAGAGATTTCCACCGCTCTTCAATTTACACTCAATAGACATTAACAACTGTCGGCACATTTAAAGAGCCCCAGCTGAACTCCAAACAACTTCAAATACTGTACAGGTGTAATTGCGTACCATGCTATGGTTTTTGTGTGTGATCACATTAAGTCCAAAATGAACTTCCCTTTGTTTTATCTAGATAGGTTGATTTATGTTGGGACATATGAGAGGAAATGAGATTTAGCCCTGAGTCAGGGAACAAGAAAAAGTAAGAACATGTTCTGTAATGTGTTTACACTGAACTCTTCCATAAAAATGTAGAATGTTTCCAAATTTCCAAATACAGTATAACTGGTGTAGGATTTATAACAAGGTATTCAAGGTATTTTACTGACTGGTTTGGAAGCTGGACCATCATTTCAAGTGTTATTCAACTTTAGGAACTTTCTCAGTGGATCAAGAATCTTTGAGGGCCTCAGTAATGTAAATTATCGGTACAGTTTCACAGTTTGATTTGGTCAATAAAATAGCTGCAACCAAAGAGTATTTTTCCTTGGTGATTATTTTCTAACGATACTTCATTGATATTATTGATAAAGGTGTGCCTTCTAATGCAAATATTACCAGAGTTTAAGCCTCTTTTTAAATTTAAAATTATCTATTTAAAATCTCCATACACCTTGAAACAAACTAAATGGATGTAGAGAAAGGTTTGCCAGAAGTTCTGCGAAAGTTTGCAAAGAAATATTCTTACCAGATTTCTCCCAACATTTCCCAGAACTTGATTCAGAATGCTGAAGATTGTTTTTTTTGTCAGACTTACAGTACAAATCCCAAAACTATTGCATTTACTGTTTTACAAATTGAAGAAAACCCCTAAAATATTTGGTATTTTTCCATTTAATTTGTTTTAGCAATTTGTCGCCAATGTATTTTCCGATGATGGAAAACTAAATCCCTGTTTGTTGAATGTAGTTTAGCAACCAATTGCTTCAGCTCTCCGTAAGATTAATCAAAGTCCTTAAAGTCAAATGTGTTTGAAAAAGGAGTTACTTGGAAGTTGTTTTTGAAGTAGACAAAGAAGCAATGATAGTGAAGAGCAAACACTGATTACAACCAAAGTATTACTCTTTAACAGTGAACACAAAGCTTGTTTATTTAGTATCTATATGTGGTCAAGGTCCAAGATTCCCTCACATGCAATCAGCAATCTTGTTTCCACTGCGAGATCAAACAACTCACAGAATAATATTCATGGCATTGAACACAAAAGTGTACTGAATATGTAAGTCTCTGAAATCTTCTCAAGGGAAAATCCTTCTAGCAGTTTTGTATTGGACACAGATGAGTCCTCCTGTGCTCTGTTACTTCACATCAGTGGGAAAAAGCATTCAGTGCGGAGTTAAATCCAGACTGAGCTGTCCCCACTTATTTGTAAACCCTGCTTGGCCTAGCTGTGTACCAGCAGCACATTTTAAATATGCCTATTTCACCTGGCCAATGTTTTAAGAGTTGTTGATGCACACACGTTGTCCTTTTTAAGCAAAATCCATTTGGTATGTTACTCAACATGGGCTGTTTTTACACACAGGGACACACTTAGAAACATTCACATGCACATGAAAAAACATGTCTTTCCAGACGCACACACGCGCGTGCACACACGCAAGCACACACACACACACCAGAGAGTGCGTGGGGAGGTGAGGCGCTCTCTCTCCCTTAGAGCGGGTGCCATGTCTTGTCGGATGGGGTTAGCTCCCCACTAGCTGATGAGCCAGTCGAGCCTTTGAAGCCCTTCCAGGGGCCTGTGGTTTACGTGCTTGGGTTGCCAGGTTCTGCATCCCCCTCATTAATGCAGCATGGGTGCCCACTTAACTTGTTCGTCTCTGGTCAGATTGCCCTGGCTATGACCGAGAGGTGGGCAGCCAAGCAGGGGAGGGAACACATACAGGGACTCACGCTGGCAAAGCAATGCATGCATATATAGTTCATATACATACAAGAAGGAATGAAAGCATGTAGGTGCAATAGACCCATGCAGACATGCAATACATAACACATCGCTATCTTTGTGTACCTATTGGCTAACATCACTCATCAGCACTTGTGTGTTGATATGTGCAACAACTGAATATGAACACTTATACAAAGAGAGGAAAACAATCAAAAATAAGTCCCTTTGAATATGTGGCTCTTGTTTTTACTGTATGTAGAAAGGGTGGGGCCCTTGACATGTCTGCACCCAGGGACCCATTGTTTCTTAAAGCGTCAATGCCCTGATCTAATATTTCTCAACCATACTATAGCTTAGCAACTGTAATGCATTTAGGGCTTGTCGAGCCTTGAATTTTCCACATAGCAACATTTCCAGAGTTGGGCCTAGAGTTTGAATGCTCTTTAATTATCCTCTCCAAAGCCAACAATGTAAAGAATGGTTTAAAAGCTTTGTTTTTCCGTTCTGGTGCAAATTCAATTGTTAGCATGCTTCACTTATTAGCTTGCCACCAATAATGTGGCGTTACTTCCGAAGCCAAGAGCATATCATTCGCTAACTAAACTGTTTTGTTGGGTTGAAGATTGGGTTATACAAAGCCCTGTTCAGGGATGACATGTTGTCTGTGTTGGAGCTGGTCATGAATGCCACATTAGTTAAGGCAAATGTTAGCTTGCACTCTTTTTTGTGGGAAGTTGACACTCCAGCAGCAAAGCTCTCCTTTTGAAAGGAGTCAGCCTGCAACATTAATAAGTCACCTGGAGATTTTACTGCTTTCAACCAGCTCACAAAGTTAGCATTAATCCATCTAGCTAGATACAGCTGATAAAATATGCCAGATGTTATCATAAATTGAGTTATTTGTGAAATCAAAGGCCTTTTATTTCTGGAAGTTACTATGAACTCTGACACTATTCACATTTGAGATATTAAATTGAAAATGTGAGTCAGTTATCTGAAGCATTTTCCCTCTTCTAAAATGTTATGTACTAAAAATCGACCACCAGTGTTCTGACTATAGGCAGTGGTGCCACTTCTTTGTTAGGTTTTTACGCCACATCCCATTTTCCCTCCCTTTTTTCTCCTTTCCCTCCCTTTTTTCTCCTTTCCCTCCTTTTTTTTTTATTTGTAAAGTAAGCCTCAGTGAAAATCACATTTTTCAAGAGGTTGTCAAAGTTTCTGGTTAATGGAAATGTTTCCGTATGACTAATTGGACTTTCTGTAGCTGGTGGGGTCAGATTTCATGGAACTTTCTGTACTCTGACCTGGGTGGCACAGAGAAAGGAGAAAGAGAGAATGTTTGGACTGTTCCTGCTCTTTCTTCAACATCTTGAGGTAATTGACCGAACCTCCTGCCTTGAGCACACATAGCCTACTCACTCACATACACACATATACAGTATAGATCACAGATGGGTTTAAAAATCCCCTTTCTTGTGCAAACCTTCTTGTTTGCTCTCCCTTCCTCCCACACACAAACACAGTCAGCTTAAGACACCCATGCATCCCACATCAATTCCCTATCTTACCAATGCTACACATGAGCACTCATTCATTCTCCGCACATACACATACCGCTAAGAGAATATCCATGTCTCTGTGCTAAAACACTGCGATATAGCTGTGAATAGGAGATGAAAGCCAGAGCTGAGCCAGGAATAATAAAAGAGTGATTTCAATGCACTGCAGGCTTCTATGGGCCGTGGGACCTGAGTTGAAAACATAAGGCAGGCATGGTCTTTTTTAACCATACAATTTTACCAAAGCTACTTTGATGTAGCAAGGACCTTGGAGTCAACAGTGCGGAAGCTAGTTTTGCTGTAATTATAACATTCCCGACAGAATCAGCACGATGCCGGGTGAACATTTGTACACGTTTGGTCTAATTTTAACACCGCCATCCTAATTCATGCAGTGCCAATTTACCGGCATGCCTGGCGCAATGCTTTTACGCCTGCACTTCCCAATTTGCTTTTAAAAGAGTGGCCTGCATTGACCTCCAATAAACTTAGTCCCACACGCTGCCCCCTACTGGGAGTTGAAACATATGGGCGTGACAGAGAGAAGTAACACATGAAAAGATGGAAGGGTAATATAGAAATCTAAGAAGAAAACTTCATTTGAAAATACCGTAAAATGTTAGGTATATTATCCAAGATGTGCACACTCAAAGGACAATAACTTTTAAAGGTTAATCCTTTTTTAGACCATTTCTTACCCTAACACATAAACCCTTTTTGCTGTATTCCAAAAATGTTTCCATGCAACCACTGGTTTCCATCCATTTTTTATGATATGGACTTTCCAAAATGATTTATAGCTTGAAGTCTAGCCCATTAGTTCCTACTGAAGAAAACAAACAACAAAACATAAACATGTCCTAAAAAAGCGGGGCAGTGTAGTTTTCAGCCAACGTTTCTCAAACAGAGGTAAACGCGATGGCAAAATGCAAAAGTGAATTTGTTGGGGACTATTTTTAGCTGCAAATTGGATGCACTGGGGCGAGTTAACAGCAGAAGCACTGTGTATGTAGGATCAACTTACAATAAACCTCAGTGCCCATGTTCAATGTCATGAAGAAGCATGTTACGCAGTGGAGCTCATTTATACATCTTTAATAGATTTCAAAAAAGGTCTATAGCACAGAGGAATATGAAGATTTGGCTACATAATTAATTTTTTGATTTGGTCTTATTATCAGATCTATAAGATATTATAAGAAAATATGAAATCCCACAAAATGATCTATTAAGTGTATTTGCAGACTTTTGGTGGATTCGTGTTATCCACCAGAACATTAAGTCCTTGTTATGGATTATTTCATTGCAAAGTTAAACCGCATTAATAAGAAACAACAATGTGACAGAAATGAATGCAGACTTGATGTTCAGTGTTTGGATAATACAGCTTAAGCGAGTCCGTTGCTATTCACGTCAAATTGAAATGAAGAGAAACTACAGTCGGCATGGATTGGAGCACAAACAAAAATTCCCAAAAAATCTAGACCTCTACAGCATGCATATAGTTAAGAAGCTTATACTTGAAAACATACTGCTTTGGTGCTTAAATGATGTAGATTTTGGAAAACTATCCCAACTCAAGGACCAACCACTGGCTTTTGCTGTCTTTCAACCAAAGCAGATCACAGATTTAATTTACTATCCATGACTCCTGCTGATAACGATACAGTCGAACGCTCTGGAAAAAGCTTGCAGACCCAACACATTTGGACAAACTAGTTTTTTTTTCTGAGGTCATGAATATACTTTAATGCTAATGATGCAAATCTTTAAAGATACTGTGTTTGCAAAGACCTCTAAGAATGTTTTTTATGCAGATGTACTCTTTTTGCATTTTGGATTAAGAACTGTGCTCTATTCTAAGCACAGTTTGCCTAACATGCAAACAATGTAATGCTGAGTCACCATGGCATGATGCAGAGGCAAAATGAGCTCTAATAGACAGATGGGGATGGGATGTTTGGGGCACAGTAGGACACAAAGAGGAACCAGTTGGGGTCATGACCTTTAGAGGACCGCACCAAGTTTTTGGTAAGCTTAGCTAATCCTGTAAAAGTAATGAGAATCAGCCCCATTCTGGAAAAAAAAGCTAGGTTAACAAAACATCTATACACTCTCAAAGAGCAGTTCATAAATACAATGGGCAGGGAAGGTAAAAAAAAGAAGTAATAAAACAGAAAGAGAGGGAAATAGGGAGTGGAGCGGAGTAGAGTAGATGAAGGAGTGGCTGCTGGAAGTGGGTCACAGCGCCACTGACGTGATTCAAAGTGACGTGCTGAGCGGGGGGACGCACTCGCGCCAATGTCTGCATCACCTTTTGTCCTGTACACACACGCATAATGCTACATCGGCTCAATTCATTTGGTAAACAACACTTGTACGGAGGTAAATAATAAAACATGCTTATTACTGTTTTGTAAGGACACATTTCCCCTTCTCTCTCTGCTTTGTTTACTGCTTGCTCTTATACTTTCCTACATCCCTGCACCTCGCACTCACTTTATCAGCCTTAAAGATCGCATTCAGGTTATGCATAAGTAATAGTGGCCTCTCCCTTGTGTGCTTGTTGTGTACAAAACATTGGCTGCAGAGCTGAGTTTTGCAGATCCCTGTATGATCTGTAGCTTTTTTCATCCAGCCTCACATAGGAGCATTGTGGAGAATCTGAAAGGATAAAAAGGGTGGAGGTGTTGCAACAGGGGAGCTGAGGGAACAGTTTGATTGCCTGACCCCTCTCCCGCCAGGATGGCTGTCTGGAGCCGGGTGTTAAAGAGACGGTGACGTCTGGGCTCTCTGCATGCAAACAGTGTGTGTGTGTGTGTGTGGTGGTGGCCTGGCATTGTGTGCATGTTGTCCCGCGTTCCCACGGCAGATCTTTAGGCATGACCTCTTAATCATCTCATGTGTGATGCTGAAGGCTCTGAGATTTAACGTTACCAATGCATCAAAGGCTTATAGAAGAAGGGTGAGATGGTGTATCGGTATGTGAATAGTCTGCTCCTCGTGTTGGCTCCTCTCAGTGGGATTTCTCTCTCGCCTCAGCTATACGTCAATATTTATCTTTGATCGCTTATCTTGATTCTTTTTGTTTAATTCGTCCTAAGGAGATGAAAAATAAGCCAGACAGACTCGGGCGACTTTTGAGTTTATTGGATTACTGACGACGAGATCTCAATCTCTGAATAATCTAAATATACACACCATGGAGAAACAAAGAGATGAACATGTATTTTCAATTCCTCCCCCCTCACTCTCTGAGGCTTCTCCCTTTGTTGTTTGAGTGTGGTGGTGGTGAGTGAAGGCCGAGGAACCTTCATCTTAATCGGCTTGAGATCTGGCTGCAGGTCAGGCCAGCAGATGAATTCAGATTAGGGGGGGTCACAAGGCAGGAAGAGAGGATTAACACTACCAGCTCTGGCCGCTGCAGCCTTCTCCTTTAGCTGTCCAACTGACAGCACTGTCTGCACTGACCCTCCTATAAAATCAAAGGGGCTAGACTTAGATAGGCCTGCTGGGGCTGCTCTCATTCAATCAGTTTACACCCAGGTCTTAGGAAACCGATCAATTTTGTACATGTGAAAATATTTGATGTGGTAGCAAATGGATTGTTTGTGCAACTGCAAAGGTTAGTTGACTAAAGAAATTGCTAACGGTTTTGATAGACGGTTACATTTTAAGTTATGTAAGTCATTTCTTTATGCAATAATGGCAGAAAAGGCACTTTTGGGGCTCTTTTAATTAATGTATTTTTTATTAGAGTTTACTAAATATCTTTAAGCAAGGCAAGTTTATTTATATAGCAGATTTCAACACAAGGCAATTAAAAGTGCTTTACAAAAATGAAAGACATAGAGACAAACGATTTAAAAACAGTCGTTAAAAAGCAAATAATAAAAGATTCATGAGCCTGTTTTAGGTTCTGGAGTGACAAAACAAGACATTTAAAAACATCACCTTAGACTTTGGGAAACACATAATCACAATTACATTTCAAATATTTGACGTTTGAAAAAGTGATCTTTAGTAACAGCCTTAGCCATCAAATTGCTTAATATCTTTAACCTACTCTAAAAGTGATAATGGTTTCCCATTAGTACACCCCTTGTTTTTGAAACTCACACATAATACAGTTGCACATAAAAAGTTATGAGGAGAAATCAGGTGAAAGCAGCTGACCATTATTCAGATCCCTCACCATCCATTATATTATTGAGCTGGCAACTTTTACTTGCTTTATTAATACAGATCATTAGGATGCTAGAAGGATAGACTTGATACTGAGAGAGTTGTGTATGCTTTTGAATTGTACAAAAACAAAAAAGAACATTATGTGCTATTAAGTCTGACTCAATGTCTTTAAAAAACCCTTTCTAGAAAACCAGTTGAGCATATATATATATATATATATATGGCCAATTCATCATCTTTATTTCTGTGCAAAAATCTAACTACTTATGGTTTCTCTAATCAATTACTCCTATTTTGGGAACTAGATATCTAGCGTCGCATAATTTAAGAATTCAGGGTCTTTCAGGAAGCTGAAAATAACCTGCTATATTTAGCGTGGTTCAACATACCCTATGTTCACCTGTGTGTGAAACAAGGGTGCAGCTAATATCTGTGACTGTAAATCTACAGAATCCAGTCTGCCACTGTGTGTTTTTAAGCATGTGTCTGCAGATTAGCGCCCCCTGGTTGCAAAGTGCAGATCAACCAGGTTACATGAATTACACAGGCTAATCAGGGTGAGTTATAAACAAACGAACTAAAGACAGAGTTTGTCACCAGTGCAACAAGCTGTGATGTAATGCGTGTGTGTGCAGTATCCTAAAACGATGGCTTCTAATCTGCAATTTAGCTCAACACAGCATATTCATCTTTAACCTCCCCATCACCCTCTCCTCTGCCTGTCTCTCTGTACTTCCACTTCCACCACAAAATAATGTGCGCAGTCCCGACAAGTTGCCTAGGTGCTCTACCTCGGCTTTGATCCCACTGTAAATTAAACATGCCTTTTTAGATAACAGGCACTGTGCCACCTACTGAGTCAAACTGCACCTCCACACTTCACACAGCTCCTGTCCCTGGTTTGAACTCAGCACCGGGGTTTCATCTTAATGCAGAGATAACAGCTTAGGGAATCTCTGCAGAGCAATTAGGGCCGCAGTTGCATTGTTTTTCAGGTCTATACAGTGCAGAGACAGTTTTGGAACAATTCTCAAATGTGCCATTGATGTGTGTTTCGCAGTGAATAAGTGGAACAAGAGAATGTGGGCCAAGCTGGCAAATGGCCCCACTCCAGTATGGGGTCGAAAGTTAGGTCAAGCACTGCTAATCTGGGTGGGAACACTCAGTTCTTGACCCCTGACATCAATTTACGACCAGTTTTTATAGCACACCTTGTACAAGCTGCTATTATCATTGCCGGAATAAAACCTTTAGAAGTTAACCACTTCCTTACAAGCTAAACAGTTTAAAGGTAGGGCTTAAATGACTAATGACTTTCATCATTAGCTAAAGCTGTGCTACTAAAAAGTTAGTGACAACACTAGTTTAACTATTACTCTAATATGTGTTACGGTTATATACCATCATATTTCAGCTTAAGACTAAAACGAAAGACCTTTATTATTAGCTAGAGCTGCACTCATACACTTCTGAATGTTAGCATGTCATTGTGCAGATGATGTGAGCTAACGTTAGAATTATGCTCTTAGCACTGAACACCATTAATCTGTTTTTGTTTTTTTGCCCACATTTTTTGAGGTCAAACTGGTACATTTTAATACTTAAATTATTTTTAAGTGCCTCCTTTTTACCTCTGCTGATACTTAGACCAGACATGTTGTTAAGTATTCTAATTCATGACCAACCGTTTGCACAACAAACTACATAATCAGACCTGGTGTTATTGTTTTTGGTTTGCAAAATAATTATTTCAGGTACTGAAGTTTCAAATAAAAAAGAACACTGTTTAATACCAAGACAAGATATTGTACATATTTCAATTTAATACTTTAAACCCTAATGTTTTATTGGGTCTCTCAAAGTGCACAGCATCTCTATTTGGTCCTTTTTGCTCCAGTGGTCGTGTCTGCCAGTTTTTCTTTTGAGGTCTTTGAAATGCTAATCACTTCTCCTCCCCTCTTTTTTTTCTTCTCCTTCTGTGCTTTAGATTCCTCCACCAACTACATCAGGCAGCTGGAGTCTAAAGTGCGGATCCTGGAGGACGATAACAATAAGCTTCTCTCACAGGTAAAGAACAAATATAGTGTACTAAAATGCTATGGCATATTAGTACACACCATTACTTTTTGAACTTCTAAACTTCCCTTAACCCCACTCTCCAACTCAACCCAAAACATGTGATAGGCAGCTGTGATGAGGTAAAGTGGTTGCATGATGCCTCCTTGAAGTCTCCTCCTCACAACAGCCCGCCTGTTAGTCATAGAATATGTTTACCGATGTTTAATTCATGGGGAGTCGGTCGCTAGCAGTGATGTTAGCCCTGGAGGCGAACTGTGGGAGCGCAGGAGAGATGAGAGGAGGGGAAAAGGGAGTGGAAACTAGCATTCAGTGACAGTGACAGAGTAAAGAATCTCTCCCAAAGTTGACCTTGCTCTGACTTCTCACAAATGTGAAACATGGAGGGCTGAGTGAGTGGAGGTGGGAGTGTGAGAAAGGAGGGTCCTGGTTCATATTGGGTTCACATGTCAGTCTAGAGGAGTGTGTTGCATACGCACAACCACAGACGGTGAAATGAATAGCTGAGTCATGTGAAATGGTCATATTTGGGGGGGTACATTTGTCAAATATGGCTCATTAATTTGTCAAACATTAATACAACTTTTCATTGCTCATTTTTCATTTGATTGCAAGCTGGAGTTTCAAAGTTTTAATCAAAGCCTTTATTTAAAAAAAGGGATTTCTCGTACCCCAATTATTTCCCAGTAGATTTTTATGTAGGCAGAGAGTGTAGGCCAGAGTCACGGATGAAATGATCCCTTATAATTAGCCCTTAAATGCTACAATTTGTGCTACACATTGTCTCACAGCATTCAAGACATACAGTATAATTTGACCCTGCTCCTTAGAGTCGACTAATAGTCCTTGTTCAAAGTTGAATTGATGATCTGTTTCTTTTGTGTCTAGAACTTAATATAGATTAGAATGTCATAGAATCACATTCAGTTGTTACAAGTTGAACATTATAAGAATGTGGAGTCTTAACTCTACCATTAGTCAGGACACTGTTCCATAAAGTTTTGAGAGTTCTTTTTTACAGTATTTTTTTAATCTTATGTGGAGCTTCAGAATAATACTCTTTCTCTTTAACAGCTCCTCAAATACATTAATCAAATAATGAACACTGTTATGTTTTTTCTCCCTAGGCCAATAGCCGGTATAGTTTATCGCAGTTACAGACAAAAAAGGTAACATTTTGGAACAGTTTGTTGACTCCTTTGCTGGTTGAGCCTTTTCAGTCTTTTATCAGTTTGGTGGAGGGACTTTCAAAGCTTTGGGCTTGCTGCTTTGTCATTTACAGAGGGTGGACACAAATAAAGCAACACCTGTACACTGTAATGCACTTAGCTGCTGAAACATTGAGAGGTAAAATGTTAATTTTATGTTGACACTTTTACATGGGTGCTAAATCAACTCTTTGGTATAATTTAGAGGATGCGATTGATACCATTCTTACAGTATGTCTGTAGTGTAAGTGAGTATGTTGCTAAAGCCAGTCAGCTTAGCTTAGCTCAGCTTGAAAACTAGAAATGGGGAAAACGGCTAGCGTTCTTCGGTCCACAAGTGACACAAATTAATAACTAATACCTCTAAACATCACAAAAAAAAACTATATATATCGTTTCTTTAATTAGGACCAAACCAAAGTGTGAAAATAATGTTGTTTTTTCAACTCTATGGTTATCACTGTATACCTAGCTAACGAGTATCCTGCAAACAAACACATAATCTGATTTTTACACACTTTTTGTAAGGTTTGAGAAAAGAGGATTACAATTAGTTAGTCAGTTTATGAGATTAATAATTGACCATAGACGGATTTGTGTACAATTGGTCCGGTCTTTATGCTATTCTACCTTTGCTAAGCTACATGGCTGCTGGCTTTTCCTACACATTTATTGTTGAAATTAGAGTGGTATCATTTTTGTCATCTAACTTTGGTCAAGTGACTTGGTGTTAGACATAATATTACTATCATACTATATGTTGTTCGGTTTGCCCTTGTCATACAGTGTTAGTGTTTAAGGCCTAGAAAAACAGTTTTGCATTACCTTGTCGAGGTGTTACTTCTGTGTCCAATGAGCACAGGTGGCCCTGCTTGAATGGGTTCTATCTTTGCAAGAAAGTGGTTTCCTGTCCTTGGAGCTGTTTTGCACAATGTTCAGTACGAGCTACCTGAGGTGAATGGATGCTACAATGTGTCTTGGTGCATAAATGACACACTCTTGTACTCCCGGCTTGTCGGGACGTCTGGTGGGCTGAATAATTTAAGACACGAGGGGGCTACTCAGGTAGATCCAGATATCCATAATGCATTGCTGACAACCTGGCGTGTGAGTGCAACGGAATAATGATGGAATGTCTGCCCTACCTTGATAGGTGTTTGATTAATAAACCCTGGCTTGTAATAAATAGTAACACTGCTAATGAAAACATAAGTGTACTCCAGTGGGTAATGGAGGCAATAGAGCGTCCTGAGTAAGTTGGCTCTTATGCATTAATCTACTTAATAATGTGTGTGAATGCTACAAGGTGGAATACATGGAATTAGTTGCCTCAGTGGACATATTTCCTAACTTCCTGTGTTATGAAACTGGACCAGTGAAACTTGCTGAGCCTGAAGGAAACAATAGCCTCTTATCGCTGGAATGTTGACCCTCCAAACCAGCTTGACTGAAGGATTTGACTGTAGTAACTGTAGAGGGGAGGGAGTTAACATGTCCCACGGTGAAAATGAACAAGTGCTTGCATAGCACAGGTCAAAACAATGTGAAAAAAACAGGTTTGTTCGACGGTCATACTCAAACATGCTCAGGCGCATTCAAGTACACTATTTGTTCTTTTCTCCTCTTCGGATTTCCCATGTCTTTCATCCGTTACTTATCTGCATTAGCTCACTGAAGGGTGAGGCACTCTGTGGCTCTCCCTTCATGCTCACTTCCACTTTATCTTTAACATGTAAGTGTCCGGTGTGATTCTGAGAATTGAATGATTCCGATGATACGGCATCCTTTAAGATTGAACTCACTTTGTGAGCATGCACTGCAGTCAGGTCCAATTTAAATGAAGACAGAAGTGAAAGGAAGATGGATTGGAACAGGGTGAACTTTGCTACAACATTGACCTTTCAGTTCTCGGAAGTCACCCAATATGGTTTACAGTCTTGCACTTTAATTTTTGATACCTCAATTCCACTAAAGATACATTTATTTTTCCCAGTCAATAAGCAGAGGGTAAAATAATGTTGTGACTACCAAATTGGCGATGGCTTGGGCCACCCATCCAAATAATAAAATTCAAAATAGAGGCTTTAAAACTTCAGGCAATTGAAAGCTATTATACAGTCTATAGGCTACTCACATTATGTTTCGGTAAAAGCCAAAGCTTTAACCTCAGGTAAAAGTTAGCATCCTAACCCCACCAATTTAAGACACAGATAAACAAAGAAACACATTTGTTTTTCATGCTTTGTAGATCTAACTATTTCTAGTAGATTAGGTAAAATGAGATCAAAGATAAGGTCAAGATCACAGGCCACTGTGATTAATCGGATTCTGTACTCCAATAAATTATGGAGGGCTGCCATTCTCTCTACCCTTTTGTCAAGGCGGCATCACCCCTGCCCCTCATAACTCAGACAGGACACGGTGCGTGGTGTCCACAGTTTCTCTCTGTCACTTCCAAGAACATTGTGATGGATGGATAAATGGAGGAGCTAGCCAAGAAGACTGCAGAGGGCCAACGGTCCCCAGCTGTCTGGCAAACAAATAGCTTTGTCGGTCTCAGCGGTCAAGGCCAACTCAGGAATGGTCGTAAAGATGGAAACTGTAATGTTCTTCAGATGCAGGAAAGCGTGTCGGTACAATATTTCCCCTTATTGCGTTGACATATGTTTTCATTTCATGGATTGTGTGTTTATGTCACGCCTCCAGATGTGACATTTAGGGCCTAGCTTGCTGATGGACACAAAGCCTGGAGAAATGATAAAAAGATGTTCGCAAAGGTACAGAATTGAGGGCATGAATATGGAACCCGGAGGATAGATCAAGTATTGCCAAGGGAAGGATTGTGAAAGGTTAAAGTACCACTAGCGGGATTCTGAGCTGAAGGAGAAGAGGCGAGGAGGGGGATTATCAAAGAGAGAGAAGACAAGGGGAAAGGTGTGTGTGTGTGTGTGTGTGTGTGTGTGTGTGTGTGTGTGTGTGTGTGTGTGTGTGTGTGTGTGTGTGTGTGTGTGTGTGTGTGTGTGTGTGTGTGTGTGTGTGTGTGTGTGTGTGTGTGTGTGTGTGTGTGTGTGTGTGTGTGTGTGTGTGTGTGTGTGTGTGTGTGTGTGTGTGTGTGTGTGTGTGTGTGTGTGTGTGTGTGTGATAGAGAGATAGCAGAGAGGCAGACAACACAGCACAATGTCCATGCATTCATAGACACACAGCTCATTTGGGCTATTTATTGCCTGAGCGCTGCGGGGGATCACATGTGTTAACACGCCGCATCTCGCGCAGAGGGAACACTAGTGCGTGGCATGAGAAATGTCATAGGGAACAGTGGTGGTGCCATGTTACCGCCTTCAGGAACCAGTGGTCTTTGGTTGCTAATAGGTCAAATATCTGAGGAACTCAGTCCCTGCGTTATGGCTCTTGATGACGGCACAACCAGCATTGATTCGTATCTGTCTGGTTACAAAAGACAAATGGCAATGTATGCATCAAGAATTTGTCCAAGGGAATTCTTCTAAATTAAAAAGTGAGCAACAGTGATTTATGAAAATAGAATTGTGTAAAGCACACATTATTAGCGGCATTGTTAACACATTTCTTAGATTTAAAAAAGTAGTGCACCAAGGACCTTCTCCGGCAAATGCAAAACCTCTCAAATGTGGCTTATCTATGCATCCTTAAGCTTACGTGAGCAAAACAGGTTGAGCCAGAATAATAACAGACCTGCAACACTTGCAATGGACTTTTAGTACCAGATGCTTTAACTAAGTACAGGGCACCCACATCACTTAGATCACACTAATTCATCTGCTCTCTGCCAATGGTTCAATTGATGGCTCCATGGCTTGACAGCTCGGAGACCGAGTTTATAGTCAACCCACATGAACCGAGGGACAGAGACAAGGTTATATTTTTGATGGGATGTCCTGCTCAATACATAACTTGATCATATCCATCAATCTGGATCGATATATATTGATGCAATGTTCAATGATCCAATAATATCGACGTCAAGGGGAACACATGGGGCTTACCTTCAAAAGTAGCACATCTGTTTAAACTATATTTTTTAGAGAAGAAAGATTTTTAAATATTATATTTAAATACCTGGAAGAGCCAAATAATACTATTTTCAAATCATGTTATAGAAGCGTTTTTGAGAATTGATATTAATGTAAAGGATTGTGTTAAAAAGACATGATAGTTTTTTCTAATCAATCGGAGGCACCTGAATCAAAATTAATCTAAATGTAATTGTGGTAGATTGTGAGTTCAGGAAATACACTATCTTTGTCTGAAGTTGATATAATATGCATTGTATTGCACCCTCAATGATCAATGAGCCTTGAAAGCAGAAAACCTAAAAAGGCCTGTGACCCAATGTGGATTTTATTTTGGGTTTTTGATCACATTTTTTTGCTGTAAAGCTAAATCATTTTGTGAGGGCATGGCACTGAACCCTTATATCTCTGTTTTTTTGTTGGTTTGTTTTTTGCTCAGCAGTGCAACCCAGGTGACCTTCGTGCCCTGAGGAAGGGAATGACCCTGTACCACTCAGAGTCCCAGCTGTCCTCACTGCCCCAACGCCAGGACGCCATGCACATGGTCAGTACCCAGAAGGCCAACTCGCACATACACACACATACTCACAAATGAACTTGAGGATTCACATTGACGCATATATGAGACACCAACTCATAACATCTAAACAATCATAGCCAAAGAAAAACACAATAACTTTGCTTATACAAAACGTGGTTAAGTACAAAGATGGGGTTTGATTGCACAACACACACACACACACACACACACACACACACACACACACACACACACACACACACACACACACACACACACACACACACACACACACACACACATACTTAATTGCAGGGTGCCTCCACAGTGGAATAAAGTCAAGTCAGCTCTAATCCACTTTACTTTTAACTCCAATTATACCTCTGCAGGCAACCTCACGCTCTCTTACACATGACAGGAAGTGAAACACACACACATACACAGGGAGAAAAAGAGTGAGTGTAAGGAGGTAGGCAATGAGGAGGGGGGGGGGTACAGAAGAGGAAGGAGGGAAACTAAGACAGCGAGAAAAGAACAGAAAATAAAGAGGAGTCAGCCTTCTCTTGTCTTCCTCTCATATCCTGTGCCCTTCCTCCTCCCCGGGGCCTGTTTAAAATGAATCCCACTATGAAAGTAATAATCCTCCACAATCCAGTGCCACCCCTGACCCAGCCAGTGTCTGGGGAGGAGAGGCATGGGTAATTGTTTTCTGACTGCTTAGGGGAGGTCAGAGCCGGGCTGCTGCACTAACCAGAGGACTAAATCTTTGTGTGTCAAAATCAATATAGTGTTTTAATCACAGGCCCAGTGTGAGGTCACAGGCTGAGTGTGTTTGCACCTTTTTAAGCTTGCGGGTCAAAACTGCCTCGGAGGTTCCTTAATGTCCATGAAACCTTGACCCTGCAAGAGGTCTCTCCCTGCAGGGTGAGGGATTTAAACTGCAAATTATCTTGATGGCTGTCTCCCCCCTATTTAATTTCACAGTGTGGAAGACATGGAAGAAGGTCATGATATTGACTCGAGGTGTGAATTTTGGTTCCTTCCTGACATGACATTGAATGTCGCTGTGGAGCCAGTTTTTCTTATTATTGAAACTGGATCAACAGAGCTAACGTCAGCTTGATAACACATGTCCAATTTAGATTGAATAGGAGATATAGGAAACTTGAAATTCCCTTTATGGTATAAACTAGCAAATTTAAAACTATATTTTACAAAATAGATGATAGATAATAATGCTAACTTCAAACTGAATGACAAAAGAAAGCCCGTTATTTGGCTACTGTCCCCGCTAGCTTTAGGCCGCATGAGTTTTCGAGTTATTAAAAAAGCTTATGTCTCTGTATGCATAAACAAATTAAAATGTCATATTTACATCAACAAAGTCTAGCAAGTATTTTAGATGAGAAGATTGGTACCACATTCCTGTTAGTATGGTAAATATAAAGCTACAGCAAACTACCAGTTAGGTTAGGTTAGCTTAGCTTAGCTTAGCTAGCTGGAAATGTGACAAAATGGATTTAAAAGCTCCTCTATATATCTTATTATATAGCGTTTTATAAATATATATATTTTTTGATCGATAAAAAAACAAAGGTAGGTTTT
The DNA here is from genome assembly GCF_036324505.1 of Eleginops maclovinus. Lineage (NCBI taxonomy): Eukaryota > Metazoa > Chordata > Actinopteri > Perciformes > Eleginopidae > Eleginops > Eleginops maclovinus. The sequence continues at coordinate 14,950,409 of NC_086363.1, read as the reverse complement.
AGGGGGGGGGATACATGCAGGAATACTTATTAGTGTTACCGCAAGGTTTACGGGCTACCAGAATAGACCCAAGCAAGCTCAGAATAAGATACTGTAGTTGCTGATGAGTCGCATGGAGCACAGACAACTTATTCTTGTGATTTGTGCAATTTGTGTCCCCTCCTCGTGATGTCTTTCTTGTCGTGACAACTCCGTATAGACACACTAATGTTGAGTTGTATAGTAATCGATAGCGTGTTCTCTAATGCAGCCCCAATTTCATCTACGTGTAAGAGAAGGCCCTTGCTGGGAGATGGAGAGGGAGAGAAATAGGAGATGAGAGTTGTGGGAGACTGTAACGGCGGTACTTCAGTGAACTGGACTCTTCGTTGTGTGTACCCTTCCTAATCTATCAGCTCATCCTTTCGATTTAGTCCTTTGTCTCACTCAGGCCCAGTTTCAGGTCAGTGATTGTGCATGAGGGTGTCAGATAAAAAGAAAAGAAGAGGAGAAAAGATGGATAGAGAAAGGAAGCAGGCAGCATGCATGATTCTCACAAACACTCAGCAGTCGGCTCTGATTCTCTATTCTCCAACCACAAACCATTGATTCTGGCAGCGTTTGTTTTCCCTCCTCATCATGCAAGGCCTAAATCAGGCCTGTTTATGCAACCGAGCCATCCCCGACTGTACATCCATATGAACAGTAAACATTGCCCGGAGCCGGCTGTGTCTCTTTGCTGTCCAAATCTGTTTCCCTACTGAGCTCTAGCACAAAATAAACAAAAAAAAAACCTGGCCCCGATTGCCGCCAGGAAGTGTTTACACATTTCAAATAATAGCCACAGTAGAGAGCATCAAACAAAGTGATGATTAACATATGTTTTTTTAGTTAACTTCAAAGTCAAGTGGATGAAAATCTGTATGGAAAATGAAGCCGTCACTTTGTTGCTGTGACCTTTACCAAGAAGAAACTCACTTGACTCGGAGGGAGATGTTCCCTCATAACTGTGGACTTAACCGTGATTCCACTTTAACAGTTTAATTGTGAGAATGTCCACGTATTACTCCATATTCTAAAGGAACTTCACAGTGGTTTTGCATGTTTTATCATGCAGACCGTTTTTCAAAACTTAAGATTTTTCAGCCAGCCACTTCTTTTGAAACTCAAAAACAAGTTGCCACAATGTGGTTGATGATTATTTTATTGCCTGTATTTCTTTGTGAAAGTTGTTTTATTTCTACATAATGATGCTCTTGCAAGTAGGGCTAGGGATCAAACCATGAGATATTTATGTAACACCAGTCGTGAAAAACATACTATTATAATACTTTTATTACAGTACACCACGCTGTAAAACTTTTTTTCAAGATAAAGTCCTGCATTCAAAATCTGACCACAAATGCACTTTAAAAATATAAATTTGCAGCCGCCCTACATATCCCCTGTCAATGTTAAATTGAATATATGAAAATATGTTAAAATAGTGTCCTATTATTACTGATTGATGTTGTAGCTCGTGAAATATTAATTTAGGATTACTTTATATCAGCTGTGATTAATTCCTCTATGCTTGTGTTTCGATGACACATAACATTTCAGAACTTTGGTTTGTTTTGTTAAAGGAAAATAATGTAATTTGTAACAAAACATTACAAGTTATATTTATTTTAACATTGTCTTTTTTTATCAGCATTAGCACCTCTTTACACCCTCTGCCTGAAACCACATCCCAGTCTGCTCTGATTGGTTAGCTAGCTGTTGCGATTGGTCAACCTCTTAGAGATGCCCTGCCGCTTAGTATATTACGTACAATGAGTTGGAGCACCAGCCAATAGAAGCGCAAGTGCTGCATGGTGAGGTCACTATGTCCCAGAAGTAAACAAAGGAGTCCAATGGAGGAGTTTCAGGTAGGGGGGGAGTGTGGAACACAGGGATTTTAGTCTGTGCGGACCATTTACATGCACAAAAACCTATATAACACTCTACGGGAATGGGAATACCCCAAGGAGTATAATAGGGCCCCTTTTAATGTATCAAAGAGAAATATATTAAGTTGCAAGTGTTCTGAAAACTCTTTCTGTGGTGCAGAAACTTGTGTGCCTGCTTTAAAACGGCAACCTTTTTAATACAAAGAAGAAGGAAATTCATATTAACCTTTTTATTTTTGTAAATCAAAGCTCATGAATGCAATTCCTTATGGCAGGAGACTCTCATCTCCATATTATTAAGGCATGTTTGATATTTCTTTTCGACTTAAAAACAAAAGAGCAAAACCACAGCTTTGTGTGTTTTTTTCAGTTTAAGCACATTGATTCCCCATCTGAGAAAAACTATATAAATATCATCAAACAGCTGCCAGGCTCTCCCTGTAAGAGCAACAAAACAACATCAGTTTAGTGATTGTTGTGATATGAATAGACTGTTAGGAAGTTTCCACCAAACATCCCCTTTGGCTTCAGTGGGATTATTATTTTATCTCTGTGCTATTAGGTTGTGTGGGCTCATTCTGGCACCTAAAAGGGGGCCAGCGGGTGCGGAGGGATCTGACAAATGCATCAGCGGCGAGCGGAGAATTGAACCCTGGCTAACAGAGCCACAGAGCTGTGTCTAATGCAGGGCCCCTATGCCAGGTTACAGTGAATGGTGCCATTGTGTGTCCCGGAGATCTCTGTGTCCCTCTAACAGAGAGCCACTGTCTGGAACTAACCGGGGGGTTGGGATGAGTCGAGCGGCCCCCGGGTCCTCTTGCCTGACTGGCTGCTCCCATCATACCGGGTTAACATCACACTGTGCAGGTAGCAGACCTGGCTGCGAGTCGATGCGTAGTGAAAGGGAAGATAAATACAAGGGGAGGACAGGTGATATCAATTGGGATGAAAGGGATGGTATTTTCACTGCTAGAGTACAAGAAATCCCTCGTTGTAAATCAGAACCAAAAGCCCATTAAGAAGCAGAGAGGGTTTTTTTTCTGTGTTTGAGCTTCAAAAATAAGGTGGTGCTCTTTTTTGTGACAAGACCGGAGTTTGTCCTGTCCACCAGATGTTCTTGCTTTATCCTTTGTCACCTTTTCTTGCTTTGCACTGAAAGAAATGAGACAAACACTTAATTTTACCACCCTCTTCTCCCCCCAGGGTACTGGCCGTCTCCCCACCAGCGAGTCCTCTCCTGCCACAGGTTACCTGTCCTGCGCCCAGAAGCCTGAGGCCGTGGTTCATGCCATGAAGGTACATACAGTTTAAATTTGAGCAGGATTGTGGCGAGGATAATTTCTTTTTTTCACCATCACCATCCCACTATTCAAAACGTGGTTTTTTGTTTTGTTTTTTTTCCCCCTGTTCCATGTTGATTTGTGTATTGGAAAATGAACACTTTTACATCCCATGCTACATTGAATTAAACGTTGCTTTCTTGCATAACTCCTTAGTGAAAGAAGACATCTGTTTACTTTCACACAAGCCATGCAGAATAATCTTATCTTATTCTATAATTTTAGCTCACAGGGGATAAGTTCTCATTTCAGGGGTTAAGCATCATAGTATAATAAAGAAAACTAATGTTACACAAACACAGCTTTCAAGAAAAACAAGTCGGAAATCTTGGCATGCTGATGTTTTAATTGTCTTTAATCACACGACTGCTATGTCATATGTCCCCAGGTGCTGGAGGTCCACGAGAACTTGGACAAGCAGGTCCCCGAAGACTACGAGGACGACCTCAGCGAGAAAGAGAAGGCCATTGTGCGAGAGATGTGCAACGTAAGTGCAACACTTCACAATGTTCCAGTTCTTTCTGTCCCCTCTGTCCGTCAGTTACACAGTTCTCCTCTGCTGGGTGCAAATCAGGTCAGGTTTTGAGCTGCTTTCACTAATGAGGGAGCCTCGTGTGGACTCATTTGGTTTGGAATGACATGCAGCAGTGTCCCTGGCCCTCTTGCTTTTCTTTCTATCTGTCTCTCCATCTCCCCTGCTCCGAAGCCAACTCTTAACTGAAGTAAAGGCTCGTCGTTGAGCTGTCAGAGCAATTAAACTAGAGCGGCGGGGGGAAAAATAACTCCCCCTCCATTCTTCCCCTCCTCTGCCCCTTTATCTCCCTCCATCTTTTTCTATGGGTGCTGAAAGACCCGACCCGGGATATAAAAGGTCCCCTGATTAGAGAGAAAAAAGGCTATCTGGGCCCTGCAGAGGTATGTGACAGGCCAGGAATCCGGGGAGCATTACAATAGTACCTCTGTAATATCACTAGGGTCCCCTGGGGGGGCCCCCACTCACTGGCAGAGAGATCTCACAGAGACAGAGGACAGAGATACTGAAACATATGTGTGTCTATGTGTGTGTGTGTGTGCAGCTTAAAGTAAAACTGCGAGTATTTGAAGAGTTCACTCTTGAAAAAGAAAGTCTCTTTTTTCCCCCCCTATCCTTACTCTTTCAGTCTCTGTTTCTCCTGCTCTTCCTCTCTCAACGTCTCCCTCCGCTTCGTATTGCAGGTGGTGTGGAGAAAGCTGGGTGATGCAGCAGGATCAAAGCTGTCCATCAGACAGCACCTCTCTGGGAACCAGTTCAAAGGGCCGCTGTAGCATGGCAACAGAAAGAGAATGAGAGAGAGATTTACAGTGCACACCTGAAAACACCTGCGCCTACACAACCCATCATGCCGTGCTCCCCTACTGCCTACAGAACCCAGCATTCCTCCGACAGACGCTCTCTAAGGACTGGCTCAGATAGCTACCAAATGGACCGGTTAGCCTGTTATCCACATGCACAACAGTTTTTATCTCAGAGCTTATGAAGCGTCGGCAGCTAGTTTCACCGATTTTGTTCGTTAATTTGAAGGTCACACATTGATCTCTCTCTACAATTTTTTCGAATCTCAGAGCATAGCTGTGCTACATTAAGCTAACGATAAAACATGGTTTCAAGCACAGAAAAAAAGGGGGCGTTAATCTCTCAACGTCTTGCTGTGGATCTGAAGTCAACACGATGGCGGTATCTTCAGATACATTTTGATAGTACCTCCTTTAGAGACCCCCTAGCTCCTGTCACATGTATCTTCCCCCTAGTGGTCAATAAGTATAACTAGCATTAGCATCAAAGTGTTAACTAATGTGAAACCCACTGTGACCTAGCACCTTGTGCTCATAAGACAAGTCTATGGATAATAACGTCTAGAGATCACTGTTAACTTGTGTATATTATGTATAAAACCATAGCACTACTTTCAATGTTATTGTTGATTTTACTTTTATCTTTTTTTGTATTCTAGCGTGGCCATGTGATCAATAATTTTAGTTGGAAAAGCATACACAACCAGACCTTTTTAAACAGGGTTTTCTTTTGGTAAAAAAACAAAACTTACTGTTCTTTAAATTCCTTCTTTTAGTTGTTCTCCAGATGTGTTGCTGTAATTCCTTCTCTCTGTAGGCCATTCTGAATCAGACCATCTCCTCGGGCTAATATTCTTTGTAAAAATGAACTAAAACTGTATGCTGTTTGCATGCTCGACAATCATTTTCTCAGGTTGGGAGGGCTACAGCTTTGTGTGTGTGTGTGTGTGTGTGTGTGTGTGTGTGTGTGTGTGTGTGTGTGTGTGTGTGTGTGTGTGTGTGTGTGTGTGTGTGTGTGTGTGTGTGTGTGTGTGTGTGTGTGTGTGTGTGTGTGTGTGTGTGTGTGTGTGTGTGTGTGTGTGTGTGTGTGTGTGTGTGGGTGTGGGTGGGTGGGTGGGTGGGTGTGTGTGAGTGTGGAGAGACTGAATGCTTCCCTTGCAGCTGTAGCATCTGCCTGTGAATCCTCCTCTTCTCTATTGAACCCTGGTTACAACGCGGTTGAAGACTGCTGAAGGCATTTGCTGAATCCATAGCCTTGTCCCATTATTAAAAAAAATGTCAGGGCCAAATATTAAACCCTAAGTTTAGTTTTGGACAGCATTATTGGATTGCTCCTAATTACATGTTTATCATTTTATATCTCAGTAGATGAAAGGAAAAACTTTTCTTAAGCTCAGTCCTTTTCTGTGGATTCAGCAGGTGTGTTTATGCGGTGCATGTTTATTCAAATCTTTTTTTATTAGAATATGAGATAAGTCTTCCCGTAGATGTCTCTTGAAAAAAAACTAACATTTAAAAACGAGTATTTCTTGATGTCATAATAAACAAACGCTGTTTGTCAAAGTATTTATTGCAAGGTGTCAGATAGAGATGGGAGAGCAATCGATAACTGATCAGTCATATTTTAAATGTATCATATTTACTCAAAGTTATTTGATAGATACGTTTAGTGACTGCGAGGTCGGGCTCTCCCATCTCTAGTGTTATTTGTTCCAAATTAGAACATTTTGAGGCTGTCCGCCATGCTCCTCTCAAGCAACGGGGTCAAAAATAAATCAAAGTATGGTTTTTTTAAAAGTGTCCTTTTTTCTAGGAGCTGATTTAAAGCCATGATGCAATTTTGAATACTTTATAAATGGCATTTGACTTGAAATGTGCCACATTTTTTCCTGCATGGTAGTTTGATTTGGAACCCAACTGTATTTTTTTTAAACATCTATAGTGTTTCTTTTTCTGCCTATATGCTAAAACCACAGTACAGAATCCTAGAGTCTACAGAGTAAATGTTGATTCCTGTAGTAACTAGCATGGCTGTAACTTCTTTCATGAATTTCACTGATGAGATGAATATGTGGCTGGTGAAAGGAAGACATGAAATAGTCCACTTTTAGAACAATTTGGGAGAAAATAAACGAAGTTGGTTAATGAAACTGTGAAGTGCTGTCTTTATTTGATGAAGCCTGTGGTTAGACTGCCTTCTGCTGGTTCAGTTCTGTAAGTGAAGCTGATGCTCCACACTATGTCCTCACTTTTTCTGTAATGTTCGACAAACTATATACTACTACATGTTAACTCAAGTTTTTCGTGAAATGTTTCACGTATGTCAATTTTGACATACTCTAGACTCTTTTTGTCGTTCTTTCAACATTTTTTTACATACTGTAACTGTTACACTGTTTGCTTCTCACATTTTCGACATACAATACTGTGTCCTTTAAAAAATACATATACTTTCAACATACCATACAATGATCTTTTTTCAAATTTTCACCATACTATAGTAAGTTGCTTTGTCTAATATTTCTATCTATATCTTTCTGTTTTCTGACATATTTTCGACATACTAAACGAGGTCGTCTTTTATCATACATTCGACATACTATACTATGTTTATTTTTCATATATCAACATATTATTCTAGTTTCCGACAAACTATACTATGTTGTTTTTGCTCATATTTTCGACATACCATAATATTTCGTTTTTGCTCATATTTTCGAGCTGTGTGAAACCATGTGTTTTTTTTGCAGATTTTCTGACATGAATTACTATATAATGTTGGACACAATATACTATGTTGTTTTTTTATCATATTTTGGACAAACTATACTATACCATGTCTTTTCAGATTCAACATGACATACTACGTCGCTTTGGGCGGTGGTGGCGAAGTCCATAGGGGCTTGGCCTGGGAACTGGAAGGTCACCAGTTCAAGTCCCCGAAAGACCAAGTGCCACCGTGGTGTCCCTGAGCAAGACACTGGTTACCTACACTGCTCCCCGGGCGCCGTACATAATGGCAGCCCACTGCTCCTAACACTAGGATGGGTCAAATGCAGAGACCGCATTTCGTTGTCCTAGTACTTGTACTCTGTGCAATGACAATAAAGTTGAATCTTCTTCATCTTCTTCTTCTTAATGAACTTTTACACTTATTTTCGACAAATGTTAAACTATGTTGTTTTTTTATGAGATTTGGACATATTATATCGTTTATATCACACTATGTTGTTTTTAAAATACTACGTTTTTCAAATAATTTGATACATACTATACCAATTTCTTTTTCTGATCTTTTGGACCTATTATACTACGTTGTATTTTTTGTCATTTATCATATTTTTGTACCAGACTATGCTGTTTTTTCTGATCCTTTCAGCACAGACTAGGTGTTGTATTCTCATATGTTGGACATACCCTACTTTTTCATGTTTTGTCATATATTTGACATACTATACTATTTCGTTTTTTCTAAGTCATTTTTTTTTGTAAAACAGTTGAAATAGATAACCAATACTGATGGCAATACTAGCTAAAATGTAGCTTTAAGTAATATATATCGCTGCATGTTGGTTTTATGGAAGACATTCTAAACTATATCCACTTTATACAATTAGCTTTAATATCTTTATCTGCTTTCAGTTTATAGGCTACAGATAAGAACATACAGTGGTGCAGATTAATGGCATTTTTCGACTACTACAGATTGAAAACGCACTACTCAGTTCTAAGTAGGAAAAGCAGGTCTTTATTGTCGTAAATCCCACTTAGACACAAAACAAAAGCTGCGTTCAGGATACAGAAAAGAGAAGCCTGACTAAGGCACATAAGGATTTGAACTCAAAAAAAGAAGCCTAAATGAAAAGAACAGACATGTACAAATATAACTGACTGTCCAGTGTTAGACATGATTAGCTAGATGACTTGTATTTATTACATGTAATACTGTCTGCAGTGCAGATCCATTAAAACATTCGACAGGAAATTAGTTGCAGTGGCATAAATTGACAAGACTGTGTTTTCACAGAAATCTAGTATGACTTATTTACCTACTTACTGCATGTACAGCCTTCTCAAGTTTTTTCTCAGCAAAACAGTAGGAATGTTGAGTAAAAAAAACACAACATACTGCCGCAAAATAAACGTTTGTACGAGTGGAAATTTGAAACATCAAAATCAGGGTGATAGTGTAGAAGCAAATACAAGACCTTTATTCTACTCAAAAAAGGTAAAGTAAAAACTCCACAATTAATGAATGAGCATATCTGACAAATCTGAACTCAGGGTGCTAATATTTCTTGCTAAATTTCCAGTACAATAACAGTGAACAGTTTCATTACAAGTTGCTGGATCTAGGTCTCACTTTTCCATTCAAGTGTTTTTGTTGTGAAGGCTTCATTATGAATCCCGTCAACAAAAGTCAGACTGGAAGCGATCAGGCTCTCCGTCTGTGTGTGCCCGCTGCGTAACACAAGTTCCCGTTGTTTCCATCTCCAGCTGTGGCTCTGCACAGTTTCAGTTCGTGGACCGTTGTTTCACTCATCTCATCTCATCTCATCCACCCACCGTGATTCATAGGCATGCCAGGCAGAGGGGGCATGGGCACCTGTGACTGTCCTGGGGGCACGGGGGGTGGAGGGTAGCCAGCAGGAAGACCTATAACCTGAGGGGGAACGTGGCCTGGAGGCATGCGTGGAGGCGGGTAGTTGTTGTAGCCTGGCGGTGGGTACGCCGGCGCCAAGTTGGGCGGCGGGTAGTTTGAAGGAGGAGGGCCTGGAGGTGGTGCGGCAGGGGGTGGATAGACATGATACGGCGGTATAGGGGGCGCATAGCTGGGAGGCATCGGGGCATAGGAGGGGCCTTCTGTCTTCATCATGGACTGCAGACTCTGGTAGCCTTCTCCAGACATGTAGGAGCTGGTGGTGGACATGATGTAGTTGGAGGGCGGAGGTGGAGGAGGACGATGGGGTAGTGGAGGCGGCTTGTGTGGAGGTGGAGCATGCGGGAGAGGAGGAGCAGCTTCGGTTATTGGTTCTGCTTCCGTGGGAGGGGCAGGAACCGGGGCTTTGCGATCTAAGTGAGTGGACAAGGAGAAAACAACTTAGAAATTTGGCATCTTTTCTGGGAAATAACCCTGCTAGTCATTCCAAAATGTTCAAAATAACCTCTCCGTTCCCAGACACAGGAGGTCTCATTATTGGGCTCAAGCACTAATCAGATTGGTCTGGGATTGGGCTGAGGCTAGGAGTATGCGTGTGTTGGGAAACAGACGAGTGGCTGGTTATGTAAGCAGACTGAGAGGACTCAAATCTTTAAGAGGGGTTGCTTTCTAAGCTGGGGGCCCAGGTAGGGGGTCTCTGCTGTTCATTAATGCTCTACGATGGGACACGCAAACAGACAGCGGGGTGTTGGGAAGGGGCCAGCACGTATACTATGGTGCCAAGTCTATATTTGCATTCTTCTGTGCTTACATTGGCTATTCAGAGGGCATAAGTGCGTCTAAATGCCAGGTACAGCAAAAAGCAGAAGATTGAGGGAGGAACGCTGGAGAGCCGGATGCGATTTCAGACAGCGCTGTGTTCACAGTGTGCGACATGCAGGGAAGGGAAGTGTCCCAAATGAGACGCAGGATAACCAACTCTAAATCACTCCAATTTCCTCCCAAACTAGATCTACCAATTTAAGATGAGCAGTAATTTTACCTGGGGGAGGCTGCGATGTAGGCAGAGGGGGCATGGGGCTCTCCAGTCGAGTTATCTTTGATCCAACTTGTTCTGTCAATGAAAAGAGACCCGTTAAGAAAGATGTTAAACTTTAGTGATGGCATAAGAAACGTTGATGCAGGCTTCAGTATTAATAAATCCCTTGGCATCTTGAATCTCCAGAATGAAACTGTAACGTCGCCATTTTTCTTATCTTGATTGAAGTCAATGAATTAGCAAACTTAGCTTGGAGGTATTTCAGTAGGTAAACCGTTTTAAACACATGAGAAGGATTTAGGATGCATGAGGTTTAACCAGTCTTACCTGGAGCCTTTGGTTCATCTTTTGGAGATGTCTGAAAAAACAAAAACAACATGAAAAACATGAATGCAAATACTCAGCAGGGGTTTTTCTACAAAAATATACACTTCCAGACAAAATTACAGGGAACATAATGCATTAGAGCGAAGCGGAAAATAATAGTTTCTTCATGTCTTTAAGCTGCCGAGTCATATATTGTGTTTTAAATAAACATATTCAAAAATCTATATCGGGGGTCTTTCCATTGGCCTTTGTTTTAAGCAATGCAATTCGGGCGTATACTCACATGTGAGCGTTTAAGCTGGCGTGCGGGGCTGCCTCCCTGAGGTGAAGTCTTCTTTGGTGGTGGGGGGGGAGGGGCAGGGGCTGGTGGCAGTCCCTGTGGGATTGGAGGGATCTGGGGAGCAGCTGCCCTCTCCTTCTCCTGAATCTGCTGAGGGATGGGCTTGTTTCCCTGGGAGTACAGATCCAGGATCTGGTGGCAAATATCTGGGAAGACAAGAGTTTTTGTTTGCTGAGACAATTCTGAAGAAAGGATGAAACTGAATATCGTACGAGTGGCAGGGAGTGTATTGATGAATACCTTCAAGCAGCTCCACTGGGACGTCCTGCACAAACATCTCCCACCAGCGCCGTGACGACTGCTTCGCGGTCCACTCCTGGATGTCGAATTTACAGAGGCGGCCCGCCAGGTACATGACGGCCACCGCAATGATCTCTGGTTCCCATTGCAGAGACAGCATGGTGCACAGGCTGCCAGGGACACAGGGAATACTGTTTGAGTCTTCTCTCTCCACAATAAAAGACATCACCCTATTTTTCATTCTATATTCACCATGTCTTTAATACAGAAACTATCATAACTGAGATGGAGAAGCCCTTTAAAACTTTTATCTCTGTACTTTACAGCTGTTAGATTTAGCCATGACAATGTAATTCATAGTAAGAGCAAGAATCTCCTAGTTGTATCAAACTAATAAATAGTAACCCAAATAAAATGAAATGGGTTGCAAAGCTAGTCAGTCTAACAGAGCAGTGATATGATACAGGGATTTGTCTTAACCTGGTAACAGGCGCTGTGCCCTCGTACCGAAATGCAAATTTTCCCCGTAACATTGTAGTGATGCCAGAAAACAAGATTTATGTCGGTCAAAAACGGTTAGCGGTGCCCTCATCTATTGCACTCGTACTATATTTTTCTAAAAAATAACCTTCAAAATATGTCTCTAGATAAAAGAACCGATGTGGACACTGCCTTATACAAAGACAGATTCCATGCCAACTGCTCACCTGTCATTGACAAAGGTCCATGCCATTTGAAGCACCTTGCACACTTTATTCTTCTCACCTTTAACAAGAAGAAAGACATCAATTAGTTTACCAGATTTCTAAAGAACTAATGTATCACACTCTGTGGATCACTCTTCTTCTGTGTCACCTTTGAGTTGCTTGACGTAGCGCAGAAGGAACATGTAAGGGTGCTCCACCTGCAGGTCAAATTTGATAGTCTGGAGCAGAATTCTCTCCAACACCATCACCTCTTCCTGTTGAAAGAAACAAAGAATACCTTAAATATACTAAAGAGCAAAAACACAACAGGCTCAAGCAGGGGGACTAATGGCTTACTCAATCCACAGCCTTTCAGCTAGATGCATGTTTTTCCACCTCTGACCCAGTGGCACAACTGTAGCCAAAATACTTATTAGTAACTTCAACAAAGGTGCACCGTGTAGTCAGAATACGTTTAGTTTTTTTGAGGCACTGTAACCTTTTTTTAAATCACATTTTACTCAGGTGTACAAAAACCAGTCAACAGGCAGTCTTCCTTAATAACACTAGGATTGTTTTTCTGTAGCAGTTAACTGAAAGTTTTAGTTGTTTTGGTTTGTAAAGAAACATGATGTTAGGCAAGGGATGTGTAAAGCTAGGTAAAAAAAAAAGGACCATTCATTTCGGTTCTGCACAAAGAAAAAAAGTATACAGGGAAAAACTATTTAAGTTAAACAAACTTCACCTTCGGGTCGTCTCCAAACTGAGCAAACTGTACATCGTTCAGCAAGCTGCGGGCAGTTTTGATGATGTCTTTACACTTCTTGGGGGTTTCCTCCACTTTGCCAGCTAGGAAAAGGCAGCATGCACCGGTCACCTGTTGGGACACAAATCACAACATTAATCCACCATTTTTGGTCCATTTTAAAAGAAGAGGAAAATCTAACAAATACCATTCATTCAACTTACATATCTTGGGAACTGCTTGAAGGAGTGAAACATGTAGAAGCGGTGGAAATATATGATACCAGTTGCCAGCGTGTCATAGTGTCTGAAGATGAGAGTCAAGGAGATCACAAAAACCACTCACAGTTATTTAGATAGATAGGGAGCTGCTGCTAAGTTACATTCTTTAGCAGCTATGTAAATCAATTCAGACAAATGATGGATCACTTTGAATGTGACGTTATGATCATTAGATATAATAACTCATTGTCTTTAATACAAAATGTTAATGCAATTTCCGTTGAAGTGGAGAGGGAAAGCAGAAAACACCACATCTTGACAGCACAGGGTATTTCAGTTGTATAATTTCTTCAAGGTTTGAATGCTGTTATGTCTTGACACATTGATCATAATTTAAGATATACATTATCTGTTTTTCCACATTCAAATAAAACCAAATCGAGGATACAGGCCAAGTCTGGTCCCAACGTCAAAAATGAAGCGGGCTCCTTCCCTCCGATACCGAGCCTCTGTCCCCGGGTCCAGGCCTTCAGACTGGGAGGGGGTGTGGGCTAAATCCTTCTTGTCCCAGTACCAGCATGGCTTGATGTGGTCCAGAATTATTTGGCCTGAAAAGTTCTCCTTGAATTCCTTCATGAGCTGAGGAGAGGCAACGGTGGATGGACCCGCTGCACCTGACTGCCAATGCATAAAACAACACCGCAGTTATAGACAAAATTCACAGGAAATAGTTTTCATTCAGACTAGGAACACTGGTGTATTTGGTACACTGTCAGACAGACTAACATAATAGCTTCAACAATAAACACTACCACTGAAATAGCATGATCATTTCTGTATCATATTTGTGTTGCCCTCTACTTCTATCTGAAATATATAGATGCTAGTCTTGTGTTTAGGGCAACCTGTAAACACCTTGAACCTTACTACAGGCTGAGATTTTAAGAGGTATACTCAGTGGTGAAAGAAATACTCTAAATAATGAATACCAGGTGAGTAAGGTAGTTCAAATGAATACTATTTTTTATTTAATGGGTAATATTTTAACGCATTTTGTACTTAATACTTAAAACATTCTCATATCAGTAAACTATCAAATTAGGACTAAGGTACATTCTAACCCGTATTCCTCTGCTCAGCTAGCTGCCCAGTTTACAAACTAAAGCGGAAAAGCCAAAGAAGAGTTACATTATTGGTCGCATTGAACCATCCATGTCATTCCAAGGCTACCACCATCACAAAAACATTGATTATGTGAAAATGCGATTAACATTCGCTGACACGTTATTAAACAACGAGAGTAAACAGACAAACGCTACTCTCATCTCACTAGCATGACATGTCGGAGCAGCTAGCGGACTAAATTGGTCCGGAACGTAACTCGCAAAAAACCACCAACTGAAAGTCTATTATGTATGGGCTAAACTGTTGCGCGTTTAAATCAGCTACATAGCTACTGGACAGCTCACCATTAAATTATAAGTAAAAGTCCTGCCTTATAAATCTTACTTTAGTAAAAGTACACAAGTATTACCATCCACGAATAGTACCAAAGTACTTATGCAAAATGACATTGATAATATAAAAATGTATTTAATTTTGCAGCTTAATTCTGCCAGGTTTCCTGTATTCATTTTTAAGTTTTTGTTTATTTATTTGTTGATTTAATTATTTATTAATCATATGAACCTGCAAAGTAACTACTGACCCACTGGAAATACTCAGGTGAAGTACAGGTAGTTCAAAGTTGTACTTACGTATAGTACTTGTGTATTTTGCACCATTGGGTATACTTATTTTAACATCAATTAATTAGTAACTGTAATTACCTTAAAACATTTCTTCATAGTCAGTCAGAACTATGCAAATAAGGAAAGGGTTACATTTTGCTAACCTGTATTTTCCTCATGTCCAGTTTCTGTAGATTAATTAACTAGCTGCTTACAGTTTAACAATCCTAAAGTTGGAAAAGCAAAAGAAGACGTTGGACATTATGGATGGCATTGCACCACCCATCCCATTCATTTGCCAAGGCTATCACTACGCATACAGACACACATTCATTATGTGACATGATTAACACACTCCTATTGGATTAAACACAACGAAGAATATGCTGAATTAGCATACCAAAACTGCTAACTGCTAACAACTCACTAGCATTTGATCATGTTAACCGAGCTATGGCTAATGGGAACTAAAAGTTGGCGTGCGTGGAGGTAACGTCGCAAAATAACCACCAATGCGTTGGTATAAGTCTATTATGTATGGGCTAAACTGTATGCCGGTAAGGTCAGCTAAAGACACGGACAAGCTAAACACATTCAATTGTAAAATAAATACAGTTGAGAATTAGCATTACGCTAGCCAGGTGATACTCTTCGGTAGCATTCTCGGCTAGCAAACTTGTCTTACTCGCGGTCTTAACACCGCTGAAGGCTAGGAGGAATGTGCTCCGTCAAAACTAGTAAGAATTCTGTTTCTAATTTGACACGTCTCTTACCTTTAACATGTAGCCGTCTGACAAAATAACCAAAAACAGACAGCTTTGTGAATACAGAGCAGTAATTCAAAAGAATATGGCTAACAAGTGATCCACAACAGTCCCCATTGTAACAAGGGCACCGCCATTATGGAGTACGTCAGAGGGACAATGTTGGCTGACGTCATGACGCAGAATATCTGACACACTTGTGCTGTGGTTATGTTTTGGATGTTATTTTTCTGTATTGAATCTTATGTTCAACGCTTTTAAAACTATTTTGTCTGTTGTACACAAGATAAACAACGCATAGGCTACTCGGAAGAATACAAGTTTTCTAGTAAACATGATGAAAATATGTTACTCCCATATTATCCACTAGAGGGAAACAATTGATCACTTTTGGACTTTGGCAGCCAGGACTGTGAGTTCTTCACATGCAAATATGACCTGAAAAGCTGACTTATTTGAACAATTAGTACAATGCAATAAAAAGCTTGACAATTATTTAAACCAAAAAAAACCTAAAAAACATTCTTTATTAGCCTTGTGCAGGAGAAGATGAGACTTAGGCCATATCATAACAATCTTTTGTCTAATATCTTTAAAAACACGTTTTCATTTTTGTCTTTATGGAAATAAGATGAATTTGACCAAGAGTTTAAAGTTAAAGAAACACAGGGAAACATTGCCTTAATTACAGATGACATGTTACAGCTAATTGTGTCGATTAATTAAACTCTGAGTTTAATAAAAGAGCAATAATGACATCCTTTTATCAATATGTCAAGCTAAAACTATTGTAATCCTTTAAAGGCATATGAGATATGGCTATAAAATGCATTAAACCAATGGTGAATCATAATTTACAGAGTAAAATATCAAGGTAATGCAATGATTTTGTAAAAGAAAAATGGGTGCAATTAAATTAAATCATGATTTTTACACACTTCACTCTTTTCAGGCTTTATATGAACTAAAGCTCATGTAACAGTTATGGCCTTTGTTTTCTTCAAATGTTCCAGCGAAAGAGCTGACTACAAGTAGGCTAACATCTTGTGCCCTCTCCATTCCCCTCCCAGCCTCTCTTCTGAGGACAGCCAGCATTGAATCATTTACTCGGTCCAAATTAAAATTTGGAATCTACATGCATTATATATTCAACCGTGCTCGGACAAATCCTCTTAACTGTGGGAGAAATTGTCAGGATGTGTCCTGTAGAAAAGTAAGAGCCTTGTCTGGTTGTATTGCCCGTAGCAAGGGAGCATCTCAATCTGTCACTCAAGGTCCACACACATGCACACCAACCACAATAAATCAGCCTATGAATAATATATAATTGTACTTTCTTTATTAATATTAAACATTGCATAATGAAACACCGACTATAAGCAAATCCCAGAGCAATATTCCTATTACCATGAGCTGTCCTGGAGTGGACCCTTCATTGTTTATGTGGTGAAACACATCAAAAAGGGCTGCCACTTAACCTCAACATTTAATCCTTTCTTTGTTCTTAAAACTGCATTATGCTCAGTGAAGTTATTCCCCCTTTCATATATGTTATTCTATTTTAAGACATTAATGCAATTTAAGTATTCTTTAGAGAGTAAACAGATGTGAGAGGCATGAAAAATGGAACATAAAGGGATGTGACGAAGGTTGTGACCCAGAAATTGCATTCACTGTCCACTGATGTGCAAGAGCTCCCCCGTCAACTTTGTCCCTGGGCGCATTTTTAACATAAATTATAAGTGGAATCTTAAAACCCGGGTCATTTTGGGGAATAGACCTAAAATGCAGACACAATGTCCCTTGTTCCCTTGGACAAAACTTCCATCTCAGCCTCGTCTCTCGTGTATGTATTGCCCTGAGGTGTGTTCAGGTATCTCCCATTCAGCTCTGGCACTTTACCACACACGAGATGCGTGTCTCCTTAGAGGCAACACTTTGGACTTAAAACCTTTCCTGTGTCCACAAGTCGGTGTATTTGTGGTTTACTGGCCCTGTGCAACCCAGTTGAAGCTGCCTTTACCCGCAGCCGGCAGATACAAGCTATAATGGAGACATTGATGTATTATTGAGAAACCCATGGGGTGAGGATCAAGGAGCTGCTTGAAGCCAGTAGGGATAGCAAAGAGAGTGCGTGAACTTGGGGAAAATGTTTTCTTTCAGCATCCCGATGTGTCCACGGCTCGCTGTTGCTCTCTTGGCCCCCGATGCCAAAAACGGAGACATTTCATGTAACATCACATGCGGAATTTATGGGCTCCAGTCAAAGCAATATGCTCGACAACATGCTCGGGCCTATCTGTGAAAGATAGCTGTTTGTGCTGTAGTGTTTCCATGTGGAGTCTGCTGAGGTTATGTCGACTTGAGCCAGAGCTGAGATGACATTTCATTTATATAAATAATTACTGTCCTGAAAGTCCCCTAGGCCTGCCCTGAAGCAATCAAACTTCTAATGCTCTTAAAATTGCCCACCATGTTTTATTAATGGCCGACTATAAAATGCATCGCTATAGCTGCACACTTTCCCTGCTGATCCACGAGGAAAGAGTGTCAACTTTAAATGGCCGTATTAGGCCTCCGTATTTTTATTCAACAATGTATTTCAAGTAAATTATACCACGGAGAAGGTTTGAATTATACGGTAAGGTGGGGAGAAAAAACGAATCTTGAGTGTGTTCTTTAGTCTGTACAAAGCACTTATCTGTGCATACACTGATCTAAATGAATACAGTGAATTATGTGCGGGATGATTGCCCATTAGTGCCATTAATTGCCTCGGAGTGAACCTGATCTGCTCTTCAAGGACTCTCTTATTCTGAATTGTATAAATGGCGAATTAAGGAGGGCTCTATTCTAAAAATAAGAATAAAGTAGAGTAAGGCAGTGTTAAGGTTTCACCCCCTCCCCTCCTACACAGGTTTAAATGTGTCCTAACTTTGCCAACAGAGGGTACTGTTGCCTCACAACATGTTTAAATTAACTTAACAATAAAAATGCATTCCTTCTCTGATTCAATATGAGACAGTGTTTTACATTAATATTCATCATCATTTAGAAGCTTATTAGATAAAGTAGAATCCTACAATAACATAACTTTTTTTAATATCTCAATTAAAGGTGACCTTTAAACCCAGATATTTAATCTGATAGGTAGGTGGACTTGATATTTCAGGCATTTTAAAACGGTTTCCTTCTGGTATGCATTTTATGAGAGGAAAATTAGTTAAAACAATTAGGTTTCTGATTAAAACATAAAGGAAAGAAAATGGAAACATGACGAGATGTCTTGGATTTGACGGTCTTTTGGAGGTAATGGCTATTCAAGGTCATAAATGAGAAGGTAAGAGAAGTGATTTGGTGGTTACTTCATTGATTCTAAATGCAGACATTGTCACACTGCCTTAGAAAGAAGTATTAATGACTTTGTATGGAGCCCATTAGATCCGGGGAGCCACGTTGAGTTGCCTACACCAGACTGGGTCCGCGTGTTTTGTTCTCCGCTGTTTACATGCAAACGTCACGGACGCACTTGGACTTGTATCCCACCCCAGTGGAGGCAACCCCAGCCACACACACCCACCCTCATACATACAAACAAAAGCACAGGGCTTGCTTATAGTCTGCGCACACACGGATCCTCCCAAAGCCAGCCGCTTCTTTCATCGTTTGAGTCAACGCGAAGTAGCCTCGACACTGTAAGGAAACTGGGAAACATTGGACCTCTTGCTTGTTGGACGAAGAGGAGGAGGAGGAGGTGTCTTGTCTGCCCGCGTGCACTCTCTCTCCCCCCTCTCTCTGCTTCACACTCTCTCTCTCAATCAACGAGGCTCCTGCCAGCAGAGCCAAGAGTTGCCGTTCCGCGCGCCGATGCCAAAACGCACAGGAGGAGTCAGTGCCAAAGGGTCATTTTAGCGCACCACTGCTGAAATGGAAGGACTGTAGGGAATCCTAGAATAAACAGCAGCCATTTGACCCCAGAAGATATAATCATATCATTAAAAACACAAGAGAAAGGGGAGAAGGGGAAAGGAGCTAAATAAGAACCCATCACCCAGTGGAGTGCTCCGTACTTCATCTGTCACCACGGTCGCTGCAGAACTGTCCAGGATTTGTATCTGAAAAAGGTCATTGCAAAAACATACCTGAAACACATCGGCCGCTATAGTAGCCAACTGCCTCCCTTTAAAACTACTACTTCTTAGGCTTCCTAAAATCCAGGTGTTGCTTCCTCCCGAAGACGCTGCAGGACATTTTCTTTTTTCTTTTTTTTTTGGACAAACTCGTGTTCCATCCTTATTTCGCTCCTGTCCGGCTCCTCGCCTCCTCGAGCGCGCGTTGAAGTTGCAGCAGAAGAGTGGAGGAATTAGGAGAGGGGAAAAGTTGTTCACCTGCGAGCCAGAGAGCACCGACACCACGGTCCGAGCCGACTCCAAGTGCCGTTCACCGGGCGATGCCAAAGTAAATGCCGGGGCAATGTCCCGCCGCAAGCAGGTGAACCCGCAGCACTTATCGTTGACGCACAGGGAGACAGTACGAGGTGAGTTCAATTCCTGCCAGACATCTCACTTCATACATGATTAAGTGTATAATTTATGGTTTATTTCTAGTATTAATTCAAATTTTGAGGTCTAAATTAAAATATGTATTTTGCTATTGGTACAAAAGTTGTATTAATCTTTGAAAATGCGCGGAAGAAGAGAGAGCATTGCCGATAATAACTGAAATTAGTCAAAAATACATTTACCAAGTTGAAACACGTGCAGACACAATAATAACACTGTTGTTTTACTTATTTATTAGATATTTAAGTCCTTAAACATGTTGTTAATAGTTGTTTTATACCTTTAAAATGTTTTAGGATAATTCTGGTATATTTCAAATGCCGTTTGCAGCTTTATATGACTTTACGAGAGATGATCTCATGACATCTACATTGGGACTGTCTGGCAAAGTGTGTGTGAGTGTGTGTGTTTGTTTGTTCACGCACGTGTGACCGTGTAATGCATTTCATCACAAAACAATTTAGATTTTTCTTTCCCCCAGCATTTTGCCACACGTGGCTGAATGTTTATGTCTACTTTCTTTAAATATTCACTCATTTTCAAACAGTTATTTTGTCACTTTTCACATTTGTTTTGTGATTCTGCACCACGTAACTTCTTATTTTTTCAATTCGACCTGAAAGGCATTATAATTTAAGTGAAATGTCTTCCTTTAGGCATTTTTTAAGTTGTGAATATGTTTGGCTTGACATACAAACGACTTTCTGCAGTTTAAGGTGACCAGAGCATTACAGAACTCAAATCGTGGACGCACATCAGTTAATTTGTCCCTCACATCCGAAAACAAAAATCAACACGCAATAAACGGACAAACTAAACTTGTATTATTATGATATTTCAAAAACAAAGGGCTCACTTAACTTTGTTTGAAGCTTTTCAAAGCTGCGTCCAAAAAAAGAAACAGTGATTAAATTGCGCAGATTTAATCTGAGGAAGGTTTTTTTTTATGTCTTTGTGGAGTATATGATTAAAAAGTCCTATAATCCAATTTCAAATCAATTATATCAATCTAACCTTCATCTCCCAGCGCTGTGCTATGCCTAAATCCAATTTCATAGAGGCCTAATCTGGGTAATTCATTGCAGAAGTTCATGATGTAATCTCTGGCCAATCTGTTTTGTGTTGGAAAGACGCATTCCGTCCCTCCCGACACATTTAGCATTTCAACTAATCATTCACCCCAGTCACTATATCTCCCTCATGTCACTGACTTATCTCTCCTTTCGTCCCTCAATTGAAATGATTACTGTAATTTTAAAGAGCAATCTGAAATCTAAATGTTTGCTTTAACCAGTGTTGTTGTTTTCTAAATGGGAAAGTGTGGTGCATCCCTCAGCAGATTTTGGACAAATATTGCTCCAGCAGTTTATCCTCCGTGCTGTCACAGACACTGCCTGTCAGTTAATTAAGGAAATATTACCCCTCATGCATCTTAACAAATGTGCAAAATTCAAACAGTTTCACCTCAGGCATATGTGTGTCTGTTCAACATTTACCTGCATGAATCATGACCAATAATTGCTAGGTTTTTTACACATTTAAATATGTGAAATGGTACATATTTGGACTAACTGTTAAATATTTGCCTTCCCTCCTTCCAGCCATGGGTCACTTTGTTTGACATCTTCCTTTCATTTTTTTTTTTCATTTTTTTTTTACACATTAGCACCTGCTGTACAGTCAGCAAATTCTTCCCTGGTGCTGAATGCAGATTCTTGCATAATTAGCCTGATAATTAGTTGTCACAGATTCGCTTAAAATTTCCTAATTTCTTTGTCCGGGCCATTCAGATGTCCCCGGGGTGCATGTGATCTTGCCTGAAGCTTTTAATGACTGCTTTTCACAGGATTTATTAATCACCGCTCACCTGTCAGCGGAGCCTTACCAGTGTCAAACAACAATTTAAGTTGAGATATTCTGCAAACACTGACAAATGTTTGATGTTCAGCTCAATCATGTGAGGAGTAGTGTAAATGCTAAGAGTGGTTATTAGAGTGCATATGCTGGGCCTTGAATCTGGTCCTACCTGTTTTCTGGCATGGTACTGTCTCCTGTCGTTGGCCTCAATGACCTAAAAGTCTAAAAAGTTCCAAATTAAGAAAAAACATGCAAGTAATTTTTGTTTATTTACTTTCTGATGCTATCAACGAAAACTGGATTTTGAATATAGCAAAAAACATTTTTTATTTCCATCCGATTGTTCAGAGAACAATGGTCGCACTGATGCTCCTGTATTTGCATGAAACGCCTAAGCCATGTTTACCATTCGCCTTACAATTTCTTAATAATGATTTCACATCTGCTGCTGTGATGGACGGAAGGCGTATGATGGACCCATCATTCAGTGGCCTGGGGCTGTGTGTCGCTGTGGGCTGTTTCCTTAAGCTGGGTGGGGTCTGGAGAGGACAAGGATCACACCTCAGCATAAAGGATCTGAAAAGTGCTGGGAAAAAAAACACACATTTGAGTAAACACAATATAGAGAGCTGCGGGTACATAGAGCGTATCGTCGGTTTCATGAAGTTTATGCTTAATTTTCAGAGGTTTTAGTGTCAGTTGTCAAGACCAGTCCCGAGGTATCTCTTTACACGAGTAATAATATAAAGTTTCTGCAGGGTGCCAGCGTACATATCAACCACATGTCAGATCAGGGGGTTATCCACTGTAACTAAACACAGCCTTGTGCCCTGCAGACATGCCGCTCATAGGTCATACTCTGCTTGGAAGTGCACAGAACCTGAATATCAGCATATTTCTGGACAGGCTTTTATTGGAAGTCTGCGTTCTACTTGTCAAAAAGGGACTGTGAATGCACACAATGTACTCACTCCATACAATGTACTGTGAAACTGCCCTCAAAATGTGTGACCGATCTATATGTTCACAAACAAACCAATCACATGTATAAGATATTCGGTCTAAGTTAAATTTGACCTTCAGTATACAGCACATCCTTTGTTTTAGGAAGGCTAATGCAGGCAATCACCCCCTCTAGGCTTTTTGTTTTAGGCTCATTTATTCAGTTTGTAGTCACATCCATGACAAAGAAACCTATCATAGGATTATCATTATGATTTACTCACACATTAACGTCATGTGTTTAGCACCACAGGCCTCTCGTTGTTCTAGAGATCGGTATTTTTTGACTAATATCGGAATTATTAGAGAGGATTGCTTTCTGGATCTAGCCTTGGAAACGCCTTGTGATAACTGTTTACTCTCAGAATTGGCATGCTACTTGTGAAACAGTTAATGTTTTCGCCTTTATTCGCACCATATGGCTATCAAAACGCTGAGGGGGGAGAAAAACCAGTATACGCACTGCAACACCACACTAAATATTCACACACATTGTGGTAACCGGATGATAATCTCACAGGAGATGATTGGTGAGCGATGTGTGATTTATTGCGAGCAGTTTGTTCTTAAATTCTCTTTCAATCGAACACATTAAATCAGTTTTGCAATGCCATAAAGCTCCTTCTTTTTTACTCTTATTATTATATCTCTTAAAAAATTGTTTAGCAAATTTGATTTATACCCCTAAATGTCATGCCTCACAGCTTGCAAACGATTTAGTAACAAGTCACAGTCAGCTGCAGAGCCGTATTTTTGCTCACTTTCAGGCTGATAATCTAAGATTTATGATAAGAAATGAGACTGCAGCAGATTAAATGGTGATAAGATAATGAAACACACAGGCCTGGCCTTTCACAACACACACTGTTGCAGCTTTCATTGGCAATCGCATCCGAGGAAAAAAAAAGGGCTAGGCTAAGCGAGGCCGCTTGTTGTTTGAATTTTTGATTGCAACCATCTGCAACGTTGCTAGTGTCATTTATTTTCAATGACAGCGTGAATCTTATCCCACTTTCCCCTGTGGGGTTTTCACGTGTGTGTGTGTGTGTGTGTGTGTGTGTGTGTGTGTGTGTGTGTGTGTGTGTGTGTGTGTGTGTGTGTGTGTGTGTGTGTGTGTGAGTGTGTGTGTGTATGTGTGTGTGTGTGTGTGTGTGTGTGTGTGTGTGTGTGTGTGTGTGTGTGTGTGTGTGTGTGTATGTGTGTGTGTTTAGCTCAGCAAATGGAAGGGGGAAAACAAAGAAATGGAGACAGGTCTGAACCCATACAGTATGGTCGACTGTCATACGAGTGCCCCTGGCCTTATCCTCTGCCTTTTACCAGCAGAACACAGTGTGCAGCTGGCATTAAAAAATGTTCTATAAGGTCAGGAGTCGAGCGGAAAAACAGTTTTTCGCTTTCTGTTTTTAACGCCGCTCGGAAGAATCTCATCAAATGCACATCGTTAATTAAAAACAAATGTTTCACATCCAGCAAAATTACAATTCTAGAGTTTCCTGTTTGACTTATAAGGCAGAGTGGAACATGTCAAACCATGTTGGACATTTTAATTCCCTATCACCTTCACCTCAGGCTGCAATGACAACAACAGAAACACCTTTATACGAGCATATAAGGACAAGCACAACAATAAGGAATTAGAAGGATTTATATGGGCAATTAATGTCAGAGGAACTTTATATACACATGATGCACTTTGGCCAGCTTTACCTACTTAGCTGGTTTATACCTGGCCAATCGTGTGAAAAACACTCAAGAGGGCGTCACATAATATATAACAGTTTTCGCACTAAAATTACAACTCAAACCATAAAAAAAGCTGCAAATGAAACAATTCCTGGCCTGTTGAAACACCATTTGATCATTAAGTGCTTATTGTGCGTTTTAATATATTTTTCGACCTTTCGCACAACTGGAAATATTGGTGAAAGAAGCCCATTGTCTTCAGCTGTGTCTCCCATCTGGTACACATTGTGCAGCGGCAGTGTGCAGCAGCAGCAGCAGCAGCAGCAGCAGCAGCAGCAGCAGCAGCAGCAGCAGCAGCAGTGCAGTGACTGACTGACTCTCTCCTCGTCAAACTGATAGGGGGTGCTCTAAGGCTGCCTGACTTAACTCACACTTGATAAGATAGAGTAGCAGGAGGAATACTCAGTAGTATGTGTGTGTGTGTGTGTGTGTGTGTGTGTGTGTGTGTGTGTGTGTGTGTGTGTGTGTGTGTGTGTGTGTGTGTGTGTGTGTGTGTGTGTTTGTGTCAGACAGACAGAGACCAAGAGAGAGAAATAAAGTATGTGTGGTTTCATGTCAGACAGCCGGGTTTCATTGCTATCATCGCGCCTTCTCAGCGATGGCATGTTTGACAGTGCCTCTGCTATGCTCCCTTACCTATCGAGCGTGTTCCTCTCACATAGCAGTTTATAAAGTGAGAATTAGACACTGTCTGTCATGATGATAGGCTACATTTAGTGTTATTCTTTCCATTACAATGTGTCCACCAAGGTTGAGGTTTTTTTGCCAGCATTCCAGGTTCCGTTCCTTCTTGCACCTGGCTTCTTTTTTCTCACACAGGTGAGCCTCGGGAAAGACGAGTGAGCGGGTTTCGGAGAGAGGTGCGGTTTTAATAAGAAGTCCGACTGATATTCCAATGGCATGGTGACAATGCCAACGCCTATTAATTTACGGCCTTCCGCCCCCAGGCCGTGTTACTCAATCATATGTGAACAAACAGGCCTTACTCTATTTGTCTCTTACATAAAGTCCAAAAGCAGGTGTCTGTCAACTCTTTTTTTTCTTTCCCACATTTCCAACTCACGAGGCTCTTATGCCACCTGTCTTGCTTTCAACCTCAGAAGTGAGAGTGAGCGCCATGTTGTTATCTCCTGCACAGTGCTACTTATATGCATCGTACATATGCGCACATGCACGCACGCGCTTATGTGAACACTCTGGAACATTGCTTCATGTGAATCGTGGTTGCAAGCTGTGAACTGTAGGTAAATATGTGTTTGTGTTCCTTCTTTGCCGCCAAAGATTATGAGATGGAAATTATTTGGCAGGCGTCCAGGAACCCATCTCCATTTAGAGAAAAGATATTTGGCATCGGATCATCACTCCAGGGCGAAGCGAGTGGACTGGAACGCATGTGTGGGTGTGTGTGGGTGCAGAGGGGGGTGATTCATAGTGGCAAAGACTTATTTGAAATAATAAAAAGAAAACTGGGTAAAACTGGGTAATATTCAGCCGGAACTCTTCCCTGAGTTTAACGGTTATGACGGGGAATTTAGTGGAGCAACGCCTCCCTGGCAGTTTGAGATGGGTGATAAGAGAGTTTAGGATCTCTGGTCTGATAGCTTCACACACACACACAAACCAGCACACACCCTCTTTGTCTAATCTTTGCAATTATTAGGGTGTCATGTTTGGAGAAGAAGAGAGGCGAAAAAGGGGAGGGGTGCGGGGGATGCGGGGTACTAAAAGTGGAGGAGCTGCAGAGACAGGCAGGCGCTGCTATGCTGCTCTCCCAGGCATCAACACCTCTCCCTGGGTACCCGCTCACTCAGACGCCCCTAGAGTATCTGGAGCTTCAGATATCCTCCAGGCTTTTTTTTTTTTTCAAGAAGAGGACACATTTTCTGAGACATCAGGGTAGTATTTAAAAAAGGGAAAAAATTGAGGTTGTCCATCAGGGATTTACTTTAAGCTGAGGGACTGAGTCTCCACCATAGGGGAGGTGGCGGGGGAAGAATGTGTAATGGTTATTAATGACCGTGTCAGATCTGTGAAGAATGAGATTTACTCTCTTAACAGGACCTCAGGTTTGGCTTTATAGATTTTCTGTCTGTGGAGTTAGCGTGTTCATACTCACCTGTGAGCTCCTCCAGCATTTAGACATCTTTTCTCTGTCTCATAACACACACACATACACACACACACACACACACACACACACACACACACACACACACACACACACACACACACACACAGAAACACACACACGCTGGTGGTGGCTTTGGCCTCTGCTACGCTACACTTTGTTTTACTGCACAAGTCCCACGTGGTGAAAGCAGCCATCTAGCTATGATAGCTTAGTGTAGCGAAGGCCCTTACCGGAAACCCAGCATGCACCGAGATGAATAGCTTCCTGGCCGCAAACACACACATGAAGAAGCATACGCACACACATTGAGAATATGTGCTGCAGGGTCACGCCCACGCAGATGTGCAGGTGTTGTCTCTGTGGAGTAGCTTTACAGTGTGCATGAAAGTGACACAATTGTGAATGCAATGATCTCGTTTGGTAGGGAGCGCCGGCTTTTATCAGGTAAAACGAAACCTGCCTGTGTTTTTTAGCTTTCTTCCCCCCAAAAAACGTTTATACATCTCCTTTCTTTTTTCTCTGCAGTAGAGGCCAATCATGACTCAGGGGCGGGATCTCCTTCTCCACAGCCGTCCACCCCCAGCCCTCGGAGGGTGGGCCCCGGGGAGCATGACATGCTGACCTGCGGCCAGTGCCAGACCAACTTCCCATTGGGCGATATCCTGGTTTTCATCGAGCACAAGCGTCGCCTTTGCCGAGGGCTCCGGGGCGGACCTGGGTCTTTCTCCAAGCCTGGGGAGACTGGCAGGGACAGGAGCATTTCCATCTCTCCCAGGTCGCTGGAGCTGGGTGTAGGGGCCATTCCGGTGGAGGTGGGCATCCAGGTGACCCCCAGCAGAGATGAGGATCTGGAGAGGAGGCTGACACCGGCCAGGGGGATTTGCCCCAGGCAGGACAGAAGAGGTACTGAGACTCAAACACCTTTTACAAAAGTTCAATTCCAGTTTTGAATGGAACTCTTTTGTCACTATATATGCACGTCTTAACACAGTACAACACACACACACACACACACACACACACACACACACACACACACACACACACACACACACACACACACACACACACACACACACAGACACACACATACACACGCACACACAGACACATCTCACCTGTTCAAGACAGATAGCTCTCTTTAAAGAATCCTAGCAGCTTGTTATTTTGACAGTGGCCTTCAGGAGGGATTAATGTAGCCTGGGATGATTTCATTAGAGTGAGTGAGAGCTGCACTGTATGTTTGTTCTAAGTAAAACATCACACACAGACACACAGACACACACACACACACACACACACACACACGCAAATCACACAGCCCAAACAAACACACACCGGCAGGCCTGAAGGACTTCTTCAGCTGAAACCAATTGTGAAAGGCGAGGAAGAAGGTGATAGAGGAGCCGCCCCCAGTGTGTGTGTGTGTGTGTGTGTGTGTGTGTGTGTGTGTAAGAGCCTGTGAGAGTGTGTTTGTGTGTGTGTGTGTGTGTGTGTGTGTGTGTGTATGTGTGTGCGTGTCGGAGCATTTGTAAAGAAATCCTGCAGCATATGAGGGGAAAAAAAGAGGTTAAGAAAGCTGATTAAAATTCATCTGTGTGCGTGGTGAGGAGAAGGGGATTAATAAAGCAGCAAGGCCGTTCTTCTGGCTGTGAGGGGGGGTGGGTGGGTGGGGGGGATGAGGCCTGTGGACTTCCAGCGCTGCAGGGAAACCAGTTCAAAGTTATCAGAGGAGACAGTCGCCACCATCACACCCAAAGCTGGGAAGGCTGTCCAGGATTACACAGACTCCAGGAGACTAAGAGAGGCACTGTGTTGTAGAAGTTTCCAGGCCGAATTACATGTCAAAAGATTATACAGTTGAACTGGTCACCAATGTGTATTTAACTGGAGATTTAAATAGTAAAGTGTATAGATTTATGTGCATTATATCAAACGATATGGATGTTGCTATGATATAAAGCATTATAAAGGTTGTAAAAAGTCTTGAAGCAGCAGTCATTCCACAATAAATGCTAAAACACAGTAAACATTTTATTCTTTTTTTCATTCTCTAATTAGTAAATAAAGTTCCAAATGAAGAGAGTAGCTATATGCGTGACTTATAATCGTTACTTTTTATTTCATTTTAAATACGGTAGTTTTAACACTTACATATCTATTATTTTCTTTGGGACACCACAGGTGAATAGGGTAAAGTAAAATAGGTTATCTTTTTTACTGGAAGATGTCACTTTAAAACGTTTACAGTAGGTTACTCAAATTAAGACAATAATGTTTTTTATAAAATTATTTTTTGAAATATCTTTTTTAATACTCTAATGCTCATTTTAACAATAGAAGCTTTCTATGGATGCAAATCAACAAAGTATAGTAAAATAAACACCTAAATGTGTATTTCTTCAGTTTGTTTTCACTTGTCTGAAAGAAGACATCTAAAAGATGCAAAAAAGCCCAAACTCTTGAAATTGATTGGATGAAAAAGCATTTTTTTTTGCCTGTAGTGCCATAAACCAGTCTGTTAAATATTGTAAAATGTCCTTTTTGGACACAGAAAATTATAGACTTTTACAGTTGGTTAATTTTAGCTCAAAGCATGGTGTAGACATCTTGTGTCATCACTACAGAAATCAGCACAAATGCACGGTTCAACTATGTGGCCAGCAGCTGTGTGTGGTCACCATCCTTTGCAGTGGGAAAATTGTATTGAGAGAGATCACACACACCGCACAGTTTTGGATGTCACAACAAATATTTTGACAGTAAAAATACGCGATTTTTTTCAACGTATTCCTTTAAATTAGACAAAAAAACTTGGAAATTGAATGAACGATAAGCCGACTGAAAGCCCCGTCGAAAAAAATAAAATAAAAAAGCTATGCAATGAAAAGGACTGGATGCATTTTATATGGCAGTTTGTCTGTTAGGTGGTCAGAGGCAAAACATTTAGTCAGCCTGTTAGAGCGGCAGTCAGTGACAGACAGACAGTCTTATCATTAAGAGAACAGGACATGAAAGCACTCCAAGCCCCAAATGAAAGAGAGGAGGAGAGCTTTGTTCAACACATTAGATTGCCACTCAAGGCAGTCTCAAGTTTCAACCAAATTAGATTACATTATTAGGTCTAATTAAGTCCAACGTGTTGGCTGCACACACACACGCACACGCACACGCACACGCACACGCACGCACACACACACACACACACACACACACACACACACACACACAAGGAAATATCATGACATTTGCTTGCCTGCCTTGCTACCGGAACACCCACTAATATTTGCAGCACAGGTGACGGAATAACACACACCTGCACACACATAACTACAGAAATGTTCTCATGATGCACTCTTGCGTGCACAAAATACTTGAGCTTTATGCAAAACCCTTTAACCCTTTCCTCTCCTGGATTTTTTTTTCTTCACCTGGTTGTGTTTTATAACATCCTGTCTGGCCTCTTTGTCTGTCAGCCTGCTTGCTTAAACTGCAAACATGCTGCAAGGCTAGCAGATTCAACCCCAAAAGGTGCAAACACACACAAACACACACATATACACGTTGTAGATGAAAAATGGCCTTTCCGTGCCCTATTTTTTTCCCTCGAGTTTCTCTTGCTGATGCATGCACTCTGTGTGTATATGTGTGGGCTTTGTCAGAGTATGCTAATATATGTGCGTGTGCCTTGTATGAATTTGTGCATGTATGTGTACGCAACGTCTGTTGAAGAATGATGCTTGTCACCAGGCAAGCGAGAGGTTGTCGCTAGGGGAGCGTTACCAATGCTAAGGCGACCCTGGCCCTGCTTTGAACCCCCTCCCAGGGCGACTGCCGGGACCCCCTCGGAGCACTTTAAGACATCCAGAACATATGGGCAAAGTCACATCATGACAAGCTTCCTATCTGTGTCTGTCTCTTTCTTTCAATCATCACGTTTAGAGATCACACGGTAAATATTTCATTAGGATGCGTGAACGACAGTGATATTCTCAAACATCTGTTCTGGCCACTCCTGATCTCTACGCTGTCAATTTTTATGGGCATATTGTTATTTTTTTGGGGTGGGAAGCTCAATACGACGTTGATTATGCTGGTACTGAACTGAATTAATGATCAAAGAATTTAAATAAGGTTCCCGCTTTTTTCAAACTGTCACACCTACACACACTATTGTTTTTGCAGGTGTGAAAGTGTGTTAAAGTGCATGGGAGCATTGTAATAAACGTTTTTGTTTAAACACCTGGAATGAGTCATGGTGGTTTCGTGAAGTGGTGGAACCTAGAAAAAGTAGCAATCCTAACCATGCCCAGAGAGGTCAAATCTGTGTCTGTCTCGCGAATAACTCTGACATCCCAGCTTCCACACCTCACTACCGGTGTGCTGTCTCTCCCCACTTCTTTCCCCCCCTCCATCTTTTTTTTCCTCTCTTTTTTGCCCCACCACCCAATGCTCCTTTAATCACCTGGCTTGCTCTCATTTCCATATTAAATAGGCTTTAATCATGAAAAGCAATCAGGCTTTTGCATATTCATACCTTCCCCTGTACGCCGGCTTCCCTGTCTCGCTCCAGTGCCAAGCAGCCAGTAATCAGTAGGCAGGCGGCGTAATACCATAGCCCCGGCCCA